>NC_143581.1:31241727-31567076 GCF_048544385.1 Mastigoproctus giganteus | reverse complement strand
TAAATCTGCAGATCTATTACTCTTATTGTCATTAGTTCCAACATGTACAACAACATCACCTTTTGTGCCCTTAAAAGATATCTGCTCTACAACGTCAAGTTTTGCCCTTAGCAGATATTCCCTGGTCCTGTTCCACCTATCCTTGCATAGTATATTCCCTGTCTCCCTGACAATAGTCACCAACAATAACTAGTTCCTTTGGGACCAGCGCATTCTGCCTTGGAGATTGCCTCTGTTTTGCCTGATGCACAGGAGTGAGCTCTGTCATTGAGCTGAGAGCCTGATGGACCCCTCATTAATTTCTTCGAGGGCATTTACCCTAGACCTTAAGCTCTCATAGATGCCCATCAGAATGTTGAGTTGGCACCTAATTTCTTGACACTCTAGACACCTAGCACACACAAAGGCTTCCTCCTTGGCTAGATCATGTCCTGTTTTAGAAATGTCGGCAAACACTTCACCTTTCGCACATTTTTTGAGACTGTGATGCGTTGGAGAATCGCCCCCTTCATTTTTTCACCGAGTCACAGCATTCTCGCTAGTCTGGGTCATAATTTCTGTTTAAATACAATTTAATTAACAATGAAATTTAATAAGATTACTAATATTTTTGATTAATTGATAATACTATAATAAGCTAACAGATTCCTAATTGAGTAGTTCGTATTACGCTATTTCTTATCGACTACAATATGGCGGCTAGTTCAACAATATTGGCACCAACACCAGGAGTCAACTTTCAAAAATCGCTGGTTAAATTCAAAATAAGAATTTAAAGAACACTACTAAACCTATTTAATATCTCTATAAAACACAATGTACTACGTTAATTAACAAAGAATACGGTAAAAATTAAAACTACTTATCCCTTTACAGCAGCCAAAAATCCACCAACATGTATGAACTACATTTTAATCTTTGAGAACATAATTGTAGTAAAGCATAAATAAGAACAAGAAGTTAGTACGTAATTATTGGTGCACAAACAAGCAAAATGGAAGAATTTAGTCATTCTTAGAAAATTTTAATCCTTCCGTAAATTAACTTTTTATACTTATAAAAGCTGGCATGATATTTGGGAATTATGTTATTGTTCACCGTACAGTGGAATTCACTATGCTTCTTTTTCGAAATCGAAATGGAACTCTTGTAGGCTTTTATCAATTCTAAATCTACAAATGATGCCAAAGGTGTTCATATTTTACTACCTTTAACATTAACTGATTTATAATCATCCTATTTGTATGATGCTTTGTAAAAGAAAAAGTATGAATGCTGCTTTTCTACTTTAAAGATAGCAATGTCATTGAAGTTTAATTTTACTTCATCAGTATTTTCATTAAATTTCATAGAAGTGCGTCGGGCCAAATCTTTCAGGTCGTAAAAATTGCAATGTCATCTCTGTCACCTTGAAAGGGTTTCCTGTCTTTCTGTCAGTTCTAGCTAACATAACATATTGTGATGGGATGAATACAGGACCAGACTTTAGCGATCTTTTAATATTTTTCTATAATAATGAGTGTGCACAGTCACCCACGTTTTACATATGACCTACAACAAGAAATTTGTGTGCAGTGGTGTTGATTCGAAAGTTCATTGCAGAATACAAATAAGTTGTTATAATAAATTTCAAATACAATAGTGGCTGAACTAAAATAATGCCAATTGATATTATAAGCAAGAAGGTTGCATTACACTCCAATACTAGCACAATTCAAAAAGGATCACTGTTGCACACAGACCCTGCTCCATTCAGTCCCAAGGTTGGAGCACACTGACGAAGTGCCACTGTTGACGCTTCTCGATGCATTAAAAACTCAGATGGCATAATGACACCTAGCGAGGTAATATTGAACCCACTTTGTACTGTTATTGCATAAATGTGGAGTCCACTATCCCAACCTCATTAGTTGTATTAACTCAAAAAATTAAAAATTTTGAGTTGTGCCACTATTGCAGCCAGTGAGTGATACGTTGTCATTATATTGAAAAGGTACAATGCTTTTATATCTCTGGGCTGAACATATTCTTACGAATCATCAAACTAAAATTGTGTTCAACTGGGTTCAGTTTGTTTCTTCTGCATTCGAAACAGTTCTCTTGTTTTGTTTGTTTGTTGTTTGGTTTTTAGGAGCATTAGCAACTAAGGCCATATTGCTCTGGGAATATGCGGTGGTCATTTCCTGACCTTTCCGCATCCTCCGTATTTGGTGGTGACTGGCTCGAACCCTGGTCTAATCAAGAAGCGTGTGCTATGCACTGTTGCTTCTTCCCACCTGGCTACGGAGGCGCCACAGTTCTCTTTTCTTTAGCTCTAACAACATATCTTCTAATCTACATACCTAATTAATTCAGAGATTAGGCGCCTCCGTAGCCAGGTGGGAAGGAGCAGCAGTGTGTAGCACGCTTCTTGATTAGACCGGGGTTCGAGCCCATCACCACCAAATACGGAGGATGCAGAAAGGTCAGGGAATGACCACTGTATATCCCGGAGCAATATGGCCTTAGTTGCCAATGCTCCTAAAAACCAAAAAAACAACAACAAACAACAACAATTCAGAGATTACTGAAGATCTTGCAAGCTACTGTTTAATAGCACAAGGTTAACCTTAAAGTAACCAAAAACATGTTTAAAATTAGAAGGATTTAGAAATTTTTTACCTGTAACTAAATTTAATTTTTGATGGCTGTAAAATTTTACCAAGCTGTCAAGTAAGGCAGACAGAGTTTAAAGCCCTTTTGAAAGGTTTCAACATAACACTGAAATTATTAGAAATTCCAAAAAAAAAAAAAAAAAACTAATAGTTCCTGTGTTGTGTTCCAAGAAATGATTCCAGAAGCATTGGAAATGGTGTGTACACATTGTCAACACAATTGCTTTGAAGAAGATCCATCTAAGTAGCCAATTAAGCTTCATTTTGGAATATTAGTTTGTTCCCTGAACTTTGATCCCCCCCCCCTCCGAACTACTTATACGGAATGATTCAAAAGTCGTGCACCATTATAAATACTACAAATTAATATTTATTTTTTTGTTTCAAAGTTAAAAAAAAATGGCTGACAAATTGCATCTATGGGTGACAGAGTAAGATTAGTGTTTATGTATAGGGTATCAAGTGCTACGCACCATTCAGTTGCTAAAAAATTTAACAGGTAGAATCCATACCAGCCTCCAGTTGATCAATCAACCAACTTTTGGATGACTAATAAACTGTTTTAAAGAAACTGGAAGTATTGGAGATCATCCTTGAAGTGGACAACCAAAAAGTGTAACTGAGGAAGAAACATTGGTGGTGGTATTGGTGCAACTTACAAACAGCCAAAAAAAACTCAATGAGGAAGTTAAGTCAAGAAACGGTTAACCAAAGTTCAGTAGTGTACATTCTTCAATAAAATCATTTTCACTCTTATAAAAGTGCAACTCATTCAGGATTTGCATGGTGACGACCCAGAAAAACTACAAGAGTTCTGTGAGTGCACGTTGCAAAACAGATGTATCAATCTTCTTCGATAATTAGGCTGTATTTTACCTAAGTGGTAACGTTAATAGACATACTTTTCATAAAAGCAGTTCCAATTGGATGGAAGCGACTAATGTGCAAAAGAACCCCCCGGTTATGGTGTGGTCTGGAATATAGGATGATTGAATAATTGGTCATTATTTATTTGACAACAACGTTACTTGCAAAACATACTTACATATGCCACAGAATTACTAGATGGATTTTCTGGATGGTGTTCCTTTATAATGAAAGATCAACATGCTCTTCCAACAAGATGGAGCACCATTATTCATTGGTTGTGCGAAATTAACAGTTTTCCAACAGGTGGACAGGAAAAAGACACCCAGTTGAACAGCCATACGGGTCACTAGACCCACACCTCTTGATATTTTCCTTTGATGTCATTTGAAGTTTGCTGTTTACTAGAACTACCCATGTAATGTTGACGAACTTAAGGAAGCAGCATCATCAGAATGCCAACAAATTACAAAAGAGATATCAATACATGTCAAGGTATCATTCACATAAAAAATTCAAAAGTGTTTACAAGTTGGAGGCAGTCATTTTGAATAAAATAAAAATAATTTACTCCATGGTGGACAACTTTTGACTCACCCTGTACAATACATCGCAAAGTTCATTGCCTTCTCTTAATTTTTTTTGTTTAAAATTCGGAAATATTGTTTACTATGTTATTTGTATTGTACAATATTATTTAAGGAAATATATTACTTAAGATTTAAAAATTTTATTTTTATTTCTTTAGAACATACAGCTTAAGCAAGCTTGAAAATCTGCACAAACGTATTCATCGAGAAGAACGTCCATATTTGTGTGATACCTGTGGCAAAGGCTTCAAAACAAGCAAACAGCTAAGAAACCATCGGGTATAGTTTTCTTTGTTTATTGTTTCATATGTGTTATGTGCAGTAGCAACGTAAATAGCTTTAAAATTCCTTAATAGAGCATGGTTACAAGAGCTGAACTTAATTCGTTGTATTGTTTCAAAATTTAGGAAATGGTCTATTTTCTAAACATTCAAAAAAAAAATTAATTAAATGTGTTGGAAACTATTAAACCTGAATATTTAATGCATATTATTTTTAAAAAATTTTTAACATCCTGCTATGTGTGTTTTATGAGTTTATCTTATTGTTCAAATGGTGATTATTTTCTTTTTCACTTAGTGTTTTGACACTTCTGTCCTCTCGAAGTTCACCATTGAAAAGGGAAAACAATGTATGATTATAAAGCTTATTTTTATTTACACCGAAATAGGTACATCTGAAGAAGCAGAAGTAAAAATCAAAGAACAGGATTCCTTTCTGATTTCTCCTACCTAATCTTTAAAATTATAAAACAGCTAATGTTACTTTTCAGAATCATGAAAAGTAAGGAGACTGCCTTTTCCTCTTTTGTGTATATGTGGATGGCAGGATTAAACTTACTTAGTTAATAAAATTGTCTTAAAGTATCCAAAATAACAAATTTTGGCTTAACCATGAGTTTCCTTGGTTTTGAAAAATTTTTATATTCAAATAAATGATATATCATTTATTTGAAAGATGAGGCACTACTATGGCAGCATGTTGCTGTAGCACCATTTCAGAACATTCTAGTGTCTCATCAAAAAGCAGGTGGTCTCCAATGGCAGTTTTCTGACAAAATAGTGAATTGTGACTGCTATATGGTATATGAAGTGACAGCTTTAAATTATAAAATAGCTGATACTGTTTTGTCAGGAAATTATCATTAGAGACCACCTGCAATCAGATGAGGGACTAGTAAATCCTGAAACCTGCTATCATAGCAGTGTGTTCTTATCTTTAGATAAATGGGATTACCCTGGGATTTAGATAAATGGGATTATCCGTGATAGCCATTTGTTTGAAAGTAGTGCAATACCAAGGCTACTTATGGTTAAGGCAAAATTTGTCCTGTTGTTTGCTAATATTAACTACACAGTTTAAATCTTTATGGCTGTGAAAGCACAAGAGAAAACAAAATGGTCTTCCTACTTTTAATAATTTGGTAATGGCCAAAATAACATTATCTCATAATTTCAAAGTCCTAACTTTGTGTTGCATGACAACCCTCGAACAACTATCACTAGAGGCTTTCTGATGAAGAACCACCAAGTCCAAAAAAAAAACAGAAGAATTTATGCACCTGGTTCTAGCATTAATGCTGTAAACTTCATTCATTTTATGTTGCCTTCTTGCAGCTTTGTCTCATATAAGGTACATAGAACTTGATAACTATGCCCACATATTTGTGGTGTATCCTCATATGAGAACCAAGCAGTTGCCTATCTTTCAACCATTTCAAGAAGCTCAGCATTGTTGGTTTTATTATTATTTATTTATTTTTATTTTATTTTTTTTTTTTTTAGGTGCAGGTATAGAGATAGGGAAGTTGCATGGTCTCACAACTTCTATTTCTATAAACAATTGTTCAATAACTCATGGATATAACACCATGTGCTTTCCTTGCTGATTGTCTGCACTGCATGGAGAACTTCATGCCTATCTGAATTGTAACCATGAAATCTCATTCTTCTGCTTGTTTTTAATTCACTTTCTCTAAGTGTACAAATTATTTTGGTGTCACTATTTCCCCCATTTATGAAACCATGCATTTCTGCAGAATTAAAATATTGCTGCTACTTATATGGCCATCCCTGAATCCCCTCTCAGTCTTTCTTAAAGAGCAGTGCTGTACACTAAAACATTAACCACTTTTCCAACCTTCACATAATTTGCAAATTTACAGCACATCCTATATTGCATTGTTGGTATTATTTAAGAATGTCAGAAGCAAAGCACCACTATCCGAGATGCATCATTTCTAACCTTAGTTCATTCCAGCGAGCAATCACAAATTACAGCTCTGCTATCTGTTGTATAACCATCCTCAGAGGTGAAGTACCTACTAGGTACACACCTAGGGCCTCAAAATGAAACATGATAATAAAAAAATAATAATCAAATAGACACAAGTAGTGTATACCATGAACATATTTCTAAAATCATCACATGATAGTTTATATTTGGTAGTCATTTGAATTTCTCACTAGTACGCGATTTCGATTACAGTTGGCACTTCAACCACTAGCACTACTAAGAACAGCCATATTGTTTCAATGTTTATACGGGAAGTAGACAAGTCGTGATTAATATTTACTGCATCTAAGAAAGAAAGGAAGTATGAAATGCTCAAAGAAAGGAAGTATGAAATGCTCATTGCTGAATCAAGTTATGTTGACTTGAAGGTAATAATAGTTTGTGGAAATATCAGTCATACTAGACCTCAGACAATAGACTCTAAACACCTAAGATTATAAAATTTGTTCTTGATGTTGAGACTACAAGTTAGGGGTTAATGTTGAATCATTCAAGGAGAATTTATCACACTTTTAAGAGATGTTTTTAATGGCATTAAGTAGCTCCCCTAAGGCTTTTGCTAGTATTAGGTGCCAAAACCTCTGCACAGAAAGAAATTGAAGATTCTGGAACCATGAAAATCAAGATGGCAATACTAACTGCTTTGATATACCCAGTGCTTTTTTTGGGACGGTACAGCGTACCGGCACCTTTATTAACAGTGATGTGTGACATTTGGATGCAATGCACTTCGAAATTTGTAATTCGTTAAATTTTTTTCACATGTTTACCTACCATTCGAATAAGCTTAAAATTATTTAAATAAATTGCATTTTTTCACTGTCTATTGTTAAGATATTTACTATATAAAACTGTATAACCATTTTTATAATTCTAAATTACTCAGTTGGACCTTTGTTTAACGAAATCCTTTTATAGCGAAATTTTTTGAATTTCCCCTTGGAAGTTACATTTAAAATAGTTTCTGTTGACGAAGAAAATTTTCATATAGCGAACAGATTAAAAGAGAATTAACTCGGTACGCACTGTTCCCATTTCTGGCCTTCAGGCAAATTAGGCAATTAGTGCTGTTGCACGAATTAAGATATCTAAAGGGATTAGCATTCTACAACTTAGCGGTACCTGGTAAAATCTATCTGACCACCTGCCCCACATATGAAGTCGCACTAGTCAAGAGGGAGCAGATCAAGGTGTATTCCCAATGGGCTCTGGCCCACCTTCTACTGCAGTGGTGTCCAACGTTTTCCCGTACAGGGGCCATATTCAAAAAAATTAAGAGTTAGATTTCTTTAGTGTGTTACATTTTCCATATCTTGCTTTTTGTAAAAGTAAAATTGAAAATATTCGAAACTTTTATTAAGTACAATTACATTTACTGAACAAACATTTAATGAGAAAATTTTTTTGATAATTAACAAAATTAAAATGCTGTTTTAGTTCACTTTCCTTGCGGGCCGTAGGTTGGACACCTTTGTGAATCAACTGTAAGCGCCCCGTTCAAGAATTTGGAGAGAGTGATTTTCTTTTACTCCGACAAATAATTATCTGTTGATCGCGGAAGTGCGTTATCCACATTTTCTCTATCTCTTTTTACATTATCACAGTAGCTGAATATCCGAATGACACTGACATTTTGGACAGTTTAAAAAAAAAAAAGAAAGAAAGAAAAAATTCAATTTAAGAACTAGTGACAATACCGATGATGAGAGAAGGAAAACGAGGACAAGGAAGGTATTAATTCTTCTAAACATGAATTGTTGGCATTTGGTGAAAGTGAAGGTAGAAAATTGTCAATTAGGTTACAGTTAAATGCATTTTGGGGATACCTAATTGATAAGAAGGTTTCGAAGGAATTGAAGCATTTGATGAATGGCTCTGAGTACGATACAAATTTCATCAAGTGAATGCGAACGAGGATTTTCACAAATGAATCTAAACGCCAGCCCAACCAGAGATTCGTTGATGACAAAAACAGTTTCTTCACTGCTGTTTCTTAAAAACAGTAGTGAAGAAACTGTTTTTGTCATCAACGAAGCTCTGGTTGGGCTAGCGATCAGATTTATTTGTGAAAATCCTCTTTCGCATTCACTTGATGAAATTGTAGGCCTACCACTGACTCGCTTCGATTCAGCAAAATATGTCGATTCGTGACTGGTTTGGAAATGTCATTCAGCAACCGACACACAAAGAGGAAGAAAAGAAGTCGGCATAGGGTGTCCGATGAGAACTTAATGAAAATTTGGAATATTCTACAAAAACTTTATTATGAAATTATTTTTACTTATGTTATTATTTTTTACTAGATTGTAGTTATAGCATAACTACAATCATTTGTTACAGCACATAAGGATTCCTTAATATATCATCAGTCAATTATTTTTTACTTATTTTGCTCACATTTTTCTTAATTTTATATACTTGAATAATAAATTTATGCTTAATAAACTGTGTTAATATACTTAATGGCCTGACATAGCAGAGTGGTCAGTAGCGAGAGTGCATTGCACTCGTTCCTTGAATGGACCAGGGTTCAAGCCCGTGGTTACTAAATACGATAAATATTTGTATTGACGATTTATTGTAAACTCTACTAACTTGGTTGTTGTGCCGGAGTATAAACAGAAGAATTTAATTTTAATTTAATAATTTGTTGTTCATATTCTAAAAACATTACTTCTAAAGTAACAATATCAGGGGGAAAAATTTTAGAGTACTTTACATATCCTTTTAATTTTCAATTTTTCCTGATAGCAAAGAATGAGTACCGCCACCTATTTTTTTACAAAAAAAAAAACTGGATATACCTGATAACCAATACAAGAATCAATACCCAACATAAAATGGCCCTTAAACTAGAGAAGCTGAGGAAGATCAGATGGTATCTCCATAAAGAAAGACTGAGTGTATAAAAAGAAAGAAATAGATCAGGATAATCTTAAGAGCTGAAACTTTAGTCATGTCTAGTTTAAAATTCAAGAAATCTCTGCAAATCTTTGTTCTCATAGCACTAAAGTGACTCTTAACAGTAGGTTTAGTATTCAGGGTAATCCCAAGAAATTTCAAAATACAGCTAACACGATGCTGATCATAGAGAGACAACTGTAAATCACATGAAGCAGCCAAATTAATGTTCATACTTTGTATATTTAGTCTTGATCAGATAGATATCCAAGTCAAGAAATGAAAGGAAAGAAATCAAACCTGAAATAAGATTCTGAACCCAGAGTTAAATCAACCTGCTTACTAGGGCTTTTGTACTGAACAACACCATCATAGGAAAGAAACTTAGAATATTTCCATTACAAAAAGGGAAAGGATAGCAGAAAAAAAAGTCTTTAGGAATGACTGTGATTGCTAAATAGTTCATACTATAGACAAGTGACTATCGAATAGATAGCCACTAGTCTAGTATGAACTATTTAATATAAATGCACAATTATTAACACTTGTTTCCTTTCACTTGGCCAGCCCTTGATCCACTTAAAGATCTTCTCATTAATCACAGCATGCTCCAGTTTGTAAAATGCTTTAATAGTTAAGGGACTATCATAAACATTTTAACCACAGAGGTGTGAGTGGGGAGCATAGATTCCCAAAGTCATTATCAGTTCCTTAACTGTTTGTTTGCATATACAGGGTGTCTCAAAAATATTGGTACAAGCGTTTAGGGGAGGTAGGTAACAGCCTATAGGTAAAAGGAATGTGAAGCACATAGGAACCCATAACCGGAAACGTCACGGGAAAGTAGTAGGAATGTGAAGCACATAGGAACCCATAACCGGAAATGTCACGGGAAAGTAGTAGCAGAGGCACAGGAAGCAGAAATGACACAAGACATTAATTAGTGGCAAACATTTATTTGACATAATATTAACAATGGAGTGCGAGATGGATGCAATTCATGATGTTACAACAGATGCTCGAAGGTTCCACCATGAGACGCAATGCATGCATGACACCAACGCAGCATGGATTGGCGGACACGGTCGAACACACCTGGAGTTTCTTTGACAGTAGCAGCAGCGCAGACGAGTCTCGCCACGAGATCCATTTCTGTCTCAACAGGCGATTCATACACGATAGATTTGAGGGTCCCCCCACAGAAAGAAATCAAGGCTCGATAAATCAGGTGAGCGTGGGGACCAGGCAACGGTCCACCATTGGCGTCCAAAACGCCTGTTCAAATGGTCACGAACACACCTTCCATAATGGGCAGGCACCCCGTCATGTTGAAACCAAATGTGTCTCACATTTGCTGGAACATCGTCAAGTAACCCTGGTAGAACTTGTTCAAGAAAGATCCGATATTTAGCAGAGTTCATGTGGGGTGGTAACTGGTATGGGCCGACTAAGCGGTCACCGACCATACCTGCCCACACATTTATTTCAAAGCGATGTTGTGCTGCATGGGGGCGCACACCGTGTGGGTTGTCATGAGCCCACACATGAGCATTGTGCTGATTGAATAAGCCTCATCCATGAACAAAACATAGGCTGGAAAATTCAAGTCTTGAACACTTTCTTGGAGAAACCACTGCGCAAAAGCCATACGTGCAGGATGATCTTGGTGGTTCACTCAGGATGATCACAGTAACTGAACCCTTTGGAGATGAAAGGGGTGTAAGGAATCGTCGTTCCAGACACTCTGTACACTGCAATGAGACACTCCTACGGCAGAGGCAACAGCACGTGTGCTGGTAGTAGGATTATTCTGGACAGCATTCAACACACTTTCTTCCATGGCGGTAGTTTGCGTCGAATGTGGTCTGCCCGCGCTCTTCCTGTTACCTCTAAATGACAATTCGAAAATTGTAGATCTCTTAAAGTACCATTTATAACTGACACAATGTAATAGCGTAGCTTAATTTAAAATTCTAAATGACCCATAATCGCACAAATTTTGATGCACATGCGCAAACAAACTGTGGTCCGGTACATGTCTGCCTGGGAAGTGTTCTCCATAAATTCGTTGAGCGGTTTGTCCATTGCCCTCTGCTAATCCATACACTAGGTGCATGTCTGCCAGCTCACAATTTGTATATCGATGCATGCTCTTCATGCAGCGACTACTGCTTGAATGAGTAAACCAGGTATTTTCACTCTCACGAACAGATCCGTGTACCGACTTATGGTGACATTTCCGGTTATGGGTTCCTATGCGATTCACATTCCTTTAGATGTTACCTACCTCCCCTAAACATTTGTACTAATATTTTTAAGACACCCTGTGTGTGTGTATGTGTGTGTGTGTATATATATATATATATATATATATTTTTTTTTTTTTTTTTTAAGTTTAAGATTCTGTGTGCTTTTTACTAAGTTTAAAATTTATTTCCATGACAAATTTCATCTGCTACTGTGTTAACTATAACAGTTGTAATGCAGGGTATAATTTAATCAATGAAAACTATCCTTTTCCAACTACTGTTATGGTTTTGTAGAATTTTAACTAAAATTCTCTCACAATACAGCAGGAGCTTTAAATTCCATTCATTGATCAAAAAGATTTATTCTGATTTGTGTATTAGTAGTAATTTTAAGCTTATTTATTATGACAGAGGACTGTATAAAATATATTTAATATAATATAAGAACTGTTTTAATATTTGAAGTCTCCAGTTGATCTGTTGCTAATTGCTAATGAATTGTAGTTAAATTTTCTTCATACATGTCTAGTCTATAGTTATTATTTCACACATCTGCCATTCTACTGTGCAGAAATTCATATATTTATTATTCCATGTTTTAAGGTGAAAAATTATAGACACATTTAAAGTGTGTGTGTGTGTAAAAATCTATATTTAAACTAGCATTATTTATTTATTAGGTAATTCATTTTGAAAAAAAGCAGCAAAAGCAGTTTCGAAGTGGAGAATGTTCTGTGTGTTACCGTCGGTTTTCTGACAAACGTATGCTAAAACTACACCTTGATACAGTCCATAATAAACTTAGACCTTATTTGTGTAACTATTGTGGTTATTCAGCATCTTGTAAAAGTACATTAAGAATGCATATGAGACAGCACACAGGTGAAAAGCCATTTGCTTGCGAATTATGTGATTATAGAACTTCAGACCACAATTCTCTTCGCCGTCACAAAATGAGACATTCTGGAGAAAAACCATATAAGTGTCCATATTGCTCCTATGCTTGTATTCAGGTGAGATTTTAATTTTAGTTTTTGACATAGACTTTCAATAGTGATTGTTATAACAAGTGGTTATTTGCAGGTAGAGATTTCACAAGTTAAACCCTTTTATCACATGGCAACTATTAACTCGGTTTTTTTTTTTTTTTTTTTAATGAAACTGAAAACTTATCCATTAGCATTTAGAATCATAAAACTTATTTTTAGCATTTTGTTATTAAATTGGAAACTATATATATTTGTTAATTATGTATATTTTTGTAAATTGTATATATTTGATACATAATCAGTGAAATTTATTCTATTTCTTGTATCTTGAATTTTGTTTGTTTTTTTTTTTTTTTCACTTGTACTCTTATATGTTGACTCATCTCATGCTAGATTTTGTGCCAGATATCAAAAGTTCTTGGTTGTAAAGTTGAGATGAAAGTATACACAATGAGTACATTGTGTATACTTTCATCTTTTGAAATGAGCTTTTCTGTTTGGGGGATCTTCCATTATTCATTCATCTACCCACTCATCAGGAAACATTCACTTTGTAACTTCTGTTACACTGTGACAGTTGAAATAGAATAAGCAGGTAAAGCCTCGTAACGGTAGTAAATTAAAAAAAAAAAAAAAAAAAATTTTAAATGTGTGTATATATACAGGTAGTTCTCGACTTTACGAGTTAATTCGTTCCTAGCACGTGCTCGTAAAGCGGGAATTTATTTCCCATAGGCATAATGTTAAAAATAGGGGTTACGCTATCAATAATGAAATTAGTTTATGTTTAAACAATGATTGATTTATCTAAAAAAATGAAAACGCAGCCTGTAAAATCAAGCAAATTATAATAATAGAGAAATTATTTATGACTTACTAGTGTTAAAGAATGTTCTTCGTCATCATCATTGACTAAATGCACACTCATTGATCACTCATTATAGGCTCGGCACTCTTTCGTTTGTTGCACAAGGAGTCATCTTCTTCAGAAATGCTTCAAGAGGCGTTTATTTCCAAGACAATCTTCTCTTTTCTTCATAAATTTCAATAGCATGCATAAGCATTTTTTAATGGAACACACAAATTGCAACTAACACAATTTGCACGATGAACAGAAGATTCTGAAAATTTGTTTTTATACAATTGAAGATTTCAGTAAAGGGCAAACACATTTTGCCATAATAACGTAAAAACCCACACAATTCCAGCTATCGGTATTTTCACAAAGGCAATAACATCGAGTTTACTACCCATTTATAATTGCTGGCAGTAACAGAAAAGCCCAATAAACCAGAAAGTGCAAATTGTTTTTATTGTTTTATGGTCGTGACTTCCAGAAATGTAATGGCGCCAGGCAGGCAGGAGCGGCAGCACATAGCACATGCTTCTTGATTAGACAGGGGTTCAAACCCATGACTACCAAATACGGAGGATGCGGAAAGGTCAGGGAATGACCACCGCATATCCCTGGAGCAATATGGCCTTAGTTGCTAATGCTCCTTAAAAAAAACCAAATCCAGAAATGTGCTTTAGAAAAATATCACAAAGCTGTTCAAAATTGGTTCTTATAACAGAACGTATGATAATGATGAAAGTGTAGTGCGTTTAATGATTTGAATTGGTAACTAATACAATTTACACTATAAAACAACATTTTATGGAGTTATATAGCGAAAATTTGAACTTCTGAGGTCGTGGAATGAATTACCAAAAAATAATGTGTTATTGGGTTCACATTATGATACAATGGTAACGGATTAATATCGTAAAGTGGGGTACACTGTATTGTATAGCTATGCGCGTGGTTTGAAATATGGTATTTATGAATGTTTAATATTCATTTTTTTGCAATTAATATTTTTGATTCTCTTGATACTTGAAAAAGAAAAAAAACTCAAACCCGGTAACTCGTAAAGCGAGAACTGCCTGTATATTTGAGGTATTGCTCAAAACATCGAAGGCAGATATTGTTGGGATATCAGAGACGTGGTGTCACACAGATATAAGGGATGCGGAACTGCAATTTGGGGAGTACAACGTCTACAGAAAGGATAGACAGGATAGGAAGGGGGGAGGTGTTATGCTATTAGTTAAGAAACACATAAAAACCAAGGAAGTGAAGCCAATCGACATCGCTGGACAGTGCAGTGTGGAGTCAGTTTGGTGTGACATAAGCATTGGGAGATCAAAATTGAGAGTAGGAGTGTGCTATAGGCCTAATGACTCTGATGAGTATAATAAGGAACTGTACAGGGAAATAGAGTGGGCCAGTAAATCAGAGTGTCTTATAATGGGAGATTTTAATTTCCCAGATATTGACTGGAATTTGGGGGCTGGATACTCACACACTAGCAGGGCTTTTGTGGATTTATTGGATGATTGTTTTCTACATCAGCATGTTCGGGAGGCAACTAGAGGGAGTAATACTCTTGATTTGATTATCAGCAGTGATTCTTCATGCATTAAGAATCTGCAGATAAACGAACCACTAGGTGGCAGTGATCACAGTGTGCTGAAGTGGGATTTACTCAAAGAGGTAACTACCATTAGGGGTAAAGGGAAGGGTTATTGCTTCCGTAAAGGCGACTACGATGGACTGAGACAGTATTTAAATTCTATACAGTGGGACCAACTGATGATGTTACCAACAGCAAATTCAAAATGGGAAGCATTCAAAGAACTTATCTTGGAAGCTACTAGGCTTTACATACCAACTAAGAAATATTGTTCAAGGTTTAGGCCAAAATGGATGTCAGATGAACTAATGAGGCATATGGCAGAGAAGAAAAATGCATGGGATACTTACAAATTAACACATGACACAGAAGCCTATGATAGATACAAGTTGATATGCAACCAAGTTACAAAGGAGGTTAGGCAGGCAAAGGCAGATTACGAGAAATCCTTGGCAAGGGATGCAAAGAAAAACAGCAAAGAGTTCTTTACTTATGTAAACTCTAGAAGGAAAGGGATGAATCAGATTGGTCCACTTGATATTGATGGGTCAAGTGTTGATGATCCTGCTCAGGTGGCTAACAAACTAAATGAATATTTTGCATCGACATTCACACATGAGGAGTTATTCAGCGAGGGGAATGCCAGAGGTGTATTCAACTCTAGCAGTAAGTTACAGAATCTTGAAATAACTGGGAGTAAAGTGGAGGAGAAACTGTTGAAGATAAACACAAGAAAGGCACCCGGGGTGGATGGGATCTATCCAGTTATATTAAAGGAGGCAGCAAAGGAAGTAAGCAAACCCTTAGCCATAATTATGAGAGCTTCCTTGGACTCAGGGGAGGTACCCATAGACTGGAAATGTGCAAATGTGACCCCAATTCACAAAGGAGGATCAAAGGCTGACACAAGTAATTATAGACCTGTGAGCTTGACTTCTGTTCCAGGAAAATTAATGGAGGCACTGGTTAAAGACGCACTGCAGGATCATTTAGACAAGACTTCAGTTATAGCTCAGACACAGCATGGTTTTGTTAAGGGGAAGTCTTGCCTGACCAACTTGATTGGATACTATGATGCAGTCACAAAAGAACTGGATGCAGGGAATAACTTTGATATTATATACTTGGATCTTAGAAAGGCTTTTGATACTGTTGCACATGGAAGACTGCTACACAAATTGGAGCAGTGTGACATTGGAGGCAAATTGCTGCTATGGATAAAGGGGTGGTTGAGGGGGAGAAGACAGAGAGTGGTAATCAATGGACACTGCTCATCGTGGACTGATGTTATTAGTGGAGTCCCTCAGGGCTCAGTGTTGGGTCCATTATTGTTTTCTGTATTTATAAATGATATTGATGATGGTATATCGGGATTAATGTCCAAGTTTGCAGACGATACAAAGGTTGGCAGGGTTGTCAAGGACACTACTGACACTATGCTTCTGCAACAGGATCTGGAAAGGTTGAGCAGATGGGCTGAGAGGTGGCAAATGAAGTTTAACATTGACAAATGTAAAGTACTACACATGGGAAACAGCAACCCCAGAGCAACGTATCAACTCTATGGTACAACACTGACAGTGGTAGAGAATGAAAGGGACTTGGGGGTGGTTGTGCAGGCAGATATGAAGTTCCCTGAGCAGTGCAGACGGGCTGCAAGAGTAGCTCATGGAGTATTGTCAATGATATACAGGAATTTTTCCAGCAGGGATAAGGAGGTGATTATTCCATTGTATAAGGCGATGGTCAGGCCACACCTAGAGTACTGTATACAGGTCTGGAGGCCTCATTTCAAGAAGGATGTAGAGCTGCTGGAACGAGTACAGAGAAGGGCAACAAGATTAGTGAATGGAACAAAGGGGTGCTCTTACGAAGAAAGGCTTAAGTTTTGCAAATTACAGTGTCTGGAGACTAGGCACCAGCGAGGTGATCTGATAGAGGTGTATAAAGCCTTGAATGGTTTAAGCATGCTCAATGCTGATGGGATTCTTCCTCTAGCTCAGAATAATCACCTGAGAGGGCATAAATTCAAATTGAGGAAAGACAGATGTAGGATAGACGTGCGGAAATTTGCCTTTAGCCAGCGAGTGGTTGGTTGGTGGAACAGACTTCCATCCCTTGTGGTGGAGGTTGATAGCCTAAATAAGTTTAAGGCTCAGCTGGACAGGTATTTTGAACGAACAGAGGGGTGAAGTGGAAGTGGTTTTTTTTTTTTTTTTTGGCTGATGCTGCATAAGCTTGCTTTCTTGCATCAAATGCCTCTACTAATGCTAATGCTAATACTCACACCTATGCAGTTGTTGTCTGCATTCACCTCACAAAGTTTTCATTCACATAATGCTAATGCTAATATATATATAATAGTAGTAATATACAACTGTCAAGAAGCAGACAAAGGAAAATAACAAAAGTTGTCGTATGTCTAATGCTCCAAAACATGCAGTGCAGCAGTAAAGGAAGCAAAAGGATATAATTAATGTGTGGTTTATAAAATAGATAAAGTGTCTATGGAAATGAAAAGTACACACTGTGCCTGAACTAAGAGAAGTTTAAGGGATAGTTGAAAGTGGAAGTGAAGTAATGGTTAAACAGGTGAAAGAATTTGAAAAACATAGCAAAAAAAATGAACTGGGACCGAGGAAGAAAAGAAAAAAAAAAAAAAGAAAAGAAAAATAATAAATAACAAAGAAATAAATAAGTAAATAACACTATATTCAGATATGGGAGGGCAATTTTAGCAAGAGGTCAAATCAGGGGATGGCAAATATGCAAAATCTGAATATAGTAGATGAAAATATGATACGTAGTCAGGAAATTCATCAGGGAACTACTCCTGACCATGTATCTGGCACTGCGTTTCCAAACTTGTCTGTAGTATTAAAAAAAGGGGAGAAGCAAATATACAGCCTTTATCGTAATACTAGTAGACAAGGTAGTCCTTACACAGTGTAAAAATAAAGTTAATAATGTAAATTAAAATAAATACAAATTTACAAAAGTGTAATGTGAAAGATAATACAAATGTTGAAGGGTGAAAGATAATTAAATTAACGTGGTTGAAAATTAAAATTCAAATACCGTATTTCCCCATGTATAAGATGCACCTTTTTTCGAAAAATTTGGGGTCAAAAAACTGGGTGCGTCTTATACAGTGGTTGTAGATTTTTTTACTTGCATTTCCCGCTTTTTCGCACTTGTTGTCTTTGCACTCATTATTTCACACTTTTTACCGGTATATTAGGTTACATTTTGCCACATTCTGCTCCAGAAATGGCTCAGAAAAGATTTTCGTACAGTGCTGAATTCAAGTTATGAGGAGTTGTATGAATTTTATGATGAATAAAACTTGAGTTCAATAACTTTATGTAATACATTTTTTTTTTTAATTTCGGACCCCAAAATTAAGGTGCATCTTATACATGGGGAAATATGGTATATAGCAGAGAAATTTGAACGAAAAAGTGTGGACAAGCAAATGGTATAGGGAATGGTAACATTCTTGGGAAGGGGAAGGGAAGAAAAAGATGGTCAAAAGAAGGCGAAAATAGGATTGAGGATAGACGGAGCATTCGTATCACCCTCGTATTACACTAATAGTTCTACAAACGGGGAAAAAATAGATAAAGACAGTATAAAGATAAAAAGTGTAGAAAAAATCATTAAAAATACTTAACTTATTGGGTGTTAAGGCCCAACCTTAAAGAAAGGGCTCTGGTATAAGCAAACGTTAGTAAAAATGGATGTTAATACCATAGGCCTGTAGAGAGGAAAGGAAATCGAAACCAAAACTAAAAGTGGGAGTTACCTGGAGTCATTAAGTCGAGTGGAGGAGAGACGTACACAGCCAGGATGCAAAAGGGGGAAACAATGACAAGTCACTGAGTTATAGGGATGACCTCTATCGTTGAGAGAGAAAAAAAAAAAAAAAAAAATTGGGAAAGATGGCCTTAAAACATGAAACGCCAGACAAAAGGCTATATGTCTGCAGCTTTAGTTTTAAAATCTGACTTTGAAAGCTTAGCTGCAAATTACCCCTCTGAACTTGAACTCAATAAAGAAAACGTTGATAATTGCACTGCCAACTTCCTTGATCTGAAAATTACACTCTGCAGTGATGCAGTTCCTCATCTTATTGGCATTTTTGACAAAAACTGTTTTAACTTTGAAGTCATTTATCTTATTGGCAATCTAATATTTCCAATAGAATTCACAAAAATACTATTTGTATTCAAGCTATCGGGTTAGCCAACATATGCAGCAACCATATCCTTTTCAGAAAAGCAATAAAGGTTTTTTATAACAAGCTTTTAAATAATAATATACCTCCCTTTTTCATCAAATACTGTTTCAGTATAGTTTCTTCTACAATTAAAAATAAATTCAATTTCAATTTACTTGGCACCCGTCTGTGTTAAAGGTATTATACAGTTGTATATGTTATTTGGTGGGATTTCCACTACTTAGTTAGTAATCACTGTTCATGACTTTTATTTAAGGTTCTTTCTCAGAATGAGATTACTGTTGCTTTACTCTAAGTTTTTTCACACGTTTAGTTTGAATTTGTCCTTTTTACTTTTTAGAATCCTCTACATTTGGCTTTTTATTCCTGGACCTAGTGTG
This sequence comes from Mastigoproctus giganteus, assembly GCF_048544385.1. NCBI lineage: Eukaryota > Metazoa > Arthropoda > Arachnida > Uropygi > Thelyphonidae > Mastigoproctus > Mastigoproctus giganteus. Next base: position 31,547,455 of record NC_143581.1, on the reverse strand, counting down.
TTTCTTCCCTGATTACAACTGCTAGGTGTGGCACTTTGCTTCTCTGACACTGGTCTTAGATCTACTGTCTGTATGGTAGCCTTGCATCATTTAACCAGGCCTTTTATTTGGTGGAAGAAATTTTATCAATGGATACGAAAATTCTTCTTCAAGGTTTTTAATTCTGCTCCCATCAATAGTTTTTTCGCCTGCTGGATTTTTTGTCACGCTCTTCAATGGATTCACTAAACCTTCAGTCAACCTCAGATGTGCCAAACTGAGCTTTTCTCTTTCTACAGCGGTTTGTCACCTTGGAAGTTTGGAGCCGTGATCTATAAACCATGATCATCTAAATTTTACCAGAATTTTATCTCCTGTAGTTTGGAATTTTTCTTGTTCTACGTTCTGTTTCATGTGTTCCTTCACATATTGGTATGTTTGCAGCCTTTTGTCTGGTGTTTCATGTTTTTAGGCCGTCTTTCCCAATTTTTTTTTTTTTTTCTCAACGATAGAGGTCATCCCTATCTGTTTCTCTAAATCTGTATAACTCAGTGACTTGTCATTGTTTCCCCCTTTTGCATCCTGGCTGTGTGCGTCTCTCCTCCACTCGACTTAATGACGCCAGGTAACTCCCACTTTTAGTTTTGGTTTCGATTTCCCTTCCTCTCTACAGGCCTATGGTATTAACACCCATTTTTACTAACATTTGCTTATACCAGAACCCTTTCTTTAAGGTTGGCCCTTACACACCCAATGAGTTCAGTATTTTTAATGACTTTTTCTACGCTTTTTATCTTTATACTGTCTTTTTCTATTTTTTTCTCGTTTGTAGAACTATTAGTGTAATATGAGGGTAATACGAACGCTCAGTCTATCCTCAATCCTATTTTCACCTTCTTTTGACCATTTTTTGATTCCCTTCCCCTCCCCAAGAATGTTACCATTCCCTATACCATTTGCTTGTCCACACTTTTTCATTCAAATTTCTCTGCTATATATTTGAATTTTAATTTTCAACCACATTAATTTAATTACCTTTCGCACTTCACATTTGTATTATATTTCACATTACACTTTTGTAAATTTGTATTTATTTTAATTTACATTATTAACTTTATTTTTACACTGCGTAGGGAACTACCTTGTCTACTAGTATTATGATAAAGGCTGCATATTTGCTTCCCCCTTTTTCTAATACTACAGACAAGTTTGGAAAAGCAGTGTCAGATACATGATCAGGGGTAGTCCCCTGATGAATTTCCTGACTATATATCATATTTTCATCTACTATATTCAGATTTTGCATATTTGCCATTCCCTGATTTGACCTCTTGCTAAAATTGCCCTTCCATATCTGAATATAGTGTTGTTTACTTCTTTATTTTATTTTTTTTTTTTTTTTTGCTTCCTCAGTTCCAGTTCATTTTTGTACTAGGTTTTTCAAATTCTTTCACCTGTTTAACCACTACTTCACTTCCATTTTCGACTATCCCTTAAACTTCTCTTAGTTCAGGCACTGTGTGTACTTTTCATTTCCATTTTCACAGACACTTTATCTATTTTACAACCACACATTATATATATACATATATATATATATATATATAATTACTGTGATCATCTTTTAAATATAATTAGTTGTGAAAGATATATGTGAGAGAATATGATCTCATGTCAAGATGTAAAGGCTTTCAGATACTAAAGAAAGTTATATACTATCATACAAATCTGAATATCAGTTAAGAGTATGAATAGATTTTATTGCTCATAAATACCATTTTTATTAACTCTGTGACCACATATTTTGTAAATAAGCCTTTTACTTATATTATTTTAAGTGTTAAAATTACATAGGTTATCTTGCAGTGTTATCATCCAAATGTGGGATCTCATGCAGTCTTTGATAAATATTATAAATACATATTTCTCACTCATCATCAGCCATTTTCAATCCACTGCAGGATGAAGGCCTCTCCAGCAACTTTCTAGTTCCTTCTGTTTTGCGCAGTAGACATCCATGAACTCACGAATTTCATCTGCCCATCTCCATAGTTGCCTTCTAGCTCTCAGGTACCATTCTGTTATTTTTTTTAGTCCATCTGTCATGTCTTCGAGCTGTGTGTCCTGCCCAAGACCATTTTAGTTCTTTAGTTTTGATAAGAATGTCCTTTACTTGAGTTTGTTGTCTAATCAAAGTAGTTCTCTTCTTATCTAACAGTCTGATTCCTAATATAATTTGTTCCATTCTTCGCTGTGTAGTTTTCAGCTTCTCTTCCATTCCTTTGGTGAGTGCCCAAGTTTCACTTCCATAAATCATGGTGAGGAGTATACATTGGTTCATTATTTTACGTTTCAGACAAATTGGGATATTGCTCCTCAGTGTGTGACTATATTTCCTGAATGCTGTCCATCCAAAATTTATTCTTCTCTTGATTTCCAGCCATTTATCATTATTACTAATTGGTAAGGTAATAAAGGGTAAATTTGTGCTTAATATATCTTTACTTTTATAGCCTGTGGATAATATTCCTTCTATTTTCACTAATTAGAATTGCTGTTTAATAGAATTAAAATTCAATTCACAAACGTGATCACAATGACCGGTACTTTACTATGGTGAGTCCATCGTAATGTGATTTGATTGTACAGTGAACCAATTGTAAAGCGGGGGTTCATTGTATTTTTAACTATTTGTGAAACTTCGGATAATTGGGGCAGCCGCTTAATCGGGCCAAAATGCGCTAGTCCCGATGTGTTCAGGCCGTCTAGGGGTCGGTGGCTCCTTATCCGTATTTTTATCTCCTCAGGGTCCAGTTCAAAGGTCAACTAATAAATTCTATAATTTTTACTCTATGGACACAGCTGAAGTTCACTATAGGTGAAACCAGAACTGTTTTCTTTGATTTTCCCACTTCAATTTTCAAAACCTTCTATTGAATTTCATGCAAATGACAAAAATGTGACATCATGTGTATTTTTTTAGGCCTTTTTCTGTTATTTTTCTAAACCCACCCTAATTAGCCTAGGGCCTTTGAAACGCGACCTACTGTGAGTTGACATAAGAAGCAATAAAGAGAAACAGTAGCAACAAATGTTTTTGAAAGGCGTACATTTTTGCTGTTTGGGAATAAGTTTCATTACAATCATCAGTCGAAAGTGTGATAGATAAGTGGAGTCATACAAAGTGTAAATTAAATCTTTTATTTTGTGAATATTGTTGCAAATTTTATTACTTCATTATGTGTGAATCTAAGAAGAAATGTCGACAGTACAGTATTGAGTATTTGAAATACGGCTTTATTCAGTCTCCTACGAACCAATTATTACCTATGTGCTTGATTTGCCAAAAAGTATTTTCAAATGAAGCGATGAAGCCTTCTAGGCTACAAGAGCATTTGACTAAAATGCATGCTGATGAAAAGAATAAAGATTTGTCCTATTTTCAAGTACTAGAAGAAAAATATTTTAAACGTCCAACTATATCAAAACTTTTTGCTTCGTCCACTAAACAAGATAATGACGGATTACAAGCTTCTTATAATATTTCATTATTAATCGCAAAAGCAGGAAAACCACACACAATTGGTGAGGAATTAATCTTGCCGGCAGTAAAAGAAGTAATAAACACTGCATCAGATATCATCAGGAAAATTCCTTTGAGCAATAATTCAATGCAAAGAAGAATCGATGAAATGGCTGAAGACTTTGAAAAATCGTTGTTTGAAGACATGCCAATTTTCCATTCAACTCGATGAATCAACTCTCCCAAATAATGAAGCACTACTCGTATCATACGTACGATTCGTAAAAGAAGAAAAAGTTTGTCGAGAATTATTATTTGCTAAAAATTTGGAAGCGGATACAAAAAGGAGAATCTATATTTAATACCATGAATAAGTTTTTTCAAGAGAAAGACATTCTTATTCGTAATATTTTGTCTGCTGCTACTGATGGTGCTCCAGCAATGACAGGGTGCCACAAGGGTTTCATAGTGCATTTAGCATTAGCATTAGTAGAGGCATACGATGCAAGAAAGCAAGCTTATTCAGCATCAGCCCAAAAAAAAAAAAAAAAAAAACCCTCTCCCATTTCACCCCTCCGTTCGTTCGAAATACCTGTCCAGTTGAGCTTTAAATTTGTTTAGGCTATCAGCTTCAACAACAAGTGATGGAAGTCGGTTCCACCAACCAACCACCCGCTGGCCAAAGGCAAATTTCCGCACATCTATCCGACATCCGTCCTTCCTCAATTTGAATTTATGCCCTCTGAGGTGATTATTCTGAGAAAGATGAAGAATCCCATTGGCATTGAGCATGCTCAAACCATTCAAGGCCTTATACACCTCTATCAGATCACCTCGCCGGTGCCTATTCTCCAGACTCTGTAATTTGCAAAACTTAAGCCTTTCTTCGTAAGAGCAACCCTTTGTTCCATTTACTAATCTTGTTGCCCTTCTCTGTACCCGTTCCAGCAGCTCTACATCCTTCTTGAAATGAGGCCTCCAGACCTGTATACAGTACTCAAGATGTGGCCTAACCATTGCCTTATACAAGGGAATAATCACCTCCTTATCCCTGCTAGAAAAATTCCTGTATATCATTGACAAGACACCATGAGCTACTCTTGCAGCTCGTCTGCACTGCTCAGAGAACTTCATATCTCACTGCACAATTACCCCCAGGTCCTTTTCATTCTCCACCACTGTCAGTGTGGTACCGCAGAGTTGATACGTTGCTCTGGGGTTACTGTTTCCCATATGCAGTACTTTACATTTGTCAATGTTAAACTTCATTTGCCACCTCTCAGCCCATCTGTTCAACCTTTCCAGATCCTGTTGCAGCAGCATAGTGTCAGTAGTGTCCTTGACGACCCTGCCAACCTTTGTATCATCTGCAAACTTGGACATTAAACTTGATATCCCATCATCAATATCATTCATAAACACCGAAAACAACAACGGACCCAACACTGAACCTTGAGGAACTCCACTAATAACATTAGTCCACGTTGAGCAGTGTCCATTGATTACCACTCTCTGTCTTCTGCCACTCAACCATCCCCTTATCCATAGCAGCAATTTGCCTCCAATGCCACACTGCTCCAATTTGTGCAGCAGTCTTCCATGTGCAACAGTATCAAAAGCCTTCCTAAGATCCAAATATATAATATCAAAGTTATTCCCTGCATCCAGTTCTTTTGTGACTACATCATAGTATCCAATCAAATTGGTCAGGCAAGACCTGCCCTTAACAAAACCATGCTGCGTCTGAGCTATAACTGAATTCTTGTCTAGATGATCCTGCAGTGCTTCTTTAACCAGTGCCTCCATTAATTTACCTGGAACAGAAGTTAAACTAACAGGTCTATAATTACTTGTGTCAGCCTTTGATCCTCCTTTGTGAATTGGGGTTACATTTGCACATCTCCAGTCTATGGGTACCTCCCCTGAGTCCAAAGAAGCTCTCATAATTATGGCTAGGGGTTTGCATACTTCCTTTGCTGCCTCCTTTAATATAACTGGATAGATCCCATCCACCCCAGGTGCCTTTTTTATGTTTATCCTCAACAATCTCTCCTCCACTTTCCTCTCAGTTATTACAAAATCATCCAGCTCACTGCCAATGTTTACTTTACCTACATCATTCTCCTTCCTGAATAACTCCTCATGCGTGAATGTAGATGCAAAATACTCGTTTAGATTGTTAGCCACCTGAGCAGGATCCTCAACTGTTGAACCATCAATATCCAGTGGACCAATCTGATTCATCCCTTTCCTTCTCGAGTTCAAGTATGTAAAGAACTCTTTTCTGTTTTTCTTTGCATCCTTTGCCAAGGATTTTTCGTAGTCTGCCTTTGCCTGCCTAATCTCCTTTGTGACTTGGTTACAGACCAACTTATATCTATCATAGGCTTCCATGTCACCCATTAATTTATATGTATCCCATGCATTTTTCTTCTCTGCCACATGTCTCATTAGTTCATCTGACAACCATTTAGGCCTAAACCTTGAACAATATTTCTTAGTTGGTATGTAAAGCCTGGTAGCCTCCAAGATTAGTTCCTTGAATGCTTCCCATTTTGAGTTTGCTGTTGGTAACATCATCAGTTGGTCCCACTGTATAGAATTTAAATACTGTCTCAGACCATCATAGTCGCCTTTACGAAAACAAAAACCCTTCCCTTTACCTCTGATGGTAGTTACCTCCTTGAGTAAATCCCACTTCAACACACTGTGATCACTGCCACCTAGTGGTTCATTTATCTGCAGGTTCTTAATGCATGAAGAGTCACTACTGATAATCAGATCAAGAGTATTGCTCCCTCTTGTTGCCTCACGAACATGCTGGTGTAGAAAACAATCATCCAATAAATCCACAAAAGCCTTGCTAGTGTGCGAGTGACCAACCCACAAATTCCAGTCAATATCTGGGAAATTAAAATCCCCCATTATAAGACTCTCTGATTTACTGGCCCACTCTATTTCCCTGTACAATATCTTATTATACTCATCAGAGTCATTAGGCCTATAGCACACTCCTACTCTCAATTTTGATTTCCCTATGCTTATGTCACACCAAACTGATTCGGCACTGCCCTGTCCATCGATGTCGACTGGCTTCACTTCCTTGGACTTTATGTGTTTCTTAATTAATAGCATAACCCCTCCTCCCCTCCTGTCCTGTCTATCCTTTCTATACACATTGTATTCCCCAAATTCCAGTTCCGCATTACTTATATCTGTGTGACACCACATCTCTGATATCCCAACAATATCTGCCTTTGATGTTTTGAGCAATACCTCAAATTCATCAAATTTATTTACCAAACTCCTAGCATTGGTGTACACGCAGGTATACATGCACCTGTTTCTATTCTTAGCTACCCTAACACAACCCATGTGTTTACTTGTAACGCAATGACTACCAGCAGTCTCTGAAATATCCTGCATCTTGTTTTTCAGACTTCTGCTCATTTCAATAGAAGCAGTGCAAGAATCACTTCCACCTCTGCCAGTGGCTACTGTTAATCTATTAGTCCTTGTATCCCCCCCAACTAGCAGTTTTCCGACCCACCTAACACTGCCTCGACAGCATCAGCAAAAATTCTTGCACCCTTTCTATTTAAGTGTATCCCATCCCTGTAGAAGCAATCTCTCCTGTTAACAAGTACAGTCCAGGCTGAAAAAAATTCTACCCCTTGAGCCTTGCACAATCCCTCCAGGGCCGAATTGATCGACAAGGCTCTCATCATATACTCCCTCCTATCGTGTCTGGGCAGAATTGCAGACACTTTCAAGTTCAACCCTAATTCACGGCTTTTTTTCAGCAGTGACCTGTACTTGCTAAGTAATTCCGCCGGTCTCCTACTCTTAATATCATTCGTGCCAACGTGTACAACTATATCACCTTTTGTGCCCTTAAAAGATGATATCCGCTCTACAATGTCATCAACCTTTGCCCCTGGCAGACATACCCTGGTCCTATTCCACCTATCCTTTTTACAAAGCATGTTCCCCGTTTCCCTGACAATAGAGTCACCAACAACTACTAGTTCCTGTGGGACCAGCGCATTCTGCCTAGGGGGCTGCTTCTGTGTTGCCTGATGACCAAGTGCAAGCTCTGGCGTTGATGTGGGCAGCTGAGAGCTTGATGGGCCCCTCAATTTATTTCCTTCGAGGGCATCCACCCTGTCCTTCAAGCTCTCATAAAGGCCCATAACAACGCTGAGTTGTCGCCTGATTTCCTTGCACTCCTTACATCGTGCACACACAAAGACATCCCCCTTGGCAGTATCATGTCCCGTACCCAACTGCTCCGCAAACATCAAGCAAACAGTGCATTTTAATAGACTGTGATTCAGAGGGCAACTGGCCCCCTCAGTTCTCCCCTGAACCACAGCACTCCCATTAGCTTGAGCCTTTTGCTTTGCTGCTCTGGTTAGAGTCATGATTCCAATGTAATTCAATAAAATTTAAAACAAAAATTAAATCCTTAAGTTATATTATATATATATATATATATATATATATATATATATATATATATATATGGATATATATATTGTTGTTTTTTTTTTTTTTTTTTTTTTTTTTTTCGGTATCTAGTGTTCCCTTTATACAACTTCCGTATCACGTGTACCACTATAGTTATGTATTAATTATTTGTTACGATTAAGTCGTTATATATATTTATAGAGTTAAAAATACAATTTAATTGACAATAAAGTTTATCAAGATTAATAGATTTACTGAATAATTGACAATATTATATTATGCACTATACTACACTAAGCTTATGCTATCGTGTAAAAATGGCGGGAATTCACGAACGAGTATCAAGTGTGTATTAATTATTTGTTACGTTTGTACTCTAAGTCGTTATATATATATAGTTAAAAGAACAATTTAATTGACAATGAAGTTTAACAAGATTAATAGATCTACTGATTAATTGACAATATTATATTATGCACTATACCAGACAAAGCTAATGCTATCGAATTCCGGATATGCTGTGTCGCGTTTCAGTAACGAGTGTTATCTACGAAGTCCCTTTATATAACTTCCGTATCAAGTTATGTATTAATTATTTATTTTTACTAATTATTTATGTTCCGTAACCTATGTGGTTATATGTATAGTTAAAAGTACAATTTAATTGCCAATGAAGTTCGACAAGATTAATAGATTTACTGATTAATTTTCACGTAACTATGGCGGCTGTCTATGAACGGTAAACTCGTGTATTTGATACCCTTTCCGATACTAAGTAATACCTACAAATCTCTATCTAAGTTACTTTAACTTTAAGTACCGTAAATAGGAATATAAAGCTACTCTAGAAATAAGTTAATATGTCAATTTAAACTAATAAAGCAGAATATAAATCAGAAAAAACTTCTCTGTTCCAGTAGCGGCAGAAAGGCACGTTGAAACAAGTAGTACCAAATGTACTCGCTATACATTGTGTTCTTCATCGTCAACATTTGGTTGCGAAGAATTTAAGTGAAAGCTTGCATACGTCACTCTATTACGTTATTAGAGCAGTCAACAAGATTAGAAGCAATTCATTGAGTGACAGATTGTTTAGCCAACTTTGTAGTGAAAACGATGAAGATTTCAATCGTTTGCTGCTTCACACAGAAGTTTGTTGGCTTTCAAAAGATTGTCTGAATCGATTTTGCAATTTGTTTGATTCAGTATTAGAGTTCCTAGAAAACAGAGATGACGCATTGCGGGCCAACCTGATTACATCCAAAAATGACATCGCTTATTTGACAGACCTCTATAAAATATTTAATGAAGTCAATCTACAATTACAAGGTGATGAATGGAATTTAATTAAAACAAAAAAACATTATTGTCGCTTTTGTGGGGAAACTTCTTCTGTTCAAGCGGAATCTAGGCCGAGGGAAATATAGCCACTTTTCAAATTTATCAGCAGTGTCTGTCAAAAAGGAAGATTTACTTACATACTGCCAACACTTGGAGGTTCTCCATGCTGATTTTAATGAGCGATTCAAGGATATTCTAAACATGAATATACCAAATTGGGTTCTAGATCCTTTCTCACATGTAAACACAGCAGGATCATCAAATTTATAAGAGGAACTCATAGAACTCACAACAAATGAAGAACTAAATATAAAATTCAAACGTGGATACCAAGAGTTCTGGCTTCAGAAATCAGTACCGACACTGATTTCTGAACTCTGTACTCTGGATTATGGGAAATAGTGCAGAAATTTTTAATTGCATTTCCATTTTCTTATTTGGCTGAGCATGGGTTTAGTACTGTAGCGAATCTACTAAGAAAAGGAACTGATTGCATATAACTGAGCGTGGCGATTTAAGACTGTTTTTAACGAAAGTTGAACCCGATATTAACAAACTTAAAAATGCATCAGGCTTATCCCTTCACGTTAATTTATTTTTTCTTTGTATTTTCACTTTGTAAGTTCGAAATAAACAATTTTATAATATATTTGATGGTGTTTTAATTATTACAATAAGATTCTTACTAATGCATTTGCAATCTCTTAATATGTATTCCGAATTTTCATATTTAAACCATTGTATGAAACTGTGCATAATGTTATTCCAGCATACACTTTACAGTCTTTACATTTCATCAAAATCGGAATAGCAATAACTGTGTTCAAGATGAAGCACATGTTGGCCACTACCTTTTCAATAATTTAACGGCATAAGCAGTAATATATCATTAGTTGCTATTTACGTCGAAAATATCAAACGGCTTGAATGCGAAAAACTGTTATAATGGCGGGGGGGGGGGTACAAAATTTATGTCTTGCAAAGTGGGCGGTGGCCTGAAAAAGTTTAGTAACCTATGGTCTAGTCTAATAAAGGAGGTAGCGTTCTCATATATTTTCTTCAAAATCATAATACAGTGGATTCCTGTTATTTGGGCCACCGGTTAATCGGGGTAGCCATTTATTTGGGGCAAATCTTAAAAAACAGAAACCAATCGAGAAAATAGCCAGGGTTTACTTTGCTTATTTGGGACAGCATGCCGTTTAATCGGGGCAGGAGACCGCAGCACTGGAAATTACCCTACAATTGTCTCCGATGGTACCACGTGGTTTGGTCGAAATTCTGGAGGTCACAACCATAAAACAATAAAAACAATTAGCAGTCACCTATTTATTGGGCTTTTCTGTTAGTGAAATCTATCATAAATGGACAGTAAACTCGATCCTACTGAATTTGTGATAATACCGACAGCTGGAATTCTGTGGGTTATTATGGTGAAATGTGTTTACACTTCCACGAAATCTTCAATCATATAAAAAAATTAATTTTCAGATCTCTTCATTTGTATTTTTAAAGCTTTGTAACTCGTTACTTGGTTCTCACTTGCTGTTGTTTTTTTTGGTTTTTAGGAGCATTAGCAACTAAGGCCATATTGCTCCGGGATATGCGGTGGTCATTCCCTGACCTTTCCGCATCTTCCATATTTGGTTGTGACGGGCTCGAACCCCGGTCTAATCAAGAAGCATGTGATACACACTACTGCTCCTTCCCACCTGTCTACGGAGGTGCCAGTTCTCACTTTCACATATTGTGTTACTTGCAATTTGTGTGTGCCGTGTTCTTTGTTATTGATTGCTTATCTTTTTACTGTTTTAAATTTTAACCCCCACCCACAAATGTCAGTAAACAGAAATGTCAACTAGTTCGTATGTACATATTACTGTACGTATTAATTATTCCTATTATCATATATATTCTTCAGATTTTCACGTATTTTTTAATTGGTAAGGTAATAAAGGGTAAATTTCTGCTTAATATATCTTTGCTTTTATAGCCTGTGGATAATATTCCTCCTATTTTCACTAATTAGAATTGATGTTTAATAGAATTAAAATTCAATTCACAAACGTGATCACAATGACCGGCGCTTACTGCACATTGTATAGTGAACTGTACTTTACTATATTGAGTTCATCGTAACGTGATTTGATTGTACAGTGAACCAATTGTAAAAAGGGAGGGGGTACATTGTATTTTTAACTATTTATGTGAAACTTCGGATAATTGGGGCAACCATTTAATCAGGCGAAAATGGACTGTATATGGGGTATCTGTGCCCTGTCTTTCCAGTGCCCGAAACATTGCCTTATGCTGTATGAAGTCAAATGCCTTTTCATTATCCACAAATGTCAGGCATAATGGTGTTTTATATTCATTTGCTTTCTCCATTAGCTGTGATATTACGTGAAGGTGATCCAAAGTTGAGAATCCTGTCCTAAAGCCAGCTTGCTCTTTTGGTTGATTCTCATCAAGTATTCTTTCTAATCTGTTAGTAATGATCCTTGTGAACAACTTGTAGATGTGGAATAACAAGCTAATTGGTCTATAATTTCCAATTTCTGATTTATCTCCTTTCTTATGCAGCAAAACTATGATTGCATTATTCCACTCCTTGGGCGTAACTATGCTGATTTAAGTCCTTTGTTTTCCCTTAATGCTTTTGTTCTACTTTTCTTGTGTTAAATCTTCTTATTTCCTCTGTGAGTTTCATTCTAATGGCTTTGCATAACTCAGTGTACTCATTTTTGTCCTTGTCAGTGTTTATTTTGCTCTTCATTTGTCGTCTTCAGTTCATCATGACAAGTGTTTCTTGACTAATTTTTTCTTCTTTGGATTTCTTCTTACCTATATGTTTCTTGGGCTTTATCACTTTCAGAAAGTTGCAGTATTCCTCGTCAATATCTTCATCCTGAACAGTCTGCAGATCCAGTACATACTGCTTTTTCTCCTCTTCCATTATCTCAAAGACCTTAGTGTTATTTACTCGAGTTAGTTTTTTTTTTTCTTTCTTTTCTTACATCTATATCAAGTGTGCATCTTACCATTCTGTGATCACTTCCAACATTTACCTTATTCAGGACAGTAACATCATTCACGATATATCTTCTATTAGTGAAGATGAAGTCAATTTCATTAGTTTTTAATCCATTTGGGCTTTTCCATGTCCACTTTCTGTTCACCCTTTTCTTCAAAACAGTGTTCATTTCTGACATTTCTCTAGATTCTGCAAATTCCACAAGTCTTTCATTTCTTTCACCAATTGCAAAATTTTCTATAGTATCCCTTTCTGCGCTGTTTTGTCTCTTTTCAACCTTAGCATTGAAGTCCCCCATAATGATAGTGTAGTGGGTTTTCTGCTCATCCAGAAGACTCAATTTCGGTGTACATTTCTTCAACCTCTTCATCATCATCATGGCTTTTTAGTGTATAAATAATTATAGCTTTTAGCTTGTACCTCTCAGAAATCCTGAGTAGTAGTCTTGACACCCTTGGCAATGTACTTTTGAATTCCAAAATGTTTTTTATATCTTTATGGACCAGAAAGCCAACTCCATCTTCGCTCCTTTCACTGTTTCTATTTGTGTACAGCAGATTTCCACTTGATAAACTTATAAGTGATTCATTTTTTTCTTCTTGTTTCAGCCAAACCGATGATATTCCAATTTACATTTTCTAATTCCTTTTCCAGCTCTAATATCCTAACTTCACCGATGAGCGATCTTATGTTCTAAGGCCAAGTTCAGTTTCCGTGCATGGCAGTCTGGTTGTACCCAGAAATCCTTAGCACCCTCTGCTTCCACTGTGGTCGTCATGCTGCCGTAAGAGGAGGAGTAAAACTGCTGGGGACTGAGTGCCATTTGTTTCATCATGCTGTCATGTGCTAAAGGGTTTGGTCTTTTTCTCTTCACGCTGATCAGGCGTCTTGAAGAGAACCACTGAACACATTAGTTGCCACCTAAGTGACGTAACAGGGTTTACCGTCAAGAAGGTGTGTATGAGTGGATTTTAGGGTGGCTGGTCAACAGGACTTCTTCTAATTCCTCTGAAATAGAAATATTGGATGAAATATTGGATTCATCAGTGTTTTAGACTGAGTGTCTGATAACACACAGAATGCCTTTTCTCCTCTTAAGTCCCCTATTTCTCACTAAAGAAACTTTAAAGTTAGTAAAACTGAAATAGTGTGTGTATATATATATATATATATATATATATATATATAAGTATTACAAATAGAAGTAAAATGAAATAGAAGAAAATATAGATGGAGAAGTTATTAACCACAAAATGCCAGGCCTTGGTGAAGAAAATAAGAGAGAAAGAATGTTGAAAACCTAAAAAAAAAAAAAAAAAAAAAAAAAAATCAAGTACAATTAATGCTGAATTAACAGGCAAAAGCTGAAAAGGAAATGACTGAAAGTGAGAAGAAGGTAATAAAGATACAAATAAAAATTATTAAAAATTTAAAAATTGGTACATAGATCAGGTATTTCATCAGGGGGCCTGATCATGTACCAAACACAGTGTTTCTATGCAAACCCATGTTGTTGGAGAAACTATTAAAAAAAAAAAAAAAATTAGCCCCTGATGGAGAAACTATTAAAATAAAATAGATAAAGAATTGATCTCCAGAAACATAGATTTATTTTACATATCTATTATAAGAAAGAATCAAAAATCATTGAAATGTCTGTATTTAACCGAATAAAAATAGATATAAGAAACTGATACCCTTAATTATCTATTGTGCACCAAATTAAATATAGTCAATAAATTTTAATACTTACCTTTGGATACAAAATTTCATCTAAATCTGTTCAATAAGAAAGGCATTTTTTATCTTGACTGACAAAGAGACATATAAACAAATTGATGCTGATAAGCACTTTCACACTAGGTGGTAGATGACTCTCATCAACCGGTGAAATACCACCGCTTTGCTTATTGGAAGCTTGAAGTGGTGGTACCCATGTTTAGTCTCCAGAGCCAGGTTCCAGTCAATCCTTCCCCATCTCTTCCATCATGCAGTATGACTGATGATTTTTGAGATTATGATGAACATCATGGCGAGATCCAATCTTCCTTACATTTCAAGGGTACAGCTCTAAAACGATGTTCACAGGCTGGCTGCTAGTTAGTACACTGGACCGAACCTATTGGTAACTCTGAAGGAGGCTTCTGGATCAGCTGGTGTATAATCTTGCTACCTCTACTCTGCCAGATAGTGACTGTAGGGAGTCCGAGTAGTGTGTATGCGAGGGGCATTGTCGAGGCCACGTTATGTCAAGGATCTGGGTATATTCTTACCACGTGTACGCCATATCCAAAAATTTCATTACTTCATACAGCATGTCCCACCCACTTTTTCTTACTATTGAATACACCATGAATTGTCAAACTAATAAAGTAAGTTTATCTGTGAAAAGCTCTAAACCTCCCAAATGCTTCCTAGTTCGTTTTACAAATATACGTGGTCTCAGTTCTAATCTCAATGACGTCCATTTCCACTTGCAGTCTGCCAAACCCCATGTACTTTTTCTGACAGAATCTCAGTTATCGGTTAATTCAACTACTGCTCATCTCAGTTGCCCAAATTATTCGCTGTATGATTCTTTCGCCTCAAAGGTGGTACTTGTGTATATGTCCATTCCGATATTCCCTGTCAGTGACTTGGTAATTTGGAATCTCCTCTATTTGATCTTCTCTGGCTTAAAATCTCTCTACCTCATTGTGTCAAATCCATCTGTTGTCTGTACCGTTCTCCCAACTCCACTAATCACTTGGAGCTCTTTGACTTCCTCTCTTTGCAACTTGACTTTCTCCAGTCCAACTTTCCTAACAGTGAGGTAATTTTCCTTGGTGATTTTAATGTTCACAACTCCAGCTGGCTTCCGTTTTCTAGTCACACCGACCCAGCTGGTCGAGATGCTGAGGCTTTTGCAATTACTAATGATCTTGCACAGATTGTTCATTTACCTACAAGAATACCGGACAATCCTAATCATACAGCCAATACGCTTGATCTTTTTCTCACAAACAACCCTTCTAAGTACACTGTCGAAGTGAGAAGTCTTTTAGGCACTTCAGATCACAGCTTGGCGATTGTCTGTTCTCCAATGGAACCTTTAACTCATGGCTATTCCCAACCCCGTGTTGTTTGGCATTACAAGAATGCAAAATGGGATGACCTGCGAGACTTCTTTTCTTCTTTTCCTTGGTCGGATTACTATTTCAAAAGTTCTGATGTCAACGTTTGCTAAGATCGTGTCAGTGAAATTATTTTTGCAGGATTCTTCTACCCTTCAGGAATGGGCAAAGAAAAATCAACTTAGAATATCCCCTGCAAAGACAAACTCCATTCTGCTCAAGGGGTGCCTCAACCTCAGGCGGCCTCCACAAATCAAGATTGACCAGAAAACAATTAAATTCTCAAAGCAGCTGAAGTACCTAGGCATGATTCTAGATCCAAATCTATCATTTCAGGACCACCTGAAATATTTGCGTACAAAAGTCAGACGATACACTGCATTGGTTGCCAGAGTCACTCGCAGAGACTGGGGCCTAGACAGACGGGTGCTACGTCTTTTCTATAAAACCATCTTCACCCCAATAGTCACGTATGCATCTGGCGCATGGTATCAAAAAGCCACAACTGTTGTCAATAAACGAATCATTGACTCGATTCACCGATCAATCCTTCTGACCATTATTCGAGCTTGCAGCACAGTGAGCACGCATGCCCTGCAAGTCCTTGCTGGTGTCCTTCCACTGGACTTGGAGATCATTCGACGGGGCCTCACGCACCACCTGGACAAGGGTATCCCACAGACATGTTTGGGATTCACCACCGACATCATCAATAGCAAGACTATGGAAAAGAAAAAGCTGCATGCTCACCTGCTGCAGATGTGGCAGGATAGATGGGCCACCTCGCAAAAAGGCGAAATCACCAGAAAGTTTCTGCCCAACATTGGCCGGGTTTTTCCGAACTTCCCGCCCTGGTTTTCCCCGGGCCTACAAGTCACATACCTATTGACAGGACATGGAGCTCTGAATGCAAAGCTATCCCTACTCGGAATACAGGAAGATCCCACCTGCACCTGCGGGGGGCTGGAGAGCTGGCAGCACCTCGTGCATGATTGCCAGCTGTATGACGACCTCCGCAGTGCATTCATCACCAAAATACAGTATCTGCCATCCTCCAGGAGTACCACATCTTGGACACCAGGGAAGAATATCAGGCTTTCTCCAGCTATGCACTGGCCCTGTTCACAAGACGGAGAGAAGCAGCAAATCGCAATCAACAGCTGACACAGTAAGGAAATGAACAAACCTCGAAGGAAATCATCCCGTGGAAGACGCCTGAATCCAATGGTCTCCGATAATCAAGGCACTAAACCCTGAAGTGGACCTAAAATTGAATAAATGAGAAATGACTCTATAAACAACATTGACGCAAACACCACATGGATGGGAAATGTCACAAGAAAGACCCCACAAACGCCGACAAGCAAACCCGGACCTTTTGACGGTAAAGACTGCAGAACGGACGGGAACCACCCCATGAACGATCATGCTTCGGTCCGATCGCTCCTGGAAACGGACTAGAACCACTAGCAGCTCCTCTGCCAAATGCTATATGGCGAGCTGAATGGGGTACCCTTACCCTATTCATCTTAAATTCCCTATCCCCGGCAGGAGGGAGAGGAGACATGCTCTTTTCCTCCCTCCCCTGCCAACCCATCTCTTCGCCTGGTGAGGCATGGGCCTGCCTCACTGACCACCTGGGGTCGCCTTCTCTATCGTCCCCATGCTTCTGCCTTTCCCCCCCAGTATTCAGTCTCTTCCCCCACTCTAACTGTATACCTTATCCATGGCAGGGGGAGATAGCTCTTCTTTGTCTCCTCCACCCGCCATCCAAACTCCCCTCTGGTGTGGCATGGGCATGCCATACTGCCTAGCAGGGGTCATGTCCTCTATCAACCCCTTACTTCTACTTCAGCCTCCCCTTCCTCCCACTTTTATCTTTCATCTAACGTATAGCCCACACGTCTAAATTTAATAACAAAATTCTGCCCGACCTATTAGGCCTTTTAACACATCTTTCTAGCGTTCAACCCCAACCAGCGATTTGCTAACAGCAATCTCCTTAAGAATTAACGTCAAATGCCTATATATATATATATATTATTTTTTTTTATTTACTTTTATCATTGTTATTTTTTTAATTTTTTTATTTTATTATTATTTTTATTTTTTATTTATTATTATTTTTTTTATTAATTTATTTATTTTTTAGGTCCTAGCCACTGAAATCCCAGGAAACTAGGTGGCAGGACCTGCCGGAGCAACTCGTCATGATGCTGGACACCCGGCTAGCCTCCACGTGGCAAGGTATGGGCAACGTCGGGCCCCACCAGGGGCCAGGCGGCCAATAAGCCGGACAAACAATGGGCACAACAGATCACACTGTGCGCCTCCGTAGCCAGGTGGGAAGGAGCAGCAGTGCGTAGAACACGCTTCTTGATTAGACCGGGGTTCGAGCCCGTCACCACCAAATATGGAGGATGCGGAAAGGTCAGGGAATGACCACCGCATATCCCGGAGCAATATGGCCTTAGTTGCTAATGCTCCTAAAAACCAAATAACAAACAACAACAACAGATCACACTGCACAGACATGACCCACACGCTTTCAAGTCTCTGGCTTGACAGTGTACTGTCCTCGATACAGCGAACATATGCGGAGATGGGAGAAATCCCAGGCGCCGTCTGACACGAACATACCTTATACCTTATATTCTTGCAGGAATGGAATCCTTTATTCCACACTCCACTTTAAAATCTCGTCCTTTATCTAAACCTTGATTTTCCAATAAATGTGCTAAGGCTGTTCAAGACAAGAACGTTGCATATCGTAATTGGCTTGTTTCTAATTCTTCAGTTTCATTTTCTGCCTACACCAAAGCTCGCAACCATCGTGAATCAGTTATTAATCAGTCGAAACTAGATTTTGAACAGGCTGAGAGTAGAAAACTTGTTCTTGCCCTAATGGTAGCCGAGCATTCTGGTCTCTCGCCATAGCTATTGGCCGCAACTTTTGCCCATCTCTGCTCCTACTTCTGTCAAAACCAGATGGTTCTATTGGGACTTCAGCCAAGGATAAAGCCAACTTGCTAGCCTCCCATTTTTCTCGATCTTGGTTAAAAGGATGTCAGAAGGATTTTGACAAATCTTGATGCTAAGAAAGCTCCAGGTCCTGATGGTATTTCTTCACTTGTTCTCAAAACCTGTGCTCCTGATCTTACTCCTGTTCTTTGCTGACTTTTTTCACTTTCTTATTCATAAGATGTTTTTCTTTCTGTTTGGAAATTTGCTCGTATCCAGCCAGTTCCTAAAAACGGTGAAAAATCCCTCCTATCCAATTATCGTCCCATTGCAATTACTTCTACTCTTTCTAAAGTAATGGAGAAATCAATTAACCACCAACTCAAACTACCTAGAAACCTTCCATCTGATCAATGATCGCCAGTATGGATTCCGTCAGTGTCGATCCACTGGTGATATTCTGGCTTATGTTACCCATTTATGGACAAATTCAATGGAAAAGTTCAGCAAAACACAAGCAGTTGCTCTCAACATCTCAAAGGCTTTCGATCCTGTTTGGCATAAAGGTCTTCTAATCAAGCTTCCATCTTATGGTTTGCAACTGTTTTTTGTAATTGGTTATCCAGTTTTCTCTCTGATTGCTCACTGAGGTTGATGGTAGATGGCTCTCTGTCTTCTAACTTCTCACTAATGCCGATGTCCCCCAAGGTTCAGTTCTTTCCCCCACTCTTTTCCTCTTGTATATTAATGACTTTCTTCCATTGACTGAAAATCCTATCCATAGTTTTGCCGATGATAGCACATTGCATTCTACTTTCCATTTTGAGAAACTTTGCCCTGCTCAAATCAGCTTCAACTTCTCGAATATCTGCTACCAATTCCTTAAATGCCGATCTCCAGGTAATTCTCTAGTGGGGCAAAGACAACTTAGTTGATTTCAATCCTTCTAAAACTCAGTCTTGTCTTATATCTCGCAAAAAGGATTCTTCTGCCCCTATGCTTATCTTTGGTGACGCTCTGATTTCTAGGCAAATGATTTATTTCTTTTGGGGATTAGCCTGACTTCTAATCTCTCTCTCTTGGCACAAGCACATTACAAATATTGCTTCCTCTGCATCTAAAAAACTTGGTTTTTTCTTTCACTCTCTGCGTTATTTTTCTTCCAAACAGCTGTTCAAATCGCAAATCCACCCTACCATGGAATATTGTTCCCACATCTGGGGCAGTGCCCCCAAAACTTCTCTCTGGCTTCTAGATTCCATTCAGAAGAGGGCAATTAGATTAATTAATGATTCATCTCTAACAGTCTCTCTCCAATCGCTGTCTCATGGACGTACTCTTTCTGCTGCATGCCTTTTCTACAGATACTTCCATGGGTGCTGTTCTTCTGAATTGGCTTCTATAATTTCCGCTCTCTCTTTCAAAACAGTCCGAACATGTGCTGTCACCAGTCAGCATCCATTTACTGTCCAACTTCCAACTCATCGAACCAAATTTTCATCTTCCTCGTTTATTCATTCAACTTCCGTTTTCTGTAACAACCTTCCTTTCTTCATTCCTTCATACGTATTTCTTAAAAATTACAGTCTACAGAAGTTCAAGTCTAATGTCAACAAATATCTCCTTTCATCTTCTGAACCTCCAACCCATGCACGGTAGTAAGTACTATAGGTTCTAATACCTCTCGTGTTTGGGGTTTTCATAAAAAAAAAAAAAACTGTTACAATTTGCATGTAACAGTTGTAACCACTTGGAAGAGAAGGCATTTTCATTGGGCCACAGATAAAGTTAACTTCAGACAAGCAGTTTCAGGAATGATTATCGCAATTGAAAAAGTAACATGTATTGGCTTCAAAAATATTGTTCACAATTTCATAGGGATGAAGAAAGATGGCAATTGTGGAAGTATTGTTGAAAATGTAATAGTAGTTGTGGCTTGTGATGCAAGAAAGCCAGCTTTATGTAGCATCAGTCAAAAAAATTACACACATCCAATCCCCTCTAATCATTTGTCCAGTTCCTCCTTAAATTTATTTAAGCTATCAACTTCCACGACAGATGGAAGTTTGTTCCAGCAATCAACTACCCACCTACTAAAGGCAAATTTCTGCACATCTATTCTATAACTCTTTCCTCATTTTGAATTTATGCCCCCTCAATTTCGTAATCTGAGCAAGAGGAAGAATCCCATCAGAATTGAGCCTGCTCAACCCATTCAAGGCCTTATACCTCAATCAGATCACCTCACAGGCACCTAGTCTTCAGATGCTGCAATTTGCAGAACGTAATCCTTTCTTGATAAGACCACCCTTTCGTTGCTCTCGCCAATCTTGTTGCCCTTCTCTGTACTCACTCAAGCAACTCTGCATCCTCCCTAAAATGAGGTCTCCAAACCTGTGGGCAGTACTCAAGGCATGGCCTGACCATTGCCTTATACAAAGGGATAATCACCTCGTTTTCTTTACTAGCAAAATTCATGTATTTGTCATTGAGAATACCGCATGACCTGCTCTGGCACCTGTCTGCACTGCTCAGAAAATTTCATATCTGACTGCACAATTCCTCCAATTTTTTTTTTTTTCATTTTCTACTAACCTAAGTGTAGTATCACACAGTTGGTATGTTTCTCTGGGGTTACTTCTACTCATATGCAGTACTTTCCATTTGTCAATGTTAAACAGAAGTTGCCACTTCTCAGCCCATCTGCCCAAATTTTCTAGATCCTGTTGTAGTATTACACTGCCATTACTGTCATTAACAACCCTGCCAACCTTTGTATCATCTGCAAAAATTTGACATTAAGACTGATATATCTTCATCAATATCATTGATAAATATACAAAACAACAGCAGGCCCAACACCGAACCCTGGGGAACTCCACAAAGAGCAGCGTCCATTGATTACCACTCTGTCTTCTCCCACTCAACCACCCTTTTATCCATTGTAGCAACTTACCATTAATACCATACTGCTCCAATTTGTACAGTAATCTTCCATATGCAACAGAGTTGAAAGGTTTCCTGAAATCCAAGTATATGATATCAAAATTATTTTTTGTCCAGTTGCTTTGTGACCACATCATAGTATCCACTCAGATTTGTCAGACAAGACTCCTTAACAAACCCATGCTGTGTCTGAATTATTACTGCAGTCTTGTCTAGATGATCCTGCTATGCATCTTTAACCAGTGACTGTATTATTTTTCCCGGAACAGAAGTTAAATTAACTGGTCTAATTACTCATGTCACGTTGTCACCCTTAGATCTTCCTTTGTGATTTGGGGATACATTTGTACATCTCCAGTCTGTGGGGACTTCCTCTGAGTCCAAGGATGTTCTCATAATTATGGCTAAGTTTTTGCTTACTTCCTTTGCTGCCTCTTTTAATATAACTGAATAGATCCCATCCAACCCAGGTATCTTTCTTATGTTTAACTTCAATTTCTGCTCCACTTTGCTCTCAGTTATTACAAAATCATCAAGCCCCCTGTTACAGTTTGATAAACATCTGGCATTTTCCTCCCTTAATAACTCTTAATGTGAATGTTGATGCAAAATACTCATATGTTCAGTTTAAAAAAAATGAAAAATTTGTATGCAAGTTGAGCAATCTGGACTTTTTTCAGAAAATCTTGGTTTCATCAGAAAAAGTTTCCACAAAGGTATTAAGGATGTGAAATGAAAATATCAGTGAAAGTGGTTCATAAAAATAATGACAGATTACCTGATCTTTGAAAAGGAAGACACCTAGCATAATGCATTTAAAAAAAAAAATCTTCGTTTGAGAAGAAACTGTAGAATTTATTCCAAAAAATGTGATGAATCGGCATAAACATTTACTGTTATATTAACTTTCTTTTTTCTGCATCTTGAGTTTGTCTATTTTATTATAAAGTAAACACATTGTTCTTTTTTGTATAAATTAAATGATATTTACAAAATAAGGTAAAACGTGTGCATTCTGTGGAAGGCATTGAATGGAAATTAATAATTAAATTTCAAGAGGTAAAAACACAGTCCTCACATATATTTGCAAATTAAATGGTTCATTGTTGCCAAGAGGTGAAAAAGTGGATTCCTACACAAAGGTTGAGTTCAGTCAACTAAATTCGGATTAAATTTCAATTTTATTTAGTTAATTGAACAAGCCTTTGTGTAGCAAATCCTCTTGCCCATCTGTGGATAGCAATCAGTAAATAAACCATTTAATTTTCAAATATACATGGAATCTGTGTTTTTTACCTTGTGATAGGAAAACAATCTTATAATCCAAAAAAAGAATTTTGATATCAGGATAGCAAAAGTAGAAGTAACTTGTTAAAATAGAAATGCCATACAAATTCCAATTTTCAGGTCAGTGTTATGTAATCAGATTAGCCTTCTATTACATCCATGTATCCATTTTTAATGTTACTTTCCTTCTCCTTAGGTGAAGCGTTACTTATTCGAAGTAATGCAATGTCGTGGCAACTCGTTGTGAAGGTATTCACAATATGAGATATAACTTAAAACGATGCCGCCTTATAAATATTCTGTTAATTCAGAAATGGCTGTGTATTAATGATGCTATTGCCCTTAATATATACATAGTCTAAACTTGCTCGCAGCTTGAGGCTTTAGCCCTAAACACATCTTAGTCTTACTGTAAATTAGTAATGATATACAATACCAATATAAAAATTTGTTTATATCCTTCAGTTTGAAAAAAAAAAAAACATTGTGCTATCTTCTGTGATTTTCCTTAATTTTATATACCAATGTATTTATGTGTAAATACACATGAATACATACATTTACAGTTGTAAAACTTTCAATTCTGTTTATTAATTGGCCTTTTTTTTTTTTTTTTTTTTTTGAGATCACACACTCATATATAACATATAGTTGTACATTGTATCTTTCAGTCTAGCACCTATAAAACTCATCTGAAGAACAAACATCCAGGCCAGGATGAGGGTTTAATGTTTTCCTGTGACAAGTGCACTTTCCGCACAATTAAACATGAGACTTATATCACTCACATGGCAGATCATCAGATTGGCAGTATTCAGCACTCAGATATTAGACATGTATCTTCAGTTCTTGAAACAGAAAGTCTTCCACTGATAGAAGCAATGGATATTAGTCTTTCAAGATGTGACAAAGAAAGAATGCTTTCTGATGATAATCTGCAAGTCAATGAATCTGTTGTCAATGTTCAATTTGTTTTCAGTGCCTTGGAAGAAATAGGCAAACAGATTGTTGAACAAACTAAGTTATAATTGTAATATTTAATATTGTTTTATTTAAAATGTACCATACCAAGAACAATACCACTACAGTGGTAAGAGATGTAAATATGTAATTTTTCACTACTTTGTAGTTCTGTTTACAAAACAAAGAAAATTGTATAATTTTGTCTATCAGTATATGTTTTAGTAAATGGCAGTAATGAAAGAACAAAAATAGGTAATGTTGAAATTGTAACTTTATGAATGTTGATGTTTTGTATAAAAGACCAAAGAACTTTGTTAACACTTATTTTTCTGGGATTTTAAATACAGTCAAACATATGTTAATATGTTGTGGTTGGTGTTGATTTATTTCCCAATATAATTTGATTATTAAATGTAACACTAGACTTTTTTTTTTTTTTTTAATGACACAGTTAACTTTCATTTGTCAGTGTCATTAAAAATTCACCGTTCAGAGATTGTGATGAGCTTCATTAAAATAAAATTTTCCGTCAGTTCATTGCATATTCAAGAAAGTTAATACTCAAAACACCAAGTAATTAAATATTTAATAAAATAAAATAAAGTAAGATGATACAGTAAACTGGACTATCACAATAAGTACTAAAAGAAATAAAATCAGTTAAAAACTAACAATGTTAAAATAAGTTAAAATACCGGAAATCCGAAGCTTTTGAGACAGCTGTCTCCTTTCTCAACAGTGTACTGTTGCTACAATGACACATCCTTAAGTAACCAGCTCATGTGACTCACCAGGAACATCATCAGTATTCTCTATGTGTGAAACGGAAGTGACCCGGGAGTGTGCCATGTGGAACCGATCATCGCGTCTGAGGGAAATCGCCTCAAAGAGGGGGTGTAATCACACACCCCTATCCTTGTTAATAGTATGACGGGATGAATCGATTCGTGAGCTCTCGAGCCACTTATGTTCCCAGAACCCATGCACACGATTAGTAATGACCGCATCCTCAGGGGAGATCCGATGCTGCTTCTCCCAAAAATGTACCATCACAGCAGACCTAGCATAGTTCGCAGTCTTAATGGCGGTCAAATGTTCTTTTAGACATCGCCCTGTTTCCCCCACAATCCGGGCACGGAATCTCATAAACTACACTACTGGTGGAATCCCAGGTTACGGGGTCTTTGACCTGAGACACCACTGTGTGCAACCTCCACCCCAGAAGCTGCACACAGCGGGTCTGACACTCCCGTAGTGCTTGCGCCACACACTCTGAAAGGCCCAGATAGGGAATGTAAGCAATAGCTGCCGAGGGAGGTGGTTCCCGGCGATTGGACTCAGTCCTATAAACAAATTTGTCCAAGACCCTCTGGGGGTAACCACACTTACTAAGGTCTGTCATGATCTTACTAACTTCCATTTCCCTATCCTCGGGGTTACTGCAGTGGGACCACACCCTATTTATTAATCCCCTGGCTATGGTATCTTTATGTTGATAAGTACTTATCAACATAAAGATGGTGTTAATGCCTTTTTTTGGCATGAGTCTCTTTGTGATATGTTCTGAATGTTTCTTGTAATTACTAAGATTATTTGGATGCAAGGAAGCAAGCTTATACAACATCAGCAAAAAAAAACTAGCCACCTCTGTCTATCCTCTAATAATGTCTAATTCTTTAAATTTATATTCGAACTGCCCACTTCAACGCCAGTGGTAATTGTTTCAACAATCAATTATTCTCTGGTTGATAGAAAATCTGCACACTGTCGACTACTACCACTAGCCTTTCTCAGAACCTGTTCCAACAGCTCCACAACCTTCCTAAAATAAAACTTCAGACCTGTATGCAGTACTCAAGATGTGGTCTAACCACTACCTTATACAATGGGATAAACACATCCCTGTGGGTAAAATTCCTGTATATCATTGATAGAATCCTATGAGCTGTCTTGGCAGCCTGTCTGCACTGCTTATAGAACTAAATATCTATCTGCACAATTAACCCAAAGTCTTTTTTTCATTCTCCACAGTTGGTACAGTAGTCTGTGATTACTGTTACCCATGTGCAGTACCTTTTTTTTTTTATGAAAACCAAAAAATAAAAAAATATTAGGACGTAGTACTTAGTATCATACAATTAAGACAGAAAAAGATACTTGTTGGCAGTAAGATATGAATTTCTGTATATTTTAATTTTCAGGATATAAGTGAAGGAACAAAAGCTTTGGCAAAATTTAAATATACAATTCAAAATTATTTGTTACATGCAGTTCCTTTGTTACTGTGTAAAAGTATCCAATCAGGTTGGTGAGACATGATCACCCCTTAACAAATCCAAGCTGCAACTGTATTTCTGTCTAGATAGTCCTGCATTATTTTTAACCAGTGATTATATTATTTTCCCTGAAAAAAAGGTCTGTAATTACTCATCTTATCCTTTGTTCCCTTTTGTGAATTATGGATACATTCACACTTCTCCTTCACACATTCTTCTGCCTAAGTTTTCTAGATTTGCTGCAATAGCATACCCTGATTATGGTCACTAACTACCCTGCCAAACCATATCATATGCAAACAGGCATTAAGCCTGATATGCCTTTATTAATAAACTAATGTATACTATTAATAAATCATATTTAAATCAATAAATCATACTATTAATAAACATGCTAATGCTAAAATCTAATCAATAGGAACCTACCCTAAATCCAAGGATACTCCCATAATTATGATTAGAGGTTTACTTACCTTCTTTTTACTTACTTATTTCCCAAGTTTGGGAAACTGTAAGCCCCTGGCTTTATCGCCGTGAAGGGTAATAAAACATTATCTCTCTCTCTCTCTCTCTTTCTTTGCTGCCTTCCTTAATATAATTGGATCTCAGGTGTCTTTTTTACCTTTAACTTAATTTCTCTTCCATTTTCCTCTCAGTTATCACAAAATAATTTAGCTCTAAGAATTTGATAAAACTAAAAAATTCCTCATGCAAATATAGGTACAAAATACCCATTCAATTTGTCAGCAATCTGAGCAGAATCATATATATTTAAACCTTCTAGTGGACCAATCTGATACATGAGTTAGAATATATTTATCTGTGCACACCAAGCAAGAGCTGTGGAAAATCTCTGTTTAGAATCATTCCTTTCATCACATAAGTTATTTTGTAACAGTTGAAAATATTTCAAGACCAAAAAAGATGCATAATTCCTAAGCCCTTGTGGGTAGCACCGTTGGCAGAATTACCTTCCTCCTCACACCGGGTGGAAAAGACTTCAGTTTGAGTCCCATCAATGACGTGAGGAATTTTTATGGGACTTTTTCACAACTTGGCTGAGTTAGTTGGTCTCAGGTGAGGGTGGCATGGTTTTTTCTTCTGGAAATGGTGTTTTTGTCCAGCAAACAAAATCAGCCACAGACCACCTGCAATTTACAGACTATACAGAGTAATATGGTCTTAGTTGCCGATGCGCCAAAAATCATAATAATTGTAATAATAATGACACCTAAATAATGCAAAAATTACTCAAGAAATTGAGCTGTTTGCAGCATAACTACCATTTAGCACAGCAGAGAAATGAAACATGGCAAAACCTTTCAGACTGAAAGAGCCTAACTTCAAAAAATGCTAATCAGGGCTTTTCTGTATTTGATGAAGTACTGTTTCAGTTTCTCATCTTTAGGTTAAATCATAAATTCCTATTAATATTCCATTATATGCAGTGGTTGTGTTCTTAGATTTGCTCATGCAATCAGATATTAAATTGAGCTTAAATAAGATACAGGAAAAGATAGAAAGGGCCTGAATTTTCAGTTCTCTCCGAAAATACAGTTAACTGTATTGCTATTATGAACTACTTGATAATTAAAAATTTTAAAACTAAGGATGACATTATTATTATTAGCTACATGGTGCAAGGAAGCCTGAGGCTTATGCTGCACCATCCAAAAAAAAAAAAAAATTCCCCGAGTTACCCTGAGAGAGAGAATCAAAAGTTGAAGGGAATCACCAAGAAAGATGATAACATCCAGCTCAGGACCCTGGATGTGCCAAGCCATAGTCACCAGATGTGAGCCCTTGGGGTTATTACAGCAATAGGAAAGTTTGATAAGATAAAATGAGCTGCTTGTTTTTTTTAGTAACCTGATGTATGAACTTGTTAGTAATTGAAAGCTGTTACTTATGTGAGAACCAAAACCACGAAAAAAAAAAAAGTCTTGTCATTTTCACAAACCAAGAATATTAAAGAAAGGAATAGAAGAGGCCTGTTTTTTTTATAAATTTAAAAAATATAGATTTCAAACAAAAATTACTTCAAAAATTTTAAAACAATAAATTATTCTAAAATTAATAAATATACCTTTACTCTTGATTTTTTAAGGAGTCCTTATGTGCTGTAATGTAATAACTAGATCGTATGTATAGCTTAGCTTAATTTTCAGCACTCACCTCATAGTAATCCGCTTAGCTGGTGGAGGGTTTTACCACATACATAGTGGTTATAGGATTCTAATACTTTACAGGAATTATGGGTTTAAAATTAAGTTATGGGCTATAAAAAAATTTTTAAGAAAGGAAAGTGCACCTTCCATGGTTACCTAATTAAATTAAATTAAGAGAAAAAAGAAAAGGAAAATATAAGCTAATAATCGCGCACGAGCGACTTTCGAGTTTCCTCGTCTTCAGTTAGCTATAGTGGAGGGGGGGAAGAGAGCGCGCTTGTGTTATATACGGGTTGGGTTCCCGAAATGCATTTCAGTGCACGTGGAAACTTAATACGTGCTAAATTCCAAATGGGGGAGAAATTGGCGAGAATCTTTTTGTTTAACACGTTGAGTGATGTATGGCGCTTAAACCATTCAATAACGAGGGCTTCGTTTTCAAGGATTTTGTAGCTAGAATTTAATTTAATTACTGTGATGGCTGAATCGATGAGTGGGTTGTGATTTTGAGATTTGACTTGTTGTGTTAGTTCTGTATTTGCTGAATTAGTTTTGAAGCTATTAAAGTGGTAGTATGCACGCGTGTTGGAAATTTTTGATGTCCCGAATTTTGCTGTTGTACTGTAATATGCTTGGCAATCTGATCAAATATATAATGTTGTAATCTTGTGTCTCGTACTCGTGTGTTGTCTTGTATGAATTGAATTTGGAACTTAATTTGTTATAAGATGTGAATATTAATTTGATATCTGTATTTTTAAAAATCTGTTGAAGTCTTCTAGCGTATTGTTGATGATATGGGAGCGCGATAAGGGGTTTATGTATCTTATTCTTGTTCACGTGGTTAATAATTTTGTTTGGGTTATTAGTGTTATTATGAACTTTGGTGATGGTTTCTTTTATTAGTTGTGGTGGGTATTTTCTGTCGATGAATTTTTTGGTGAGGTATTGTAATTCTATAGATATGTCTGTTTGTGTGTGGCTATATTTTACAGCGTTGTATATCTGGTTGCATAGAACTGCTTTTTTGATGTATAGAGGATGCTGTGAGTGGTAGTGTAAGAATTTACCTGTATGTGTGTTTTCTCTGTATATTTTGGTGCCTAAAGATGTGTTTATTTTGTATACAGTGAAGTTTAGAAAATTAATTTTATTATCGTTTTCTACTTCGAAGGTAAATTTGAGTCTTTCATGTGTTGTGTTAAAGGTGTTCAGTAAAGTATCGATGGTGGTTCTGTTGCCTATTAAGAGGACGTCATCTGCATACCTCATGTATAGTTTAATTCCTGGGGGAAAGGGTTGGAGAATTTCTTCTTCGATAGATGCGAGGTAGATCTCGGATAAAGGGGCAGAGATACCGAGGCCCATGGGAAGGCCGAAAATTTGTTCGTAGACGTTATTTTGGAATTTAAATTGTTCGGCGTCAAGTAACAGTGATGTGAGTTCTAAAATATCATTAATGTTTAAGTCGGTACGTTTTGTTAATGTGTCGTCTTTGATTAATAGTTCTTTAAGGGCCAGTAGCATGGATTCGATGTGCACGTTTGTGTATAGGGAGACGACGTCGAAGGACGCGAGAATATCGTTTTCAGATATGGTTATGGAAGTTATATATTCGTGTGCTTGTTTAGTATTGTAGACCCTGAACCGAGAAAATCTCATTAAAGGTGAAATGATTTTGACGAGGAATATGGATAAGTTAGCATAGGCGGACTGTTTATAAGAAACGATGGGCCTTAAAGGATAATCGGTAGATATTCAGAAACGGGTACCCCTTTCAAAATGGAGGAGAGGAGGGGAAAAGCAATGATTGGCGGGTTGTGACTCCGCCCACTCACTGCGTTCCCCCTCCTCTCCTCGCCCGATGGATTTCAAGTGACACGCGGACGGCACTTGGCACAGCAACAAAAATGGCGGCAGAAAACAAATAGTAAATCCAAGTTACAAAAATGCACGTTTTTTCGCGATAATAAAAAGTCACGTGACATTTGAATGAGTCTGATATAGCTGAAAAGGGGACAACGAAATTTCGCGAAAGAAAAGGAACCGCAAATCAACAAAATATTAATATAAAACAAAAAGTTACACGATATGCAATCACTTGTTTCTTAGGAGGATAAAAAAATGCACGTTTTTCTATGCTATTTCTAAGAAAAACTATCAGATTGAACTGGCACAAAGAAAAACCACTCACCTCATCGGTCGGGTGTCCACCTTCAATCCTCGGTTTCGGGCTTATATACAGTGCTTACTGCTTTTAAAAATTCAAGCGTCAGATCGCTGCTGCTGGAATTTTTCCTTCGCCACATGTACTCTGCATGGTAGGAGTCGAATTTTACACAGCAGCAACAGGACACCCGCACAAATGAAATACAGACTAAAAATGACTACCAGAGCCTGGAAATGGCGCAATAGTAATCAGCCATTCACATTGTGATTGATTACTGTTGATTGGCTGATTACAGTTCTTCCTGTAATTTTTTGTTTCTTGGTTTGTTTTTTTTTTTTAAATTGCCATTCTTTTTCTTTATTAATTTTTATTATTTTTTTACTTTTTTTTTCTGGGGGCTACCGCCCCCAGACCCCCGTTTATGTGGGGGCTCCAGCCCCCACACCCCCGGAATTATTCAGGTGACATACCTCGCAACCACGTGATATCAAAACACCAAAAGTAACGGCCACCACGGCCATTCTTTTTCTTTATTAATTCCCACGTATATTTGCTCCTGAAACAAATATATGTGATGAACAATAAAAATACACGAGGACGGTTTCATATCGTCGCGTGTTTCCAGTGCCGTTAGTTACGTGGCACGGAGAACAATACCAAAAAACAAAAGACATACCTCGCAACCACGTGATATCAAAACACCACAAGTAACAAGTGCGGCCATTCTTTTTCTTTAGTAATTTTTAATAATTTTTTAATTTTTTTTTCTGGGGGCTACCGCCCCCTGACCCCCGTCTATGTGAGGGGTAGGAACAATAAACAATACCAATAATCAATAGAAGTATCTCGCAACCACGTGTAATCAAAACACGTGTTTCCATTACTGTTAGTTACATGGCACGCAGTGCGTGTTCTCCCGTGCCGGCTGCATCCGTCTCTGAATGATATCACGTGACGATAGGCGGAGTCAACACCCGTAAATAACGGCTGTATCGCCGCCATTTTGAAAGGGGTACCCGTTTCTGAATCTCTGCCGGATAATCTTGTTTATGGAGTTTGACTATTCCAAAAATGTGTGGGAGAATGTTATTGCGTATGCCTATTTGCTGGATGGGATGTAAATTAAGTTGTTTGTTGGCTCTGAGTCTTCTTAGGATCCCATCAAGTTTATTTTTAAGCTTGTTAATATTAAACGTGTTGCAAGCTCTGTATGTTGTTGAATCTGATAAGATGTGTAACATTTTCTTTGCATATGTGTTTTTGTCCATGATTGTGATGGTATCCCCTTTGTCTGCCTTTTGTATTATAAGGTTCGGGGGTTTTCATGAAGTCTCGTATGTGGATTAATTGTTGTTGGGGAATGTTAGGTTTACTAGTTAATTGTGAGTTAAAAACAGCGTTAGTTTCATGTATGATTCGATATTTATCTGGGTGGTTATCAAGTTTGGTTGGTATTTCTATCATGGCGTCTTTAACTGGGTAGTTGTTGCTGTTAATGGCGAAATTGAATCCGTATTCTAGACTTTTTTTTTTTTTTTTTGATTTGGTAGTTGTTGGCGCATCGGCTTCTGTGGCCATATTGCACCTCCCAAGGTTTTTGCAGTACTTTGATCCAAGCCCGAGGCGGGAATCGAACCCGCGACCTTTGGGTTGCCGGGCAGGTACTTTACCCACTCGGCTAGCCCGGTCGGCGTATTCTAGACTGGCAAGTTCGTTAGGGGAAAATGTTTGTATGGAGATGTTAACAACTGAGTTTGTGGGGAGTTTTTTGTGTCTCCTAGTGAGTGTATCCCATTTCTTGGAGTGCTTTTGGGTAATCTGATTTAAAGTTGCTTGAATTCGTGTGTTGTTCTGTTGTACGTAATCGTACCAAGTCGTGGGGGTTAGTTCTCTTTTAAGTTTGAATTTAACACATATACAAAGAAAATGTTACACATCTTATCAGATTCAACAACATACAGAGCTTGCAACGCGTTTAATATTAACAAGCTTAAAAATAAACTTGATGGGATCCTAAGAAGACTCAGAGCCAACAAACAAATTAATTTACATACCCTTCAGCAAATAGGCATACGCAATAACATTCTCCCACACATTTTTGGAATAGTCAAACTCCATAAACAAGATTATCCTTTAAGGCCCATCGTTTCTTATAAACAGTCCGCCTATGCTAACCTATCCATATTCCTCGTCAAAATCATTTCACCTTTAATGAGATTTTCTCGGTTCAGGGTCTACAATACTAAACAAGCACACGAATATATAACTTCCATAACCATATCTGAAAACGATATTCTCGCGTCCTTCGACGTCGTCTCCCTATACACAAACGTGCACATCGAATCCATGCTACTGGCCCTTAAAGAACTATTAATCAAAGACGACACATTAACAAAACGTACCGACTTAAACATTAATGATATTTTAGAACTCACATCACTGTTACTTGACGCCGAACAATTTAAATTCCAAAATAACGTCTACGAACAAATTTTCGGCCTTCCCATGGGCCTCGGTATCTCTGCCCCTTTATCCGAGATCTACCTCGCATCTATCGAAGAAGAAATTCTCCAACCCTTTCTCCCAGGAATTAAACTATACATGAGGTATGCAGATGACGTCCTCTTAATAGGCAACAGAACCACCATCGATACTTTACTGAACACCTTTAACACAACACATGAAAGACTCAAATTTACCCTCGAAGTAGAAAACGATAAAATTAATTTTCTAAACCTCATTGTATACAAAATAAACACATCTTTAGGCACCAAAATATACAGAAAAAACACACATACAGGTAAATTCTTACTTTACCACTCACACCATCCTCTATACATCAAAAAAGCAGTTCTATGCAACCAGATATACAACGCTGTAAAATATAGCCACACACAAACAGACATATCTATAGAATTACAATACCTCACCAAAAAATTCATCGACAGAAAATACCCACCACAACTAATAAAAGAAACCATCACCAAAGTTCATAATAACACTAATAACCCAAACAAAATTATTAACCACGTGAACAAGAATAAGATACATAAACCCCTTATCGCGCTCCCATATCATCAACAATACGCTAGAAGACTTCAACAGATTTTTAAAAATACAGATATCAAATTAATATTCACATCTTATAACAAATTAAGTTCCAAATTCAATTCATACAAGACAACACACGAGTACGAGACACAAGATTACAACATTATATATTTGATCAGATTGCCAAGCATATTACAGTACAACAGCAAAATTCGGGACATCAAAAATTTCCAACACGCGTGCATACTACCACTTTAATAGCTTCAAAACTAATTCAGCAAATACAGAACTAACACAACAAGTCAAATCTCAAAATCACAACCCACTCATCGATTCAGCCATCACAGTAATTAAATTAAATTCTAGCTACAAAATCCTTGAAAACGAAGCCCTCGTTATTGAATGGTTTAAGCGCCATACATCACTCAACGTGTTAAACAAAAAGATTCTCGCCAATTTCTCCCCCATTTGGAATTTAGCACGTATTAAGTTTCCACGTGCACTGAAATGCATTTCGGGAACCCAACCCGTATATAACACAAGCGCGCTCTCTTCCCCCCCTCCACTATAGCTAACTGAAGACGAGGAAACTCGAAAGTCGCTTGTGCGCGATTATTAGCTTATATTTTCCTTTTCTTTTTTTTTTTCTCTTAATTTAATTTAATTTAATTTAATTAGGCTTTCTTAAAAATTTTTTTATAGCCCATAACTTAATTTTAAACCCATAATTCCTGTAAAGTATTAGAATCCTAAAACCACTATGTATGTGGTAAAACCCTCCACCAGCTAAACGGATTACTATGAGGTGAGTGCTGAAAATTAAGTTAAGCTATACATACGATCTAGTATATACCTTTACTTTAACAGCTGTCTTTTCTTTGGCAAGGGCTTCTAAACATCTGTTCTTTTTCTATTTGTTCAGCAAGCTCAGACATTTTTCTTCTCTACTATTCCTAAATATGTCTACTGCATTTAACAGGAGTTATCTGTTCTTCAGCTTCATCTTTTATTGGCACATCCAGGCTCCTGAGCTGGATGTCATCAGCTTCATCTTTTATTTCTTGTGCTCAATCTTGGAATTTAATGGTACTCTGGCCTTCATTTTTACCTTGTTTTTGTCCCTTGTCCTGCTACAACTTGCATTTGTTCCCCTTTCACAATCTAAAATTTTAAGAAATCCTTCTGGTAAAGTAAAATCAGTTTGGTTATTATCAGCAGAATCCTGTAAAATATTGGTGCTGTCTGTGTTCCCTTTGGTTGAATCTTCCTTGGCTGAGTTAGTCGGTCTCAAGCATAGATAGCAAGGTTTTCCCCCAGAAACTGGGGTTTATCGTCCATCAAAACAGACAAATCGAATAAAGAACATGTGAAATTAACAGACAAAAGATACACAGCACAGCAGATGAATTTCATTATTTGGGTGGCCTAAAAATAATAGTTTGGTTTGTATATACTGTTGTCATGCCAATGTTTTCTCAGATCATGTTTAGTAACAGTATTCTGACAGGAATGTAATATTTTACTCGTTATGAAATCATATTATTTCTTCTTGATTGGGGGTTCCACCTCGTGTCAGTTATTGCTACCAAGTACACAGGGTGGTTGTGGTTGTTATCTCTGGTGTAACTGTTGGTTGAGGAACTCTGACTACCCTACAGGTGTTCAGGATTGCGACTTTCTGGAGTTCCTTGTACGTGTTCGCTGGAAGACCTATTGCAGCTAGGCTGTTAAGTAGGGTCTTTGGCACCATACCTGTGGTTGACACGATGATCGGGATGGTCGTTAATTGTTGCATATGCCACATCTCTTTGATCTCCTGTCTTAGGTTTGTGTATTTCCTGATTTTTTCCCCATGGGTTTTCTGCAGGTTCCAGTGTTGAGTATCGCTATGTCAATCAGATAGGTAGCCTTTTCCATCTTGTCCACAGGGATTATGTCCGGTATGTTATGTGGGATTGTCCTGTCCGTTATTATGGAGCGGTCCCAGTACAGCTAGAGGGTTCGGGTCTCTAGTACTGCCCGAGGTTCGTACTTGTAGTCTTGCATCCCACAGTGATGTGTTAGATCGTCGACGTGTGTCATAGAACACTCCGGGCTCCTTGGCGATGTATTTTCTATAGTTCCTGTTGTTGATTACCTGGTCTTGGAAAGCCAACATGAATCCTTCGGTCTCGGTTAAGACCGTCCCGCTTGCGAGCCATGCATTGGAAGCAATTTTATATATGTGATCTTGATGGAGATTATTGGAGTGTCTTCCCTACCAATCTTTCTAGCTTCGTTTGTACCTCATGGTTGGGGGGGGGGGAATCCTCGCTTAAGTTGAGTGGGGTATACCACTTGTCTATCTTCCTTATGGCTTGGTGGAGTGCTACTGTGTTTCTGGAAGTAATCTTTCAGGTTAACTAGCGCTGTCTTCTGTTGCTCAATGAAGTCTATCAGCCCCCTTAATCCTCCTTCTTCCCGGACAATTGTCAGTCTCTCCACGGCACATTTCAGGTGGTGTTGGCAGCTCTTGGTCATCATTGCCTTGTCTTTCTCATGATATCCTCCAACTCGGTGTTAGTCCAATCTATGACCCCGAAGGAGTATGTTAGCAGTGGGACTGCATAGGTGTTTATGCTCTAACTGTGCTCCCTCCGTTCAGCTTTGCTTTCAGCAGGCTTCTGAGTCTCTGATGGTATTTTTCGGTCAGGCAGGCCATAATTTCCTTCTGCTGTAACTGTTGAGTCTACATCATCCCCAAGTATTTGTAGACCTCTCCCTCTGCCATGGTTTTGATCTCTTTACCAGTCTGCAGCTGGTAGTTTCGGTTGGCTAATTTTCCATGGTGCAATCCGTGGTCTTGCATTTGTCTAGACCAAATTCCATCCTAATATCATTGCTGAATTCTTCCGTGATCTGCAGTAGTTGTTGGAGGTGCTTCTCGGTTCCAGCGTAGAGCTTGATGTCATCCATGTACGTCAGGTGGGTGAGGGTGTACAGGTTCTTCCTTCCTTCTTTGCGGTTATATCCGTACTTACTACTGTTGAGCATGGTGGATAGCGGATTAAGTGCTAGACAGAACCATAATGGGCTCAAGGCATCTCTCTGAAAGATTCCTCTCCTGATGGGGATTGGCCTGGTTGTGATGTTTAAGATGTTAATGGTGGTACTCCATTTTGCCATCGTTTCTCCTAAGAAGTTTGTCACTATCGGATTGACTTTGTAGTCTTCAGCGCCTCTATTAGCCAGCTATGAGGTACGGAGTCGGAAAGCCTTCCGGTAATCGATATTATTATAATTATTATTATTGTTGCTCTTATATTGTTTCTCCCTGATTGGGGGATTCTACTCCGTGACGGGTACTGCTACAAAGTACACAGGGTAGTTGTAATGTCTGGTGTAACTGTTGGTCGAGGAAATTTCTTACTGTCCTAGGGGTGTTCAGGATTGCGACATTCTGGAGTTCCTTGTAGGTGTTCTCTGGGAGACCTATTGCTGCTATGTAGTCTTTGGCACCATACCGGTGGTTGACACGATGATCGGGATGGTCGATACTTCTTGCATATGCCACATCTCCATGACTTCATGTCTCAAGGTTTGTGTATTTTCTAATTTTGTCCTGATGGGTTTTCTGGACATTACTAGTGTTGGGCACCGCTATGTCATTCAGGTAGGTAGCCTTTTCCATCTTGTCCACAAGGGTATTGTGCGGGATGGTCTTATCCGTTATTATGGTGCGGTCCCAGTACAGCGGTATTTCCTCGCTAGCTTCTGATGTATTATCCTGGCTACCTGGTCGTGTCTATGGGTGTACTCAGTCTGGGAGATCACCTTGCAAACCGCGGTGATGTGTTGGGTCGTTTCTGAGGCCAGGTGGCATTGTCGACATATGTCATCTGGCATTCCGGGATCCTTTGAGGTGTATTTTCTATAGTTTCTGGTGTTGATTACCTGGTCTTGGATGGCCAGCATGAATCCTTCAGTCTCGGGGAAGAGTGTTCCCCTTGTGAGCCATGCATTGGAAGCAATGTTAGCGATGTGATCTTGATAGAGGTCATTGTAGTGTCTGCCATGGAGTGTCTTCTTTGTCCACCTTTCTAACTTCGTTTCTTGTGTCGTCTGGGTGGGTGGGGGTTCCTCGCTTAGGTTGAGTGGGGTACACCACTTATCTATCTTCCTTATGGCCTGGTGGAGTGTTGCTGTGTTGTTCTCGAAGTAATCCTTCAGGTTAATTATTGCTGTTTTCTGTTGGTCTGTCAGGCCCCTTCCTCCTTCTTTCCGAGCTTTTGTTAGTCTCTCCACTACTGATTTCGGGTGGTGTTAGCGGATCTTGGTCATCATTGTCCTTGTCTTTCGCATATCTTCTAGCTCGGTGTTAGTCCAATCTATGACCCCAAAGGTGAATGTTAGTACTGGAGCTGTATATGTGTTTATGGCTTTAACTGTGTTCCCTCCATTCAATTTTGCTTTCAGCAGTCTTCTGAGTGTCTGATAGTATTTTTCGGTCAGGCACTTCTTGATTTCCTTCTGCTCTAACTGCTGAGGCTGCATCATCCCTAGGTATTTGTAGGGCTCTCCTGTCATAGCTTCGATCTCTTTACCAGTCAGCAGCTGGTAGTTTCGGCCAACTAATTTTCCCTGGTGCCGTGTGTAGGTCTTGCATTTGTCTAGACCAAATTCCATCCTGATGTCCTTGCTGAATTCTTCGGTGATCCGGAGTAGTTGCTGGAGTTGCTTCTCGCTTGCCGCATAGAGCTTGATGCCATCCATGTACATCAGGTGGGTGAGGGTGTACAGGTTCTTTCTTTCTTCTTTGAGATTATATCCATCCATACTTGCTGCCGTTAAGCATGGTGGATAGCGGGTTGAGTACTAGGCAGAACCATAGTGTGCTCAGAGCAGAGCATCTCCCTGAAAGCTTTGTCTTCTAATGGGGATTGGTCTGGTTGTGATGTTCTCGACCTTAATTGTGGTACTCCATTTCGCATTGTTGCTCCTAGGAAGGCTGTCACTATCGGATTGACCTTGTAGATCTTCAGGGTCTCTATTAGCTAGCTATGAGATACGGAGTCGAAGGCCTTGCTGTAATCGATGTAGGCCGGGTATAGGTTGTGGTGCTTCTTGTAGGCTTGCTCCATAACTACGGCATCTATGGTTAATTGCTCCTTGCATTCTATGCTCCTCCGCTTGCATCCTTTCTGCTCTTCGGCCATTATGTTCTGACTCTCTAAGTGGTTTGATATCTTCTTGGTTATGCAGCTGGTCAGGATCTTGTACATCGTTGGGAGGCAGGTCATTGGCCTGTATTTCTCCGGGTTTCTTGTGTCCTCATCTTCAGGCTTCAGATATGAGCAAGTGCTGCTATGGCAGCACAGTATACGGCTGTGTGGATAGCCTCCAGCGTTGCACCATTGTTGTCAATGTAATGTGGCATTATTTGCCGATTGAGGTGGTCTGTTACTCTCCACAGGATTTTATTTGGCCTCTGCTTAGGTATCACGTGAGTTCTTGTGAGGTCCATTCCTTTGAATTCTGTTAGGGCCTTCTTCCACTCGCCTTCTATTCTGGATATCATGACTTCGTCTCTTTCCACTTCAGCTACTCTGGGTTGCATTTCTTCTTGTTCCATGGTATGATGTTCCTCCTCTGGTTCCATATTGACCATATTCTTTGTGCTTTGTAGTTGACGCTGTCATCCCGCTTGATTTTTTCCAAGATGGTAGGAACTATTAGGTTCTTCGTGACGATGGTCCTTCTTTGGTCTGCTAATCGCTATTCGGTGTCCTGAATATCCGGGTATCGTTTCAACCACTTACTATGTAGTCGCGACCTGTACATTGTCATATCGGTCTCTAGCCTGGTTATTTCATAGTATGCTCGCATGATGTACGTATTCATTTCAATGCTCCACTTCATGCGTTGGCGTTTTATTATTATTAATAATAAGAAAATTTTTGATACTCAATGATACAGTCGATTAGAATAGCTGTGCAGATAAATTGCTATCTCTGTTTGCAGTGCGGAATGTATTGTGATTTCATTATCTTTTCTGTTAGATAAAAATTTGTATGCAAAAACTGTTGTAAATGAAGAATTACAACTTG
Organism: Mastigoproctus giganteus; assembly: GCF_048544385.1. NCBI lineage: Eukaryota > Metazoa > Arthropoda > Arachnida > Uropygi > Thelyphonidae > Mastigoproctus > Mastigoproctus giganteus. The sequence goes on along the minus strand of NC_143581.1, from coordinate 31,508,087 downwards.
TTGTCAAGAAATTTACTTTTCTTAACAAGTACATTCATTGTAAACAAATTCTCTTGATTAAAATAAATTGTATTGTATTATTATTATTATTGCTCTTATATTATTATTATTATTTATATATAAATATAAAATACTTTATCCAGTTCAAAAACTGAAGTTAAATTTAATTTTGAAAAATCTTAACACTATTTTTGAAGAGTCGAACCGGCAAATAAATAAATAAATTGTATTGTATTGTACTGTATTATTATTATTATTATTATTATTATTATTATTATTATTATTATCTTGATAAAGATACATTATATTGTATTGTATTAATTTCCAGAATTGCAAATGTCTAACTGAGGAAGAAGTTTCAAATCATTGTTACCTTGGGTTATTGATTGACTACAGGCTAAATTGGGCAATGCATATAACAAATTTGTACAAAAAAATGAGATTTTATGTGTACTTTTTTTACTATATTAAGAATAAGTTAAATCTTAGAACAAAAGTTACCTTATATTATGCATTAGTGGACTCCCAACTCAATTATTTAGTAAATGTATGGGCACGAGTAAATATAACTGAAATAAGGGTAATAAACAACTTAACAGAATTTTCAGACTTTTAATGGGGACAGACTTTTGGAATGACCTGAATAAGAGAAGGCAATTTTTGTTGAAATATAAAATACTCTATCCAATTCAAAAACGGAAGTTAAATTTAATCTTGAAAAATCTTCACACTATTTTTGAAGAGTCGAATCTGCAAAGAAATGTCTCACATAATTTAAGGAACCCAAAAGCAATTGTTTTGCCTCACCCTAGGATACTAAATACATTTGGAGATAGGCATACAATGAATATAATAAACAACTTGTTGGCTAGTGTAGATTTCAGACTCAGGAGAAGTTATTCTAACTCCAAATTAAAATTCTTAATAAGAAAATTTTTGATACTGTATTGTTCTGATTTGTTATATTTTCTGTTAGATAACAAATTTGTATGCAAAAACTTGTAAATGAAGAATTACAACTTGTCAAGAAATTTACTTTTCTGAACAATTTCATTCATTGTAAACAAATTCTCTTGATAAAAATAAATTGTATTGTATTGTATTATTAATTGTATTATTATTAATTGTATTGTTAATTGTAAAGAGAGGAGTACAACAGGGCACCCATGCAGGGCCAAACATCTTCAACATCTATATAAATGACATATTCAAAGTAATTAAGAACTCCTTTTTAAAAATTTATGCTGACGATCTAATCTTATATACAATTGGAAAGAACCTTACAAAAATGGCATTAGATTTACAACAGGATGTAATACATTTACAAAATTGGTTGCATGACAATAAATTAGCACTCAGTTTTGAAAAAAAACAAATTCTTGGTAATTAGATCCCCTCGTCAAACCCTGGACATTCATCCCTCTATTAAATTACATAAACATGAATGCCTACATGAACAGAACTTCCAGAATTGCAATTGTCTAACAGTTGAAGAAGTTTCAAATCACTGTTACCTTTTGAAAGCAAGCATTAAACAGCATGTAGCTAACATCCCCAATGAGATGCTACGTGAAACTGTTTCGCACACAGTCCTCCGTTTTCAGAATGTCATCTCAAGTGAAGGAAAGCATATATAACAATATCTGTAGATTTCTAAGTTCTGATAAAATCTAATTTCAAGTTAAGTATTCCATCTCATGTTAACAGTGCCAATTTCTTCCCTAGTGGCGGAAATTTGAACTAAATATTTTCTCCCCTTGTGTCGGAAATTTTTTTCTTCTACAAATCGCTTCCCTGTACCCTAAATGGCATACCCACCGATTTTCACAGCGCTATCTCTAACCGTTTTGACACTAGGGTCTCCTGAATAGGGAAACTTATTTTATAACCACCCGGTATGTCTGTGACAAGCCTCAGGGACCATAAATTTAGAAAAAAGTATGTATAACAGGGAAATAAACCCAGGGTCCTGAGCTGGATATCATCATTCTTCTCTTCTTGGTGATGCCTTTCTACTTCTCTCTCTCTCTCTCTCTCACACACACACACACACAGGGGGGTAACTTGGGAATTTTTTTTTTTTTTTTTGGCTGGTGCAGCATAAGCCTCAGGCTTCCTTGTACCATATGGCTAATAATAATAATAATAATAATAATAATAATAATAATAACTGTACATGTATATACGAACCGTGTAGACTGTAGAGCGTACAGTACTGCCATCTGTTGGTAAGAACTAGCACTATTGTAGAACTCGCTCTTGGAAAATTTAAGCAGGTGCCTGATTCGTTTTCTCGTAATAGTAGAAAATTTATAATAACAGTAAAAAATATATAACAGATACAGCATTCTTGGGAAATATTACAATTGAAGCTTTGACAATAGAATGATTGTAAACGGTATGTCAACAAATAAAAGTTGAATCTCACTACCCAAGATGGTCAATGCTCTTATAACCAATTTGACATGTATTGATATAATACAACCGGGAGTGTTTAAAAAATCCCGCAGGAATTCAATGGAAAGAGACGGAAGCATACAGATATTCAGATTCGGTTAGTCCTCATCGAATAGCGTCCGGCGTTATTTCATGGAAGTCATTGTAAACTGATGTAGGGAAGTTCATGGCATCAGCTCCATGTGGAAGAACCATGGCATACAAAACAAACGTTAAAGCATGATACACACGTCAGCTCGCCTTGTACACCCATTGTCTGATTCCTAGAACATTAGAAAGCTTTTTTTATAGAGTGCCGAATCATAGTATACGGTTTTTCGATCTGTTGGCCATGTTTGGGTCTGGTGTACGCTCGGACAACATTATATACCATAGTGTATGAGTCCGATTGTGAAGGTTGGTGGAGGTTCCTGAGATTGTTTCTCATAGTCTGGCTTTGATCATTGGTCATCAGAAGAATGAGTGGTGTCCTGGTCAGTAGTAGATTCTTTTCTGTTTTAGCATGGCATATTGCACACTCTGTAGCTACTTCACTTGAAGATTTGGGCTTGCATAAGCTTCTGTATCCTGCTTAGAGTTCAACCGCACTCCTAAACACCTTTGGAATGAATTATTACATCGGTTTTGGATCAAGCTAACACACCCGCAAGTAGTAGCTAAATTGACCTCTACGTTGAAGGAGAAATGGACCAAAATGTCGCCTTCCTTTTATCAAAAATTAGTACGGTGTCTGCGGAAGTTGATAAAGTGTATAATTGAGGCCAAAGGTAGTCTGACACGTTATTAAATATTGTAAAGAAAAAGTTCTTTGAAATACTGTATATTAGCGATGTCTGTGTAGAGTACATACATTGTACCGATGAGGTCCGGTTAGGAAAAGTTCAAGTTCAGTGAACAGACATAATGTCTGTATTGGTCCCCTGATAATCTAAAAAAAAAAAAAAAATTACGTACACACATCATAAAAATTTAATCAGGTATTTATAGTTGAACGTATATCTGTTTTGTCTTTGATTAGAATGTTTTGGCGATAAAAGTAAATGATACCCAATGCAGAACGTAAATAACATGGTGGCTAAAAGCTTGAGGTTTATACAATACAAAGTAATGTTGAACTGGTATTGAAAATCTATGAATGACTATGAAGTTCACCAAGAGTGGAGAAGTGAGTTTGCTACAAAACCGCCATAATGAAGAGCAATATTAAGAATTCGTGTGAATTGTATCCTACAGTAGTGTACAAGCGAAGATTTCAGAGAATCTACACATCACCGAGTGAGAGAAATTTTAATATGGTGTTGCAGTGATTTTCACGATCATCGCGAAAAAACTCCTGTCTGGCAAGCTGATAATGAAAATGGAATGTGCAGAACAAGTGTATATCTCATTCTCGAGAGAACTATGGAAATTCATGTGTTAAAATTGCTATACGATGGGTTGATTTAATCGAAAAGTTGAATTTTGTGGATAATTTAAAGCGAAAATGGTGAGTATCCAAGATTTTCAGACAACGGTTTGATGAGGCAACTTTCAAACTTAGTAATACAATGAGTTGACATAATTATATACACGTGTATATTGATTCCCTGATAATTCAAAACGAAGATAATGAATTTATCTGGAGTTACAGTCTTGTGGTATGTCAACCTATTGAATTGGATCGAATTATTTTGAAGTGACACTTAGCGATGATAATTACACTTAGCGTGTTAGATTTTGAAAATAGTTACCACTATTTTCAAAATCTGTGACACGGAGATGACTGGGAATAGTATTATTATTATTATTATTATTATTATTATTATTATTAGCGATATGGAGAGAGAGAGAGAGAGGCGATATGGAGAGAGAGAGAGAGAGAGAGAGAGAGAGAGAGATGAATCACCAAGAAAGAGAACAATGATAATATCCAGCACAGGACCCTGGGTGTGCCAAATCCATACTCACCAGATGTCAGCCCTCAGGGTTCAGCAATCCAGAAAGTTGTTCACCTAAAACACACATTTTTATATTTTTTTCTAACTAAACGTTTTTTTTTTATACGTTTCTTGTTTCCATTTCATTTGCTCCGTAGTTTAAAACAAGGTTTGGCAAATGATCAATCACGATTCATCGGGAATAAAAATATAATTTTGTAAAAAATACCAAATGCCGTTAATTATTGCGGATTTAGTTTTTTTTTATTTCCCTTTACTTATTTTTAGGGGTGGCTCGTTGGTAGGCACTACGGAACTGCAGCACCCCTAGTTTTTTAAATCTAAATATAGAGTCAACTGAGTTATATGAAATTTTGTGAAGCACGCAAGCATTGAATATTTTTATTAACAGGTCCCGCATATAGTATACTTATCCTCTATTTCCAATAATCATCTCAATAATAAACGAATAAAAACACGAAATCGTTTTCAACATTGAAGTTTAACCGTAGGCGGAACTGTGCGCTATGCAGTTCCACATTTTTGGTTCCAGTGGTTTAGTTTCGTAGTTGGCAGGTTGCTAATACCCATTTTTCAGAGGTGTTAAAACGAGGCAGGGGAACTGCGGAGCGAGCAGTGCCGATTTGAAGAGTGCACCAAAGAGTGAAAGAAAGAAAGAGTGATTAATCTATTTTCAATAAATACAAACCGAAGAAGGGATTTATTTTTAAATAAAATTTAAAGATTACTCAAGTCTGTTAATAGTAAGTGTCCAGTTAATGTTTTGAAGTATTTTTAACTTGCATGTTATTATTACTAACTGTGTGTGCATGTCTTATAACCAAAGCAATTTAATGTAACTTTAAGAAGCACCTCGTACATCAGAGTCATGAACCGCCACTGCTTATTTTACTAGACGTGTAGCTACTTCTGTAGCGGAGTTGTAAAGCACTATGGTGCAAAAGTACACGCGCTCTGAGTGACTATATTCAAGCCGGAGTTACTATTAAATTTGGTATAATGTTCTTGTATTCTCTCTACCTTGTGAACTGTCCTGACCATATGTGGTCATCCAGGAGTAAAAACAGAAAATGTATTCATTACTTACCTGACGCGTGTTTCATAATAAAAAAAATAATAATAATTCCGCTACTAGCGTGTTTTATTTAAAATACAAATAAGCTTGTAAAAATTGTGAGAGGGCGAACTCGTGAGCTGTTTATTTTTCCAGATAACTTATGTAGTGGAAAAGCTGCTGGATCCTGTTTTCTGACATTTTGGCACATCATCATCTGTGCTCTGCCAAAGGTAGGTCCGGCATACTGAAAACAATCACTTCTACATATCTCCCTATTCCCAGCTTCTTCTTTTTCTTCTCATCATATTCACCCTCGCCTCTTAATTCATCAATCACAATCTTCCTTTGGGCCTCTTCCCTTCCCCTAAACTATTTTTTTCCATCACACTCTTCATCAACCCCTCGTTTCACAACATATTTCCAATCCAATCCAAATTCTCTTTTGCCTTCTGGTTATTTGGTATATACGAATATGGTATATATGATACAAATATTGAATAGTTTCATAAGTTATAATATTCATTCTACGAAAACATATAATAATATACTATAATATCGCATTCGCCTCAAAATGGCACAGAAATTTCATTTGTTTCTCTGCCATTCTACGATTCTGCGGTATAATAATAAAACCTAGAGCACGGTCATGGCATGCTCATACGAGAAGACTTCCTGTAATATCCGGAAAGATGGTAACCCTACCAGCGAGATATACCTCAACATGTTAAATGTATCCATAATGCCTGTCATTGATGAGCTGTACGCAGATGAATTCGTTTACTATAGTGTATAAAATCATCGCGATTTCATGGTCCATCTTTTTTAATCATTTCGCAGACTAGTGGGTAGGCCGACGAGAAAGTGTCTATCCCCAACATGAGTATTCCCCATTATTCAAGGTCTTCTTCTAAAAGTTATTCACTCAATAACTTAACCTTTTAAAGAAACCAAAATAATAGTAGTAGTAGTAGTAGTGTCATGTGATGCAAGAAAGCAAGTGTATGAGCTTATGCAGCATCAGCCAAAAAAAAAAAAAAAAAAATCACACCATTCCCTCCAAATTCCTGTCCAGTTTCTCCTTAAATTTATTTAACCTATCAACTTCCACGACGACAGATGGAAGTTTGTTCCAGCAATTAACCACCCACTGGCTAAAGGCAAATTTCTGCACATCTATTCTACATCTGTCTTTTCTTAATTTGAATTTATGCCCCCTTAGGTTCGTAATCTGAACAAGTGGAAGGATCCCATCAGAATTCAGCGTGCTCAACCCATTCAAGGTTTGAGCACGCTGACACTTTCAGCAGCTCTCTGGATTCGTAATAAATGGACGTTTGTGTAGCTACAAACAATACTCTTTCATTCATATGTGGTTGACCATCTTAGTATTAGTATTAATCCTATAGCGCAAGGAAACCAGAGGCTTCAATTACAAAAGCCAAAAAAAAAAAAAAAAAATATATATATATATAATAAAAAAAATATATATATAATAAAATAAAATATAAAAAATAAAATAAAATAAATAAATATATATATATAATAAAATAATAATAAACGCAACAATAAAATAATAATAAGTAAATGAATCAAAAATAATAATTCAATATAAAGAAAAGAGATATGCATACATTTTTTTATTAAATCTAGTTTCTATAATGACCACTTTTATACCACGTGAATATTAAGATAATTTATTTAGCTAATAACTAAATCGTTACACATTAAGGTAATGTTTCGGTGTCCTTACCGGAACCCATCCTCAGACCAAACATAGGCTGTTTTAAGGACATAAAGAAAAAGAATGAAGCAAATTACTATTATGTTAAATAATATAACATATACAAAACGTCTAGTGGATAGCTACTATATAATATTTATGCTTTATGTTTAATACATTTTATACTATTAGTTTTACCTGTATAATTTCACCCAATTATTTACTCTTGTACTTATATTACTCGAATTGTATGGGTAAAAGTAATAATATAAAATGCATTAAACATAAACTATAAATATTATAGGCATATCATTGCAACTAAATTTGCTAATTCATGGAGCACATTTTCCAGGGTATTACCATATTCATATCATGCTGTTAGTTTGGGTTAAACTATTAGTTTCCCTCCTCACGTAGGTAACTATCCAGTTCACCTTTGAATTTCTCTAAGCCGTCAGTCTAGGTCACTTATTTCAAGTTTGCTAGCAGGCTGAAAGAAGACTTTCTGCAGCCCAATCAAACCTCTTCATCCCATAATTTGAATTTATTGCCTTAGCTCTGGATTCCCTTATAACAGTGAAAATTTTGCATCTTTATCCAAAGCTTTATAGACTTTACTCAGGTCCCTTTTGGCAAGCTCTATAACCGACATAATCGAAATCTTTCCTCATACGATTTCTCTTGTGTAGATCTCATAATGGGTTGCTAGTCTTTGGTACCTTTCAAGAAGTTTCATTTCTCTCTCTTTTTTTTTTTTTTTTTTTTTTTATGAGTTCACACCTAGGCACAATATTCCAAGTGCGGTAAACTGCATTACAGTATGATTATGACCTCCATATCTCTACAGGTTTTTGTTCGATAATTCGTCGGTAGGACATCAAGGCTTTCTAGGCCGCCTGTCTGCACTACTCAAAGAGAAAATCAGAAAGAACAGTGGTCAAAAAACCGATCATGGGAGGGGCCCCACCTCTGACGTTCCACTAATCTAAAGAATCTCCATTAATCACAACCCTCTGCCTCCTGCCCTGCGGCCACACTGCTATCTAACTTAGAATCTTGCCCGTAATCCTAATATGTTCCAGCTTATGCAATAACCTCTCATGAGGGACTGAATCAAATGCCTTGCTAAAACCCAAATAAACTATATTAAAATTATTCCCTACATCCAACTCTTCAATAGCAACTAGAAAAAGAATGTATAGCAAAAATAAATGAACATTGGGAAGAGGATGCAGTTAGTAAAGTGATATACTGCATGTGCAAGATTCCAAAACTAGGAGGGGAAAAAAGGACCATAGAAAAAGAAGAGAAGAGGACTGACAGAATAACAAAAGTAATGTGAAAAAAAACCCAATAAATTACCACATACATCGATGAGCCAAAACGTTATGACCACCTACCTAATATGATGTTAGTAATCTATGTGCAGCCAAAATAGCTTGTACTCAGCGAGGCATGGACACTACAGAATTTCTAAATGTGTCTTGTGGTATCTGGTACCAACACGTAATCAGCAGATCCATTAACTCCTGTTAATGGATCCATTAAGGTCCGTGGTTGAGACGCCGCAGATCGGAGTTGCTGTTCCAACACAAACCACAGATGCTCGATGGGATTGATGTCTGGGGAATTTGGAGGCCAGGGCAATACCTGGAAGTCTTCCTCGTGTTCCTCGAACCAGTCTCGAACAATCCGGGCGGTGTGGCATGGCGCATTACCCTGTTGAAAGATGGCACCGCCAGAGGGGAAGACCGTTGCCATGAAAGGGTGTATCTGGTCAGCAATGATGTTTGGGTTGCCTGAGCGGAGCCCAGAGTTTCCTCCATTAGCTGCTTCATGTCTTCTTGTTTATAGGACTTCTTTCTTCTTTCTAACCGGCAACATAGCGAGTGGGGGAAGAGACACAAGTTCTCCGCCCCCACTTTCAACCCCTGCCACGAGGAGGCGTGCTGGGTTCTACTGTCATCTGGCTGAGTGTCCCTGAAAGATTCAGGGGCACTCAATTTAGGCGGAAGTAAGGAAGAGTGATGTTTAGATAGTTAGTTTAGTTTATGTATAACTGTCTCTGGTGGCGCCCAGACTGATGTCCATCTTCACCTATATTCATATATCCAAGTGGAACATCCAAAAAAAAAATATATATATGTATATAAAAAGCAGTAGGCAGACCACTTATCCACCAGAAAGTAGGCAACACACAGGCAACCGCATCCCGGTGTCCGTCACCGCACGTGGGTCTACCGTACTGTTTAAGTAACACAAAAATCCCGCACCCGTCAGCAGTTGTGGAAGTCTGATGGGTGCCAGCGTGATCCCCTTCTAGGCTGCCCAAACCTAGAAGCAATAAAAAAAAAAAAAAATAATAAAATAAAATAAATAAAAATTTATTCTCCCACCTCTCATTACCCAGCCGAAGGGAATAATCCCGCTTCAGTAAATTCTACTGATGTCAGCAAACAAAGCAAAACTAATAAAAAAAAAAACAAACATACAGGCTCGCCAAAGAAAGAATACTCCCAAAGCGCAATCCCGCATAAGTAATATTTAACTGACGCCAGCAAAACAAAAAAAGAAAAAAAAAAGTACAATCATGCAGTCGTACTAAAAACCAACCTTCACTAATAAAAATAGAGAGCTGCTTCCTTTTAAGGAATCATCATCAGCCATTTTCAATCCACTGCAGGATGAAGGCCTCTCCAGCAACTTTCCAGTTCCTTCTGTTTTGAACACTGGCCATCCATTTACTACGCAAAAACCCATGAATTTCATCTATCCATCTCCGCCTTTGTCTTCCAGGTTTTCTTCTAGGTCCTCTTGGGTACCATTCTGTTATTTTCTTAGCCCATCTGTCATCATGTCTTCGAGCTATGCGTCCTGCCCAAGACCATTTTAATTCTTTAGTTTTGATAAGAATGTCCTATACTTGAGTTTGCTGCCTAATCCATGTGTTTCTCTTCTTATCTAACAGTCTGATTCCCAATATAATTCGTTCCATTCTTCGCTGTGTAGTTCTTAGCTTCTCTTCCATTCTTTTGGTGAGTGCCCAAGTTTCACTTCCATAAGTCATGGTGGGGAGTATACATTGATTCATTATTTTACGTTTCAGACAAACTGGGATATTGCTCTTCAGTATGTGACTATATTTCCTGAATGCTATCCATCCAAAATTTATTCTTCTCTTGACTTCCAGCCATTTATCATTATTACAGCTAATAACTAATAACTTTAAGGAATACGCTCCTACAAAATTCCTGTAATAGCTTAAAACGTTTTTCATCAATCAACATTCAGTTTCAGTTCCCTATTCAATATAGGCAGGCTATCTCTTAATTTACTACTAAATTCTCCATAAACTGGGCAATCATACAAAATACATGATCACAAGTCTCGTTGAACCTATAGGAGCACAACATATCTGTTTCCAGACCTAGATCACATAGCTTAGATTTTAATGAGCCATGTCCCGTTAGCAAATAAGACATTTCCATAGTTGAATAAAACCACTTAGTCTTCTTACCCGTATTAAAACTTACTTTTGGAATAAACAGCCTGGTAACATATCCAGTACAGTATTACTTGTGCTCTAACGGTTCTGCCATATTTCATTTAACTTTAACTATATATTCTTTTTCTCAATTTTCCTATCTACCAAAATGTCATTAGTAATACCCAAAAATGAAATCTGAATTCCCTTTCTCAAAAAATAGCTGAATGCCCTAAACGCTATACATAAATATAACGGAAGAGTGCCAGCAATTACCTGGATTGCATGCGTAGAGACGGTTTTACATACTCTTAATATTGTTAGCAACATGGATCTCTGAATTGAGTTAATCTTGTTCCTAAATTTAATTACATTAATTCTCATAAACCAGACAGAAGCAACATATGATACCATAGCTAAGAATATAACCTTATAATATAACCCAAGGACCCAGGGTATCTCAGCAGAACATCATGCAAAGCATGACACCGCCTTGTTTTCGCCCCACGGTGTACCCAAGCACCATCACTTCCCCAAGTAAACGACGCATATATACCCGGCCGTCCATATGGTGCAACAGGAAACGTGATTCATTGGACCAGACGACCTTCTTCCAATCACTCAAGGTCCAGTTTCGATTCTCGCATGCCCATTGTAGGCGCTGTCGCCAGTGAACCGTGATTAGCATGGGCACTCGGAGCGTCCTGCGGCGATGTAGCTCCATTTTCAGCAGGGTTCGATGTACTGTATGTTGTGACACATTACTCCCATCACCAGCATTCCAATTACTGGCGAGTTGCACCACAATCGCCCTTCTGTTGCCACGTACCATCCGGGAGAGCCTTCGCTCACCTCGAGCATTGATGAGCAGTGGTCATCCAACAGCTCGCCGGCGGTTCATGGGTTCCCCATCCTCGGACCACTTTCGATAGTTACTAACAACGGCTGACCATCAGCATCCCATCAGCCGTGCCGTTTCGGATATGCTCTGACCCAGGCGTTTGGCCATTACAATTTGGCCTTTGTCAAACTCGCTTAAGTCCGCTGCCTTTCCCATCTGAAGAACAAGAGTAGCACTGATTAACGGAGCTCAGTATCAGGTGTTTTTATACCGTGTCCCGACCCGCGCCGTAGTTCACCTGCAGTTGCTTCGATTTGCATAACGACTAGCTGGTCATAATGTTTTGGCTCATTGGTGTATGTTTATAAAAAATCTAATAAATTATCTTATATGAGCAAGAAATATTTATATAATTATGCAAAGTACAGAGCATCAGTATTGGTGCAAATGGGTTAAAATGCTATCCTCCCTGTGGGAAGACAGGGAACTATAGTATTAGGGCCGCCTTAGAACTAAATCGTATGGTCACGTGCCATATGTCCGTAAATTGCATGTACCCCAGGGGCTCACATCTGGTGAGTATGGGCTTGGCACACCCAGGGTCCTGAGCTGGATACCATCATTCTTCTCTTCTTGGTGATTCCCTTCTACTCTCTCTCTCTCTCTCTCTCTCTGGGTAACTTGGAAATTTTTTTTTAGCTGGTGCAGCATAAGCCTCAGGCTTCCTTGCACTATATGGCTAGTAATAATAATAATAATAATAATAATATTCTCTGGTTGATTTGCCTGTTTTGCAAAACCAAAAAAAATCCGAGTTTCTGGGAGAAAAAATCTTGCCGTCCACATCCGAGTCGATTACATCAGTCTCAGAGTGAAAAAAAGTCTATAAAAGTTCCTAGAGTCATTGATGGACGCGAACCCGGGACTTTTTCACCTGGTGATTATAACCACTCTACTACTAGCGCTGCCTTAAAGAGCACAAGGGACAAGCCATTGTAGTATATCCAAGTTCGTGCAAAATTTATAGTTTCTCCTCATTCTCATGGACAACATAGAGGTAATGATCGATTGAATTCTGGAAAAAGACCTAGGGTCCATAGTCTGTATGGAGGGACGTTTATTAGTCTTTTTCTACCATTTCCAAGCCCATCTCCCTCGTTGCCTAACCTTTTCTATCCAAAACTCCGGTCTTTAATTATCAAAATAAGGAAATCAACCACAGAAAACAAGCCATTTTAGAACATGCAGCCCAACGATTATTCTACACAGTTTTAGAACAGACAAACCGAACATACTTCCAAGTGTACCTCCACAAGGGGGAAAATCAAACGGATGGTTCTTCGTGAATCTCGCGTGGGTGTAGGTATTTGAAATTTCTCTACTGGCAACTAAATGAAGAACAAGAGATTGAGTTAAGAGATTGCAATATGCACTCGTCCTCAGGTTCGTTCCATTCTAATGATGAAACTATAAAGAGGAAGACTTTATTAAATAAATAAGTTAGAAATCTGTGGACGGCCGAGGCCAGAAAGGTTTATAGCCTTATTGTAACTATTTTATTGTAGCCGTTTTACCAGCGCATAAGATAATAATGGGCCGTGCATTTTTGTGTAAACGTACGACCTCTATCTCGCAATTTTTAGAGATGCACCTCGGATAAATTTGTATCTGCATGCAGTCTGCGCGCTAGCACAGTGGTATCGTCACCGTCTTTTCCACACAAATGCTCTCCATGGGTGGAAAAGTCCCGGGTTCGAATCCCGTCGATGACGCGAGGAACTTTAATGGCTGAGTTAGTCGGTCTCAGGCGTAGATAGCAAGGTTTTCCCCCAGAAACTGGGTTTTTTTTCGTCCAGCAAAACAGGCAAATCGACCAGAGAACATACGCAATTTACAGACACATTACATAAATGGGTATATGTAAGAAATTACGGGTGGCCCTAATATAATAATTTGAATTTTGTATCCGAATGCATTACCCCAGCATAGAACGAAAAGCGTACGCAAGCCTCTCCATGAAACATTTTTGCATTCGTTGTAATTGTACCTAATTTTCTATTTCTAGATTAACACATATTCCTATATAGGTTGTGATAAAACTTTTAACTAACTGTACTCAAAAAAGAAAATACCCTCCCTCTCCACTAAATGAATATTGCATGCATTTTTGCACCATTCTTACAGAATAAAGTTCCATTGATACCGCCGTATTTATAGTACATAATAGCTGGCGTCTGGCTACCTTCACATCTTAAGCTTATTAATATGCCAAATGTTAAGAGATAGCGAAAAGAATTAGTACATCTGCATAATCTTTTCGTTATCTCTTTTGCGGACGAAATACACGTCTCTGTCCTGTACCGTTCCAAGAAAAAAAAATAATAAATAATAATAATACTGATTCATAAAAGTTTTTGTTCGTAAAATCCACTTTGCATCCTCATTTAAAATATCTCTTTTTAACATTAAAAGAGCTGTTAAACAAGTTAGCTGTTAATTCCTTGATACACTTTTAATTGAATTTTATATCGAAGTGAACTGAATATTAAGTAACCGACAGCCACAAACAGAGAAGAAGGCATCTGACATATGCTAATCGTAATGGCATACAGTATGGCAGAGTACTATGAACAAACATGGCGCCATCTATGTCTTCCGTACTACATCCGGGTTTTCTCAGACATGTTAATGACGTCACCAATGTTTGACTCCGCCATTTGCAGAAATATTCTGCTTATGCCAAAAATTTCTGTGAATAATTCGCTCACCGCTCATAATGGAATCATGAAGTAAGTGGTTCACTTCTATATTTGATTTATGACATTAGATATTTTTTATTTTTTGTGAAAAACTTTGTGTTTTGTTTCAACAGAAAGCGGATGAATAAAGACTGTCTGAAGGATGATACCGATATGGTATTTGAAACGGTGATACCCTCTTAACAACGGGGCGGAATGATACCGTTCAGGTAATAGACCACAATACAATATGGCGGTTGTCGTTCGGTTATAGATACATATGCTTTGAAAGTCCATTCATGTTGAAACTGCTCTGTATTTATTTTACATGGACTGTCGTGCAGTATAAGAAACCACAGATTGTTTGTATTTTTATCAACTTATTTTGTGTGAATTTAAAAGTCGCTGTATACAAATAAATTTTTTTGCACGCTTTAGGTAATCGCTTAATTATATTCACCCATATTTACACGTCTCGCCCATTATTCCATAAGGAAATTTAAAAAGTACACACACACACACAGAAACATTTTTAGCCATTTTCAATTATTTATTCAATGTAGAAAGTTGGACATTGGTTAACACTTTAAGGTATAGGCCTATGCAGCTTACTTTAAAGTGTTCAAGTTCTCATCATAAAAGGAGAAGGGGTTTGAGTTGTAAGTTACCCGTCGGTTGAGCTAGCGATGTTTTTTTTATAGGTAGACTTCATATGAATACTTAAAAAAAAAATACCTTGGGAGGTACCTTCCGGTGCACTTCTATATTCCCCATTGCATTAAAAAAAAGTGTTGCATCATGTATTTATATATATATATATATATTTATTTTATTTATTTATTTTTTTTTTCGGGTTGGAGTCGGTTTTGCGGTTTTTAAATGTCATATACCCATGCTATAGTTTTTATGAACTAAAAAAAAAAAAAAAAAAATCGCATATACAAAACAACCCAGAATAAAAGTTATCAGAGTTCTCAGTTAAGTGCAAATTCTGCTAGTATTTATATCAGCTGCTATCTCTTGCAATCGTAGGCTGGAAGTCATTTGCTAACATATGATACAAGATCAATTTTCATTGGGAGCGCCTGACACGGACAGATCATTATGGATACATGCTCACACATATTATTATTATTAGTAAGGAAGTTTGAGGCTTTTGCTGCACCAGCCAAAAAAAAAAAAAAAAAAAATTCCTGAGAGAGAAGTAAAAGGGAATCACCAAGAAAGAGAAGATGATATTCAGCTCAGGACCCTGGGTGTGCTAAGCCCATACATCACCAGATGTGAGCCCCTGGTGTTAAACTAACAAATGGCTGCATGATTAGTTATGTAAATATTATAATTATTACTTTTATTATCAAATAAAAATTTAAACTAAAATGAGACATTGGGTGAGTTACATACCACATCACATGTTCAATCGTCCTGAGAAAAATAGTCATTAATGGGGAAACTATTCACTTTTCAGTTATGTGGTGTCTGACAGATGTCACTTTTTCTTTATTTTTTTAATTTGGGAATAAAATCAGAACTTACCATGTACTTTCCCGCCAATTGTGGGGGGGGGGTGGAAATTAAGGATGATTGTTTATATATTTATATCTTGTTATTAATAAAATAAAATAAAAAATAAAATAAAATATTTAGTTATTGTTTTATTGTTCTTATTTCGTTTTGTTCCCTATTATGTGTTTGTTCACTTTATTCTTATTTCCCCCACTTACGCATCTGACTTTATTTCCTAGGAGAATTCCAGATTCGTGGGAACTTCTCAATTGTGTATAATTCCCTTCGGAAAGGCCGAGTTAAATCAGTGCTTCTCAAAGTGGGCGATATTGCCCCTCATGGGGGGGGGGGCATTTGAATTATCCATGGGGGCGATATGCATGAAAGGGGGAGACGGGGGGGGTGGATGGAGCACCATCAATGATTTGCCGTTACAAGGGTTTTATGGCTTATTTAAAAAATGCTGTGCCAAATATTACTGTTCATTGTGTCATTCACCGTCAGCATTTAGTTGCGAAAAAACTTGGTGATCAACTGCACAATTCTCTACAAACTGTTATTACTGCTATAAACAAAATTAAAGCACATTCTTTGAATGATCGTATATTTCGAAAGCTTTGTGATCAAAACAGTGAAGATTTTGAACGATTGCTACTTCACTCTGAGGTTCGGTGGCTGTCAAAAGGCAACTGTCTCAACAGATTTTATGAACTCCTTGATACTGTTGTCGAGTTTTTTGAAGATAGGAACAATGACTTTAGTAATGGCCTCAAGAAAATGAAATGATATTGCTTATCTTGCAGATTTATTTACTAGATTCAACTCAATGAACTTACATTTACAAGGACAAGATGTAACTCTTATTAAGGCGAAAACTCAAATTTCAGCATTTATTTCAAAATGAAAGCTTTTTATGTGCAACATAGGACGACGTGAATTGTATCAATTTCCAAATCTGTTGGAAATAGAGAAAAAAGAAAAAATAGCTGATGAAACTCTACTAACTTTTTGTTATCATCTAGAAATGTTGCACAGAGATATGCAGGAAAGGTTCGAAGATCTCCTTAATTTGAAATTTCCAGATTGGGTTATAAATCCTTTTTTAAAATAATGACGATGGTGAACGTTTCGTAGAAGAAGAATTGATTGAGTTACAAAATGAAGTTGAACTGAAGCCAAAATTTCAAAATTCATATCAGGAATTTTGGTTACAAAAGAAAATCCCTGACCATTATCCTGCATTGCGGGAAATTGTAAAAAAATTATTTCTTTTCCAACATCGTATCTAGTCGAAACCGGTTTAAGTGCTGTATCTCAATTGCTGACAAAACAAAGAAATTGTCTGGATGTTGTTAAACCTGGCGATTTACGACTTCTACTTATAGATATTAAACCTAATATCGATAAGCTAATAAATCTCTACCAAGCTCATCCATCGCATTAAATATTAAAATATAATTAACTATTTCCATGACTTATTTATGTAATTAACTTTAATTTTTATGACTTAATTTAAGTGACTATAACTGACTTTATGTAGTTGTAATTTTTTACGAAGAAGGAATAAAGTGCATTAAATAGTTTTCTTTATAATTCACACATATACATGCAGGGCTGCATTTACATTTTTGGAAGCAAACAGACAAATATTCATTTCAGTTATTTAGCTTCACTTTATATTGGTGGACTAAAAAAAAGCCCTGGTGAGGGCTTTTCTTTAAGGGGGCAGTGATCCAAAAAAGTTTGAGAAGCACTGCTCTAAATGGTGATGCAGTATTTTAATTTTTCTTTTGATTTACTAGAGTTTTGAGAGAAATTGGTGTGTAATAGATGCTATGTATTCAAGCGTTTTTTTTTTTTTTGAAATTAGCTGGAGTGCCACAAACTAATGACATATTAATAAAACACCATTTTTTATTTAACATGAAATGAAAAAATTAATTTTTTATAACAAAAAAAAATAGTGTATGAAAAATACCACAAATGGAAGTGTTCCATTTAGGGGGTGGTAATGCCCTTTGTAATTGTTTTTCTTGCAAATTTGTCTAACTCAACTGATAGTGTAGCATTGGAAATGGGTTAGCAATTTAATGTAAGGTTTGGTCCCATGCAACTCTGTGTAGTTTGGATGTGAAGAATATTAGTGGTATGTTGTGGAGCTTGGGTTGTTGTGGAACATAATTTATTTTATAATATAATCAGTGATATGCCACTGAAGAACACAAATTCTCATCATCAAAGGAAGGGGCTGTAGTTGGAAATGGATTTATAAATTACCTTTTGGTTGGGTTGTACTAGCAGTATATTTTGATATTTTAGTTTTATAAGAACACTTTAGGAAAAATATTCCTTGGTGGAGGGGCTTCTTGTCAGGTTAGGTTATGTAATACATTCTTTTCACGTTAACAAGTATTACTAGTCATCTCCTGTCATGAACATGTCTATGGTAGTTCACTGGCATGCACTACCAGTAGGAATGGTTTGTTTTTGTTTTGCTGGAAGCATTTGTTAGATGTAATAGTTGAAGTCATGCAAAACAAAACTATCATTCCAACTTTAAGTGAGGATTTTAAAAACAGCAAGTGGTGCTTTTTGTAATGTGTGTGTTAATCTTGCCATTAAAATTAGTAATTCTGTTATTGGCCAAACAGTGAAAGAAAGCCAGAGGCATTTGCTGTACCAGCCAAAAAAACTTGCTTTCTTCTCTTTGGTACTGGCCCAGCAGGCCTTTGAATTTCCCACTGTCCATGAAGGTAACTTATTCCACTGCTTAACTACAGTCCAATCTGTAATACTGACCACCCTTAGTGTAAATTTATGCCTCATGGGTTTACTGCTTTTACTGCTTACTTTCAGAGTAGGGTTACCAGACATTCCCAGAATTTTTGTTAGAACTTGACTGTTGTAAAGTGACTCACAAACAGTAGCACAGCCCACTCAGGATTTTTTTTTTTATTTAGAGGTTGATTGAGGATCAAAGCCTCTGCTCTAACCTAGAGAAAAATTGCTCAAGTTTTTTTTTTTTTTTTTTTAATCAAATGTGTTTGGGAGGTACTGAAACCAGTCAGGTTTCAGCCACTCCCTTTTATTATAAAAGTCGGTACTGTTTTTATGAAAGATGGACTTTTCGATATGATGTAATAATTATAAAGTAAAATGCCTAATGTGATTTAGTCATTGAAATTATGCAGAGTTAGGAGGACTATTCTGTCCTCTCATGGGGGCACCTCTATAGCCAGGTGGGCAGGAGCAGCAGTGCGTAGCATACGCTTCTTGATTAGACCGGGGTTCGAGCCCATGACCACCGCATATCCCTGGAGCAATACGGCCTTAGTTGCTAATGCTCCTAAAAAAAAAAAAAAAAAAATCAAATAACTGTCCTCTCTTTTTTTTTTTTTTTATTATTTTATTATTATTATTTTTTTTTGCAGCCAATTGGATTTAAACTGCTTACTTAATGCAGTAGCTTTAATGTTTGTATCAGAACAAACTTTGCTTTCCCAGAATTGCATGACCTTTCAAACATTTTTTTTGTTTAGTAGTGCATCTCGCAACTACTTACAACCAGAAAGGTTAGTCTACCATTGTCAGTCTCATCTCTTAAATAAATACTAAATTAACCTCTTCGAAATGTGTGATTTGTTTGAAATTAGTGCAGTACTGAGGCCACTCATGATGGAAAAGTATCTTTTACTGTAAGCATTAAGACCATTTCATTCGATAATCAGTTAATCCTACTGACTGCAAAAAATATGAGGAAAGGCTTCTTAAACTGCATATAATTTATTGATTATTTTGTTTTTATAATTTAATTAATATTATAGTATAAAAATTTCATTTATTTTAATTATTAATTAAAGAACTTCATAATTCCATTTATTTAATTCTGTTCCCAGAAGTACAGAATAGTATATCTTTATTTTCCATATTCTTTATGTTGAAGCCACTTTGTTCCTTTTTTATTTGAATGGGAATAAATGGTAATCCTGTTATAAATCTCAATCAAATCCTCTGTAAGACACTAGTTAATAAGCATTGTAGCCCACATAAATCACATAATATAATTATAAAGTAAAACACCTAATCTGATTTAGTCATTGAAATTATGTAGAGCTAGAACAACTATACTGGCCTCCTATTTTTTATTTTTATTTATTTATTTTTATTGCAGCCCATTGGATTTAAACTGCTTACTTAATGCAGCAGCTTTAATGTTTGCATCAGAACAAACTTGGGCTTTGCAGCAAATTGCCCCAGTATTGCATGACCTTTTAAACAAATTTTTTGTTTGTCAGTAATGCATTCGCATTAGTAGGGGCATATGATGCAAGAAAGCAAGCTTATGGAAAAAAAAAAAAAAAAACACGCTCCCATTTCACCCCTCCATTCGTTCCAAGTACCTGTTCAGCTCAGCCTTAAATTTATTTAGGCTACAACTTCCACAACAAAGGATGGAAGTCTGTTCCACCAACCAACCACTCGCTGGCTAAAGGCAAACTTCTGCACATCTATCCTACATCTGTCTTTCCTCAATTTGAATTTATGCCCTCTCAAATGATTATACTGAGCAAGAGGAACAATTCCATCAGCATTGAGCATGCTCAAACCATTCAAGGCTTTATACACCTCAATCAGATCATCTCGCAGGTGTCTAGTCTACAGACACTGTAATTTGCAAAATTTAAGCCTTTCTTCATAAGAGCAACCCTTTGTTCCATTCACTAATCTTGCTGCCCTTCTCTGTACTCGTTCCAACTGCTCTACATCCTTCTTAAAATGAGGCCTCCAGACCTGTATACAGTACCCAAGGTGTGGCCTGACCATTGCCTTATATAAGGGGATAATCACCTCCTTATCCCTGCTAGAAAAATTCCTGTATATCATTGACAAGACAGTATGAGCTACTCTTGCAGACCGTCTGCACTGCTCATAAAACTTCATATCTGCCTGCACAATTACTCCCAGATTCTTTTCGTTCTCTACCACTGTCAGTGTAGTACTACAGAGTTGATACGTCACTCTGTGGTTGCTGCTTCCCATATGTAGTACTTTACATTTGTCATTGTTAAACTTCATTTGCCACCTCTCAGCCCACCTGCTCAACTTTTCTAGATATTGTTTAGCATTTTAGCATTAGCATTAGTAGAGGCATTTGATGCAAGAAATCAAGCTTATGCAGCATCAGCCAAAAAAAAAAAAAAAAAAAAAACCCCACTTCCACTTCACCCCTCTGTTCGTTCCAAATACCTGTCCAGCTGAGCCTTAAACTTATTTAGGCTATCAACCTCCACCACAAGGGATGGAAGTCTGTTCCACCAACCAACCACCCGCTGGCTAAAGGCAAATTTCCGCACGTCTATCCTACATCTGTCTTTCCTCAATTTGAATTTATGCCCTCTCAGGTGATTTTTCTGAGCTAGAGGAAGAATCCCATCAGCATTGAGCATGCTTAAACCATTCAAGGCTTTATACACCTCTATCAGATCACCTCGCTGGTGCCTAGTCTCCAGACACTGTAATTTGCAAAACTTAAGCCTTTCTTCGTAAGAGCACCCCTTTGTTCCATTCACTAATCTTGTTGCCCTTCTCTGTACTCGTTCCAGCAGCTCTACATCCTTCTTGAAATGAGGTCTCCAGACCTGTATACAGTACTCTAGGTGTGGCCTGACCATCGCCTTATACAATGGAATAATCACCTCCTTATCCCTGCTGGAAAAATTCCTGTATATCATTGACAATACTCCATGAGCTACTCTTGCAGCCCGTCTGCACTGCTCAGAGAACTTCATATCTGCCTGCACAACCACCCCCAAGTCCCTTTCATTCTCTACCACTGTCAGTGTAGTACCACAGAGTTGATACGTTGCTCTGGGGTTGCTGTTTCCCATGTGTAGTACTTTACATTTATCAATGTTAAACTTCATTTGCCACCTCTCAGCCCATCTGCTCAACCTTTCCAGATCCTGTTGCAGCAGCATAGTATCAGTAGTGTCCTTGACAACACTGCCAACCTTTGTATCGTCTGCAAACTTGGACATTAAGCCCGATATACCATCGTCAATATCATTTATAAATACAGAAAACAATAATGGACCCAACACTGAGCCCTGAGGGACTCCACTAATAACATCAGTCCACGATGAGCAGTGTCCATTGATTACCACTCTCTGTCTTCTCCCCCTCAACCACCCCTTTATCCATAGCAGCAATTTGCCTCCAATGTCACACTGCTCCAATTTGTGTAGCAGTCTTCCATGTGCAACAGTATCAAAAGCCTTTCTAAGATCCAAGTATATAATATCAAAGTTATTCCCTGCATCCAGTTCTTTTGTGACTGCATCATAATATCCAATCAAATTGGTCAGGCAAGACTTCCCCTTAACAAAACCATGCTGTGTCTGAGCTATAATTGAAGTCTTGTCTAAATGATCCTGCAGTGCTTCTTTAACCAGTGCCTCCATTAATTTTCCTGGAACAGAAGTTAAGCTCACAGGTCTATAATTACTTGTGTCAGCCTTTGATCCTCCTTTGTATATTGGGGTCACATTTGCACATTTCCAGTCTATGGGTACCTCCCCCGAGTCCAAGGAAGCTCTCATAATTATGGCTAAGGGTTTGCTTACTTCCTTTGCTGCCTCCTTTAATATAACTGGATAGATTCCATCCACTCCGGGTGCCTTTCTTGTGTTTATCTTCAACAGTTTCTCCTCCACTTTACTCCCAGTTATTTCAAGATTCTGTAGCTTACTGCTAGAGTTGAATACACCTCTGGCATTCCCCTTGCTGAATAACTCCTCATGTGTGAATGGCGATGCAAAATATTCATTTAGTTTGTTAGCTACCTGAGCAGGATCATCAACAGTTGACCCATCAATATCAAGTGGACCAATCTGATTCATCCCCTTCCTTCTAGAGTTAACATAAGTAAAGAACTCTTTGCTGTTTTTCTTTGCATCCCTTGCCAAGGATTTCTCATAATCTGCCTTTGCCTGCCTAACCTCCTTTGTAACTTGGTTGTATATCAACTTGTATCTATCATAGGCTTCTGTGTCATGTGTTAATTTGTAAGTATCCCATGCATTTTTCTTCTCTGCCATATGCCTCATTAGTTCATCTGACATCCATTTTGGCCTAAACCTTGAACAATATTTCTTAGTTGGTATGTAAAGCCTAGTAGCTTCCAAGATAAGTTCTTTGAATGCTTCCCATTTTGAATTTGCTGTTGGTAACATCATCAGTTGGTCCCACTGTATAGAATTTAAATACTGTCTCAGTCCATCGTAGTCGCCTTTACGGAAGCAATAACCCTTCCCTTTACCCCTAATGGTAGTTACCTCTTTGAGTAAATCCCACTTCAGCACACTGTGATCACTGCCACCTAGTGGTTCATTTATCTGCAGATTCTTAATGCATGAAGAATCACTGCTGATAATCAAATCAAGAGTATTACTCCCTCTAGTTGCCTCCCGAACATGCTGATGTAGAAAACAATCATCCAATAAATCCACAAAAGCCCTGCTAGTGTGTGAGTAACCAGCCCCCAAATTCCAGTCAATATCTGGGAAATTAAAATCTCCCATTATAAGACTCTCTGATTTACTGGCCCACTCTATTTCCCTGTACAGTTCCTTATTATACTCATCAGAGTCATTAGGCCTATAGCACACTCCTACTCTCAATTTTGATCTCCCAATGTTTATGTCACACCAAACTGACTCAACACTGCACTGTCCGGCGATGTCGACTGGCTTCACTTCCTTGGTTTTTATGTGTTTCTTAACTAATAGCATAGCATAATAGCATAATAGCTTAACTAATAGCATAAATGACAGTATGTTGTTGCAACAACATACTGTCATTAGTGTCCTTAACAACCCTGCCAACCTTTTTATCATCTACAAACTTGAACATTAAGCTTGATATACCATCATCAATATCATTTATAAATACAGAAAATAATGGACCCAATACTGAACCCTGAGGTACTCCACTAATAACATCAGTCCACGATGGGCAGTGTCCATTGATTACCACTCTCTGTTTTCTCCCACTCAACCATCCCTTAATCCATAGCAGCAATTTGCCTCCAGTGCCACACTGCTCCAGTTTGTGCAGCTGTCTTCTATGTGCAACAGTATCAAAAGCCTTTCTTAGATCCAAATATATGATATCAAAGTTATTCCCTGCATCCAGTTCCTTTGTGACCACATCATAGTATCCAATCAAATTGGTCAGACAAGACTTTCCCTTAACAAAACCATGCTGTGTCCGAGCTATAACTGAAGTCTTGTCTAGATGATCCTGCAGTGCCTCCATTAATTTTCCTGGAACAGAAGTTAAACTAACAGGTCTGTAATTACTTGTGTTGCCCTTTGATCCTCCTTTGTGAATTGGGGCACATTTGCACATCTCCAGTCCATGGGTACCTCCCCTGAGTCCAAAGAAGCTCTCATAATTATGGGTAAGGGTTTGCTTACTTCCTTTGCTGCCTCCTTTAATATAACTGGATAGATCCCGTCCTCCCTGGGTGCCTTTTTTATGTTTATCTTCAACAATTTCTCCTCCACTTTCCTCTCAGTTATTACAAAATCATCCAGCTCACTGCCAGAGTTTAACTCACTTCTGGCATTCCCCTCCCTAAATAACTCCTCATGGGTGAATGTAGATGCAAAATACTCATTTAGTTTGTTAGCCACCTGAACAGGATCATCAACAGTTGAACCATCGATATCCAGTGGACCAATCTGATTCATCCCTTTCCTTCTAGAGTTTACATAGGTAAAGAACTCTTTGTTGTTTTTCTTTGCATCCTTTGCCAAAGATTTCTCATAATCTGCCTTTGCCTGCCTAATCTCCTTTGTGACTTGGTTTCAGACCAGCTTATATCTATCATAGACGTCCATGTCACCCATTAATTTATATGTATCCCATGCATTTTTCTTCTCTGCCACATGTCTCATTAGTTCATCTGACATCCATTTAGGCCTAAACCTTGAACAATATTTCTTAGTTGGTATGTAAAGCCTAATAGCTTCCAAGATAAATTCTTTGAATGCTTCCCATTTTGAATTTGCTGTTGGTAACATCATCAGTTGGTCCCACCGTATAGAATTTAAATACTGTCTAAGACCAGAGTAGTCACCTTTACGAAAGCAAAACCCTTCCCTTTACCCCTAATGGTAGTTATCTCTTTGAGTAAATCCCACTTCAGCACACTGTGATAACTGCCACCTAGTGGTTCCTTTATCTGCAGATTCTTAATGCATGAAGAATCATTACTGTTAATCAGATCAAGAGTATTACTCCCTCTAGTTGCCTCCCAAACATGCTGATATAGAAAACAATCATCCAATAAATCTACAAAAGCCTTGCTAATGTGAGTGACCATCCTACAAATTCCAGTCAATATCTGGGAAATTAAAATCCCCCAAAAAAGAGAGTAAAACACTAACAATTAAGGAGAAAATGGATGTGATCGTCACATGGAGTCTGGTGAGCATCGGTCGGATGTGTGTAAGGCATTGAATTTAGCACCTTCTACTGTATCAACGATTATGCACAATGTTGATAAAATAAAGCGCACACACACACACACACACTGGGATAACAAGTGTGTCATCCTCCAGAACAACTTATTCATGCAGTGAGACAATGGAAAAAATGGAGAAATTCTTAGTGTTGTGGGTTGATGATATGAACCAAAATAACATTCCTGCTACTCAGGTGGTAATTCTGAACAAGGCAAAGTCGTTATTCGATGAAATATGTGAGGAGCCTGGTAGCACTGAAACATTTACGGCCACCAAAGGGTGGTTTCATCAGTTTAAAAACCGTTGTAAAATTCTCAATGTAAAAGTGTCTGGTGAGGCTGCTAGTGCTGACGTTGCAGTGGTGGAAGAGTATCCTTCCGAATTTAAACACTTAATAGACAGAAGCAACTACCACCCTGATTTAGTTTTTAATGTGGACGAAACGGGTAGTGGAGTCATCACTTGAGTAAATACGTACTCAAGTGATGACTCCTCAGGACCAAAGTAAAATTTTATTTTATTAATTATTTTATATATACGTATAATAAAACATGTGCATTAAATGTTTAAAATATTTAATTATTTATAAAGAACAGAAATATTAGTGCATACTTGGAAAAATTTTGGGAATTTTGGAACCTATCTCATTCAATGACATTATAATTTGGTCTTGTTTTACAACTTTTCATTTTACGACCGTTTTGCTGGAACCTAGCCATGTCATAAAACGGGTCCTACCTCTACTTTACATTTGTCAATGCAAACTCATCGGCTTACATTGACAAATGTAAGCCGTTGATATGTTACTCTTGGGTTACTGCTACCCATATGCAGTACTTTACATTTGTCAATGTAAGCCGATGAGCTCATCCTCTTAGCCCATCGGCTCAACTTTTCTAGATCCTGTTGCAGTAGTGTACTGTCTTTAGTGTCATTAACAACTCTGCTAACCATGTCATCTGCAAACTTAGACATTAATCCTGATATTCCATCATCCATATCATTGATAAATACAGAAGTGTTACTCCCTTTAGTTGCCTCCCGAATATGCTGCTGTAGAAAACAATCATCCAATAAATCCACATAAACCTCTGTACAATGTGAGTGACCAATCCACAAGTTCCAGTCAATATCTGGGAAATTAAAATTCCCCATTATAAGACAATATGATTTACTGGGCCACTCTATTTCTCTGTTCAGTTGTTCATTATACTCATCAGAGTCATTTGGCCTATAACACACTCCTACTCTAAATTTTGCTTTCCCAGTGCTTGTGTCACACCAAACTGACTCGACACTGCATTGTTCACAATCTCAAATGGCTGCTCTTCCTTAGATTTTATGTGTTTCTTAACTAATAGCATAATCCCTCTTCCCTTCCTATCCTGGCTATCCTTCCTGTACACATTGTTCTGCCCCAATTCCAATTCTGCATTCCTTATATCTATGTGACACCATGTGTTTGGTATTCCAACAATATCTGCCTTTGATGGTCTGACCAACACCTCAAATTTATTTACCAAACTCCTAGCATTGGTGTACCCACAAGTATACGTACACCTGTTCTTATTCTTAGCTACCCTAACACAGCCCATGTATTTATTTGTTCTGCGATGACTCCCAGCTGTTGTTATTTGGCTTTTAGGAGCATTAGCAACTAAGGCCATATTGATCCGGGATATGCGGTGGTCATTCCCTGACCTTTCCGCATCCTCTGTATTTGCTGGTGACGGGCTCGAACCCCGGTCTAATCAAGAAGTGTGTGCTATGCACTGCTGCTCCTTCCCACCTGGCTACGGAGGCGCCATGACTCCCAGCAGTCTCTGGAAACTCCCGCACCTTGTTTTCCAGCCTACTGCTCATTCCAATAGAAGTAGTGCAAGAAACACTTTCACCACTGCCAGCGGCTACTCTTAATATATTAATCTGTGTATCCCTCCAATCTAGTAGTTTTCCGACCCACCCAACACTGCCTCGATAGCAGCAACAAATATTCTTGCACCCTTTCTATTTAAGTATATCCTATCCATGTAGAAGCACGCTCTCCTGTTAACAAGCACATACCAGGCTGAGAAAAAATTCTACCCCTTAAGCCTTGCATAATCTCTTCATGGCCGAATTGGTTGACAAGACTCATCATATACTCCCTCCTATCATGTCTGGGCAGAATTTCAAAAATTTTAAAATTTATCCCTAACTCACGGCTTTTTTTTTCCAACATTGACCTGTACTTGTTAAGTAATTCCGCCAGTCTCCTAATCTTAATATCATTAGTCTAACATGTACAACAATATCACCTTTTGTGACCTTAAAAGATATCTGCTCTAGAACATCATCAACCTCTGGCCCTGGCAGATATACCGTTATATTGTGCAAGAAGGATAGGTGGAACAGGACCACGGGCAGAATCCCCGTTTCCCTGACAGTAGAGTCACTGACAACAACTAGTTCCTGTGGGACCAGTGCATTCTGCCTTGAGGAATGCAGCTGTGTTGCCTGATGTGCAAGCTCTGGCTGATGTGGTCAGCTGAGAGCTTGATGGGCCCCTCAATTTAAATCCTTTGAGGGCATCTGCCCTATTCTTCAAGCTCTCATATAGGCCCATAATAGTGCTGAGTTGGTGCCTGATTTCCTCACACTCCTTACATTGGGCACACACAAAGACATTCCTCTTGGCAATATCGTGTCCTATTCCTGAATGTTCCACAAACATCAAACAAGCAGTTCATTTCAAAAGGCTGTGATTCAGAGGACAACCCCTTCCCCTCAGTTCTCCCCTGAGCCACAGCACTCCCACTAGCTTGAGCCTTTTGCTTTGCTGCTCTGTTCTGAGGCATGATTTCGATTCAGTTGAAATTTCAAATTCAATATAATTAAAAATATAACACTAAACTTTTATCCCAATGCAGCTATAACACTATATATATATATATATATATAATTCAGTATCTAGTTTTATCTCCCATTGAGTTATGTTATATGAATTTTGTATCTCCTATCAAGTTATATGTATCAAGTTGTAACATTACGTCTGTAAAATCTAAGTCGTTATATGAATTAACGCAACTCCCTAAATTACAGCAACTCCCTAACTTACGTAATACTCGACTTACAGAAATTCTACTTTACATAAGTTTTTGCCGGCCAGTGCAAACTTAAAAAAATCAGGGAAATGTATTTTGCATCCTGTAGGAATAAATGGAGGTATCATGAAAATATCGTAATGTGAACCCAATAACGCATTTTTTTTTTTTTTTTTTTTGTAATTCATTCCCAAGTCCTTGGAAGTTGAAAATTTTGCTGTATTACTAAGCTATTTATCTTTCTAAAAGGTGAAATGTGTTCCCCTTCACTGAAATTTTCAATCATATAAAAAACAAATTTTCAGAAACTTCTCTTCATTCCTATTTACGTATTACAATGATGAAGGGAAAGTGGCCAACAGAAAGTGCAATTTGTGGTAGTACCAGGAAACGAAACAAAATTGATTTAGAAATGAAGATGAAAATGATTAAGAAGTACGAAGCAGGACAAAGTTTGTCATCTGTTGCGAGGGAATTAGGTCTTACTGCTTCAACAGTGAATATTGAACACTGTCCTTTAAAACAATACTGTTTTAAAGGACAGCATTTAAGGAACATGTCAAAGGATCAACACGCTTAAGATCAAAAGTGATCCAAAAACAGCATTCAGGTGCTGTATCGAAGATGGAACAGCTGTTAATAATATGGATGGAAAATCAGATTCAGAAGCGAGTGCCCCTGAGTCTAATGACCATTCAAACAGAAGCAACAAGTATTTATAAAGATATTTAAGGATAAGTACTGCGAACCCCAAGCCAAGTTTGTGGCAAGCAATGGTTGGTTTAGTAGGTTCAAGCATAGCGCTGATTTCCACAACGTTAAAGTATGCGGTGAAGTCGCCAGTGCCGATTCTGCAGCTGCAGAGAAATTTTGTGAGGTGTTGGAAAAAATTATTGATCAAGGCAGCTATTCAACGCAGAAAATTTTTAACATTGACGAGACTGCTCTGTATTGGAAAAAAAATGCCAGATCGAAACATACATTGCCAAAGAGGAAAATACAATGCCAGGTTTCAAGGTGTCAAAAGATAGGGCCATGATCTTGCTTGGGGCTAATGCAGCGAGAAATTACAGATTAAAATCACTGCTTGTGTACCATTCTGGAAAGCCTCATGCATTTAAGCGCATCAATAAAGCCACCCTACCCGTGCATTTCTGATTGAACCAGAGAGCATGGATAACAATATCTCGTTATCTATGCTCTCTGGTTCTTTGAGGATTGGTTTAAATGCTGCTTCATTCCCGAGGTTGAAAAATATTGTAAAGACAACAACGTTCCTTTCAAGATTTTGCTTCAATTAGATAATTCTCCTGGACCTCCTATGCATCTAGATGATTTTAATTCAAACATGAGAGTCATATTTCTACCACCAAACATGACTTCACTCATCCAACCTATGGATCAGGGTGTTATTTTTAAAATTAAAAGCATACTATTTACGCACAACATTTGCTCAGGTATTGTCTGCAGTAGACGATGAGAAAAATTTTATGTTAAGTAAGAGACTTGGAAATCTTACAATATTTACCACACCATCTTAAACATTAATAAGGCCTGGGCAGAAATTACTAAACATTGTTTAAATGGCGTATGGAAGACATGCCTACGGTACGTAAAAGGCTTTGAAGGATTTGAAGAAGACGAATCATTTGAAGAGGTTACAGATAAGATTGTAAAGGTTGCAGAACTACTTCAGTTGGAGGTTGATGCCAAAGATAGATGCCAAAAATAGAGGAAGAAGAGAAGGAATTATCTAACGAAGAACTTGACTTGCAGGCAGTGATGTGAAAGAAGAAAATGCCGATGAAGCTCAAGATGAACTAAATGAGGAGCCAAGGCATTCCGTGAAATTGCATCGGCAATGGCAAGCTTTGAGAAGATGGATCCTGACAGCGAATGATTCTTAAAAGTTAACAGAGGGGTGAATGATATGCTTGCTTGTTACAAAGAAATCTACAATGAAAAGAAAAAAGCCACCATCCAGTCATCCATTAATATGTTCTTTCGTAAGGTTGAGCGGCCGACCCCTTCTAAATCTCTGCAGCCCTCAACCTCTGCAGTGGCATACTTATCAGCTGAAGATGTCGATTCTAGCAATAATGCTCGAGAGGTAAAACTTACTGACATTATGCCTGTCTCCTCTTTTTTTTGTAATTTTAAAATTTTGAAAATTTTTAAATTGCACGCTTTTGCTTTTGTCATTTTTCCTGCGCATGAGATAAAAAATTGAATAAATACAATAAATAATTCTATTTACATGTTCGTCGAATATTTCTTTTTTGATTCAATCAGTTCAGCGAGCACAGTTGCGAGTGCTGCACAAGCATGAGGGAAATTCCGACTTACTTAGCGTCCGCAGAACGCAACCCTTAACGTAAGTCAGGGAGTTCCTGAATTGAGTTAAAAAATTACATTTGTAAAATGTAAGTAGTTAAATCTAAATCATTATATGTATTGAGTTAAATCAAAGTCATTATATGTATTGAGTTAAAAAATTACATTCATAAAATCGAAGTAGTTACAATAGATAATAAATTTAACTATCTATTGCCATCCATGTGGTTCGAACTACTGTACTGGGTTTGTTAAGGTGAAATTTGGCCTGACCAGTTTGATTGGATATTATGATGTGGTCACAAAGGAACTGGATGCAAAAAATCATTTTAATATCACATTCTTGGATTTCAGGAAAGCTTTTGATGCTGTTGCATAAGGAAAACTACTGTACAAATTGGAGCAGTATGGCATTAAGGGCAAGTTTTTACAATAGATAAAAGGATGGTTGAATGGGAGAAGACAAAGAGTGGTAATCAATAAACACAGCTCTTCGTGGGCTAATGTTATTAGTGGAATCCTCCAGGGTTCAGTGTTGGGCCCAACACTGAACCCTGGAATTTTACTATCAGGGATAAGGAGGTGATTATCCTTTTTATAAGGCAATGGTCAGGCCACACCCTGAGTCCTGCATACAGGTCTGGAGGCCTCCTTTTAGGAAGGATGTAGAGCTGCTAGAATGAGTACAGAGAAGGGCAACAAAATTGTTGAGGGGAACAAAGGGATGCTCTTGCCAAGAAAGGCTTAAGTTTTGAAAATTTGCACCATCCTGAGACTGAAACACCTGCGAGGGTGATCTGATTGAGATGTATATGGTCTTGAATGGTTTGAACAAGGTCAGTGCTGATGAGATTTTTCCTCTTGCTCAGATTACGAACATGAGGGAGCACAAACTCAAATTGAGGAAAGACAGTTGTAGAATAGATGTGCAGAAATTTGCATTTAGCCAGCAGATAGTTGATTGCTGGAACAAACTTTCTGTCATTGTGGAAGTCGGTAGCTTAAATAAATTCAAGAAAGTACTGGACAAACATATGGAGCGAATTTGAGGCAAGAAAGCAGGCTTATACAGCTGATGCTGTTTATGCTTGCTTTCTTGCATCATATGTCTCTACTAATGCTAATAACAATCCTACAATTGCTTTATACAGTGGAATCATAACTTTACTGTTTTCTCTGCGAGCAGTTGTTCAGTGAATCTTTGACAGGACACCATTAAAAATTCCTATTCACTGGTCTACACTGTACATATAATTTTATATTTACCTGAATTGTAACCTCCAAAGCTCTCTTCCTGTACTGTCTTTAATTCAACCCCCCCCCCCAGGTGTATAAATTGTTTTGCAGTTGTTTTTTCCCCCAAGTGTAAAATCTTGCATTGTGCAGCATTAAGGTCTATTTTCCACTGTTCTGACCATCCCTGGAGGAGTGCTGTTGTTACACAATAAAAGATGAAGAATCTTATTTCTTATGCTTTGCTAAAGTTAAAATAATGTCAAAGTTATTTCTCCCAATTCATGAGTGATGCTATCATAATAGTGTATCAGGTTGGTTCAATAAGATTTTTCCCTTTATAAAATGCCAAATTCCCTTGAGAAAGGCATTCTTGACTACATGACCCCTCCACTTCATTCTTAAACATTGCCTCCATGAAATTTCCCTACCACTGAAGATTTTACCTTTCATCACAATCTGTAGTTGCTCACTTTGTTCTTTGAGCCACCTTTTTGAATTGGCACTTTATGCTTCTCCAATCCAAGGGAATTGCCCTAAATATAATGAAGCCCACAATTAAACTTAATGACTTTATACATTCTCTCTCTACTCCCTTTATAATAACTGGGTATATGAAATCTATCCAAGGGTCCTGAATTTGCCTTCATGCTCAAAACTTTTTCTACTAAATAATATAATTTTTCATATCACTGATTTTGCAGTACCCAAGTTCACTAGCACAGTTTTTCATTGCTGTGGAAGGACTTTCTTTTGTAAAGATCAGTGCTAAGTACCCATTCATTTCATCAGCTGTATTGTCATTGATTTTCCTCCAACATTCATGTAAGGAGGCAATCTGACTTGCTCATTTTCTTCTTTGTATTTATATATGTGTAAAACTCCTTATACCTCTTTCTTTACTCTTTTAGCCTTCAGTTTCTTGCTGTGTTGTTACCATTATTGTGGTAGTTTACAAATCAACTTATAACTGTTATCCACCTCAGTGCTTTTTGTCACTCTATCTTTTTTTTTTTTTTATTTTTTGCAATATTAAACTATCCAGTTCCTTACTCATCTGTCAGCATCCTCTTTCTGCCATATTTTCTCAATGATATATATACATTTGTGGCTTTCACTACAGCAACATTTAAGTTATTTCATAATTTGTTTGTATCATTCTCCCTAGTTGCTCAGTCTCCCCAGTTGATGGAAACCTTGTTGCATCATACTATGTCATAATTCCCTTTCCACTAAGAGTTCCTATACTGTCAACTCTATTACTATCAGGATCATTAGTAATGATGATGTCCAGAATATTCTTTCCCCTAATACTTTCCATGATATGCTAATATAAATAATAAGCATCTGGTTTATTTTAAAATTTTGATCTCAGTGTAAATTTCTTTAATCAGTAAGAGACAGATTGAAATTTTCCACAACAAGGTACCCTCATCTACTTGCTCATTCCATCTGCATATAGAAGCTCTTGTCATGATCACCAATCTTCATATACCCTATTCACACTTTTTGACTCTGCTTTCTACTACTGGCACCTCCTCTGTAGCCAGGTGGGAAGGAACAGCAGTGCATAGCACACGCTTCTTGATTAGACCGGGGTTCGAGCCCATCACCACCAAATACGGAGGATGCGGAAAGGTCAGGGAATGACCACCGCATATCCCAGAGCAATATGGCCTTAGTTGCTAATGCTCCTAAAAACCAAACAACAAACAAACTTTCTACTACTCCACACAGATTCAGTGCTGGCATGTGTTAGTCCTGAGCCCAGAAATGCTCTTGTCACTCACTGGCTTCTTTTTCCAAGTAACATGATAGAGTTTCAGGCATGAACTATAGTTAGCTCAAACATTAGCATTAGTAGAAGCATATGATGCAAAAAAGCAAGCTTATATAGCATAACCAAAAAAAAAAAAAAAAACCTTCCCATTTAACTCATCCAATTCACTCTATATGTTTAGCTAGTTCTGCCTTGAACTTATTAAGTTGTCAACCTCCACTACCGACAGATGAAAGTTTGTTCCAACAATCACCCACTTGCTGGCTAAAGGCAAATTTCCGCACATTTGTTCTACAACTGTCTTTCCTCAATTTGAATTTACACCGATGAGCCAAAACATTATGACCACCTACCTAATATGATGTTGGTCCTTCACGTGCAGCCAAACCAGCTCGTACTTGACAAGGCATGGACGCTACAAGATTTCTAAATGTGTCTTGTGGTATCTGGTACTAACACATAACCGGCAGATCCTTTAACTCCTGTAAGGTCCATGGTTGAGATGCTGCAGATCGGAGTTGCTGTTCCAACATAAACACAGATGCTCGATGGGATTGATGTCTGGGGAATTTAGAGGCCAGGGCAATACCTGGAAGTCTTCCTCATGTTCCGTGAACCAGTCTTGAACAATCCGGGTGGTGTGGCATGGTGCATTATCTTGCTGAAAGACGGCACTGCCAGAGGGGAAGACCATTGCCATGAAAGGGTGTACCTGGTCAGCAATGATGTTTAGGTAAGTGGTAGACGTCAGAGTGCCCAGAACATGGATGACTGGACCCAGGGTATCCCAGCAGAACATCGCCCAAAGCATGACACCGCCACCAGCAGCTTGTTTTTGTTCCACGGTGCATACAAGCGCCATCACTTCCCCAGGTAAACGACACACACATACCTGACCGTCCACATGGTGCAACAGGAATCATGATTCATCGGACTAGATGACCTTCTTCCAATCACTCAAGGTCCAGTTTCGATGCTTGTGTGCCCATTGTAGGCACTGTTGCTGGTGAACCGTGGTTAGCATGGGCACTTGAAGCTGCCCCATTTTCAGCAGGGTTCGATATGTCTGTGTGTTGTGACACATTACTCCCATTACCGGCGAGTTGTGCTACTGTCGTCCTTTTGTTGCCATGTCCCATCTGGGAGAGCCTCCAAATTACCTCACAGATGCCTAGTCTCCAGATGCTGTAATTTGCAGAACTTAAGCCTTTCTTGGTAACAGCAACTTTGTTTCTTTCACCAATCTCTTTGTCCTTCTCTGTACTTGTTCCAGCAGCTGCTATGTACAAATGTACCCTTGCATTTTTGACCTCTCAGCAATGGAAACTCGCATCCCCCATTTTTAATGATTCCTAGTTTTTTTTTCACTTCGGAGTTCAGACACACCCAGTTTTATTGACAGGAGTCATGATATTGCTACAGTCACAGTTCAGACTAAGTACCTTTGTATTGTTTACTACCCTGACACATCCCTTAAAGTTATTTAAATACATTGCCCTAGCATTAGCTTCTCATTCAATTAAAATATTGCAATTCTTGGTTCATCTCCTCAATATCAAAAGACTGGGTTTTGTATGTTTATAAGCTTTATTCTGACTAATAATATTACAAAAACACATATCTGTATTTCCCCCTCCCCCAGCTAGCAGTATCTTTCAACCATTTAAGGCATTCTCAGTGACACTGACCAGCACCACCTCTGTTCAAATGTATTCCATTTGTACAGGATACATTCCTTCTGCCTACTAGAGCAGGCAATGCTGATTAAAATTTTCTTCCAAAAACCTTTGAGTCCTTCAAGTCTCAAGTTAATCTATAAGGCTTTCAGCATAGTACTTCCTATTGTGTCTAAGCAAAATTGCAGATACAAATTTGCAGTCTGTTTTTCAGCATGCCCCATACTTTTCTAGTAGATCATTGGCTCATGTGTAGCTAATATCATTTGGTTCTCATGTGAATAATATTCTCTGTATCTTTCTTGAAAGTTGACGGTATACTGGTAACATCATCAATATGGCTGATGATGATGATGATAATAATAATATCATCAATTTTAGCTCCTGGCAGGCATACCTTGGTTATAGTTTTCATATCGTTATTACAAAATACGTTCCCCATTTCCTTGATAGTAGAGTGCCCTAATAAAACTGTGGTATAGCCTGTCACATAAGCTTACCTTTGAAGCACTAAAAAATCATCTAAAATTTTAAGTTCAACTTATATGCCAAGTTTAAAAATCCTAAACTTGTATTAAAAGCATGTGCTTAAGATTAGGAAAACATGGATTGATACAAATATATTTATCAAATGAAAACAGTTCACAGAATTCATTGGAGTTATGTTTTTGGGTTTACTTTTCAAGTGCTTGAAAAGTAAATTTTCAAGATGGTCAATTTCTTATAGAAAATGCATTTCCACATTGAAGCATTGTTTACAGATTTGCAGTTAGAGTACCAAACAAACAAGGACTGGCCCATTTATATAATCAAAGCTTCCCATATATGCATATTGCATTAACTGGAGCAATATCATGTGTCATTACCTATGCCTATAAGTTTTGGTTTGATCGACATTGGGAAGTACCATACATGGTTACTGCTTTCTCTACATTTTTGCTGTGTGTAATTAAATGTCACAATGTAAACTTAAAGAGCAGCAATAATTGAAGTTACAAGTAGAGAGCAGTTCTTAATGCAAGTTTTATTGTAATACACCATAATGTGAGATGTGAAAGATGACTAAAAAAAGGGATTAACTTAAACAGGAAATAAATGATTAAGCATGAATTTTCAAGTCAAAAAGTAAAGTCGGCTTATGTGCTAAATACTCTTGAACAGCAGAATGTGCTTGATCATTTTGGGTCGAGGCCTGACAGGTATATCACATGGAATTTGCTGGATACTTGAGACCATGACAAATCTCACATTTTGTTAATTAGGGAAATAAAACCCTAAGGAATCTCTGCTTTTTTTTTTTTTTTTTTTTTCTGTGACTCAAATTCATCCAGTAATGTACTAAGTTTTAATTTAATTTTCAGTAGAGCTTTGGTTTCAGCTTCACTTTCTGAAACTTCAGAAATAGTGATGCCCTGAGCATCACTATTTTTGAGATTTGGTTGTATGGTTGTCACAAAACATTTTTGTTTTGGATAACAAGATTGGTGTTACTAAAGATATTGTTTTTATTGTCTATTATATTTTCAGCATTAAAAAAAAATTTAAAGTGGCCCAGTTTAAACAATTTCTTGCTTTTTTTCCCCAAAAAATTTGATCGGTAAAAAAAAAATACACCAAAGTGTGTATTTTTTTTTACCAATTGGATTTGAATTTGATTTGAATTTAGCACATATTAAATAATTAAGATCTTAATACACTCCTTATATCAGGACCTTAGAAAAGAGTAATCAGTTGAAATTTTTTATTATTATTATTTATTTATTAAACTTGGTGGTGCCCATCAGCTTTTCTAGCAACCCTGCCACCTATATAGAATATAGGTGCAAATGCTTTATACATATAGCACAATAAGATAAAATTGTGCTATATGTATAAAATCACATCATTTGAAGATGTCCATGTCGTTGCATCACAAGGAGATGTATTGGTTCCAGATGAAATAAGGAATGTACTGCAAGGAGATGCACCACCCAATGGAGTCACTGCAGCACAGTATGTGCCACCTAAAAATAATAAAAGGAATGTACCCACCAGTCAGTGTTCATGTCAGTTAAGTCACTGCACCACAAGGAGGTTCAAGACCATCTAAAGGTCAGGCTTAGCCATTTCTACACAGCAAATATGCCAATTCCAGATGCAATCAGATGCTTTCAAGAGAATCCATACACTGCAAGGAGGTGCTTCACAGCAAAGCCATTGCATTGCAAGGAGATGTCTTGAATAGACTACACATCACAGGAAGATTGGCACTGTAGCTGCTGTCACTCTGAAAAGTCTCAACAGACAATATGGCCAGAGTAGCTGTAGTCAATCACCAGCTCATGAGACCTTGAAAGATTACTGCTGAACTAGGCAGATCAAGCTCCCACCATTTATCAGAATGGTTCCACACATCCTGCACTTGTCCTGCAATATAAATCAAATCCATTCTGATTGTATACAATATTCCAATATCAATTACAACTAACTTCCAGAATATTGTTCTAACTACAGTAGTACACATCATCTACTGAATAAATCCTTCATGAATTTTTGGAATTCCCCAAAATTTTCTTTTGTCCTTACTAGTCTTCTCATGACCTGGGGGTCAAAGAGAATAAATTCTGCATTCCATTTACTAGGGCTCTTCTGAGGTCAGCATATTCCTCACAAATATACATTACATGCTCCCAATCCTCAACCATGCCACAAGTGCAATGTGTCCTCTGACACAATCCTAATTCCTATAATTTCCCAAACATTGAACCTGAAAATGTGGTTTGTACACTTGGGCCAAACCATCTAGGCAGCCATTACCAATGGCATTCACTGTTAGAAAGAACTTCTTAGTAATGAGTCCTTTTGTGAATGATTCCATTGCTTCTTCCAAAGGGCAATCAATAACAGCCATATATGCTTTTGCTCTTCTTTATAACTGCCACCAGGTTGTGTTGCAATGGACAGGCTTTCATATTGAAGTTCTTGCCTTATATAAAAACACATTGACCAATGCACAAAGCGTAGATCAAGTGGAAGTATGATTATTGGCAAGGGTAACCTTTGAATCAATGCCACAGGTTACACAAGCAATGACCTCATAACTCAGAGGCAAATTGCCTGCAGTCATTTCTCTTTGAGTTATGCAATCCTGCATTGCAGCTTTTTGTCACAATCTTGAATTAGCCTTTATGAAAATACCACAATATATTAAATAATTTGTTAGTGAAATATCAAAATATATTCAGTAGTAGAGCACTGATGAGTTACTTTTAAAATACCATGCTTAAAAATAAAACTAAAATTAAAAAATATATTCAATAACATATAAAAAAGAAAACAGTATATTAAATTAAATGAAACTAAAATTCTAATAAATTCTGTAAAACTCTATTAAATAGTTATATTTGAAACTACCAATTACAAATAGTTTCTTCTGAAACCAAAACTGAAACAAATTTTTTAAGTGCAACTATACTGTATGCTTACTCCATACTATTCCTAAAATTATAAAAATATAACAATATATTTAATGCAGTACTAATTATAATATAGCAATATATTTTGAAAATTTCCTCAGCTACAATTTATAATATAGAATTGTGCACTAATTAAAATTTTTCCAAAATTTTTTTCAAGCATATGCACCTCAGAACTGATTTTTACTCCAGTTACTGTTGAGTTGAAGAGCTAAGGGAATTACTTCTGCAAATCCTTCAGTAGCCATGACTGGAATGGGGAATAATAGGGATGCATTCTCTCCCAGTATCTCTGTCCAAAATTCAAACTGATTAAGATTAAAATATAAGCATTTACATAAGACAAATGGCAAGAGGAGGTTTCTTTTATTTAATTTGAAAATAATCATTGACCAAATACAAAGTTTTCTTCTGATTATACCCCTGATGAAGAAACAGTTTTTTTTTTGAGACATACATGCCCATTTGTTATGTAGATGCCCTAATCATCACATTGATTATATAAGAATATAATTATGTAAGCATACTGGAATAAATAATAATAAATTCTGTATAGGGGAAATAACTCCATTTTTGATTTGAGATGTGAAAAGTTTTAGTGGGAGTTTCGTCTAATCTGTACAGAGTGTATACATGTGTGCATTTAACTGTTAATGTAATGAACTGTCATCTCTGAAGATTTCAATTCAGGTTTTTTATATGTCCAGCAAGCTTCAAAAATATAATTACTTATCTATTTTTGAAAACAGTTGTCCGAGCTACATCATCTGTCCTTGATGTGAAAGGAGTTCTACAATTTAATTTGGCCAAGCATAATCTTTACAGATATTTTTATAAGTCATTTTGGGTTGCTGTTTAGCCTAACAAAAGAGAAATTTGTTCTTATTTATTTGTTTGTTTTAATGTACCCTATTCATTTATTTTATTGATATTTATTTTATGATTTTCTCATAATTAAGGTTGCCATAATTGAGAATATGAATTACTGAGCTATTTCTTTTGCTGGAATTTGTCAAAAGGAGAGGGGGGGGGGGAGTTATTGCTGTATTATAGCAACATGTGGGTATTGCAACCCAAGCCTTTGGCAAAGACTGTTTTAACATATTCTGAACTGATATGTGTTTTATATGACTGATTTTATGTTTCAGGCACATAATGTATCTGTTAGCTTTGACCAGTAGTTTAGCCAAATAATAATTATTTCTTGGTGAATTTGAAGGCAGAAGGGCCTGATTTCATTTTCTTTTTACTGTCTTCTTGGAGTTTACTGTTGACACTTTGTAATACTCCAAACACTAGTGCCTCATCCTACTGTACATTTGGATAAACTGCATGAAGCAAACATTGTTAACAATAAATTTTACAAATTGACCATTTCTCACATGATTTGGAAGAATGAAAGAGCGTGGTAAAGGTTTTGTGTTTTTTATTTCTCCAAGACTGTGAGATCACTGACATCAGTTGCTGTAGAGCTGAGTTGCATAACCAAGACATGGCTCATACCGCATGATAGAAGAGATAGGGTGAGAGTTGCCAGACCTTTTCTCTGGAGACCGAACATAGGTTCCACAGCTTCAGGCCTTCAGTAATAAAGTTGTGATATTGCATGGATTAATGAGTGTCATCTAACACCTAGTATTGCGTGGTGTTAGATGATCAGTCATTGTTATTTGACTTCTGTCCAGGAAAATAATGTAGTCTAGTTAAAGAAGTAATGCAAGGTTAACTTGTTAATCGTGAAGCTATGAGGCAATTAGGGTATGAATTTGTTAAAGGGAATAAACTGCTGATGATCACGGATGACCAATCCGATTAGCTACTATGAGGTTGTCACAAAGGAACTGGATTGCAAACATATATTGTTATTAATAATTTTGACATTATATATTTCGATTTCAGTAAAGCCTTTGACACTTCCATATGAATGAGTATTATATAAATTGGTGAAGGTAGTGAGAATCAAGTTACTATGTATAAAGAGATCATTAAGATCATCTCTGCATAAATAGTCACTTCTTTTCATGAACTAATGTTATCAGTGAGCTACCACAGGGTTCAGATATTGGGCTTCTTTGATATTTTAATATTTATTAATAATATTGATATAGGCATTTAAAGTTCGATATTAACCAGAGTATGCTACTTCATGAACATATAAACTAAGCAGGTAAGCTGAAAAATAGCAATTGAGGTTTAGCATTGATAAATGCAAGCCACTGCATTTGGGTAGCACAAAATTCGAGATAGTTGAAAAAGACTCAGGTAATTGTTCAGCTCCTCTGCCTAGTTTATCTATATGTTCTTGAAATAGGTAGAATCAGTGCTAGAAATCAGTGTAGTGTTTTGAAATATACAGGAACTTTGGCAGGAGGGACAAAAGAGTGATTAAGTTGGTTTCAAAACTATTCACTTCAGCTCATTTTCTTTTGACTACCCCTTGTATAATAATCATTTGATCAATTCATTTTTAATGTTTCTACAGCTGAAGGTTGAGTGGTACTGGATGCTTCATATTTTGACCATTCCTGTATACACAAGCTGTGTAATGCACTATTTATTTCATCTGCTCAGTTTTGTGTTGGGTCTTGGAGTATTGGTAATATGTTTGCTGGCAGTGAAACTATTATCAGTCTAGTCCAATTCTGATCACATTGGGATCCTACACCATAGTTTTGCCAATGATAGCACATTGCATTCCACCTTCCATTTTGAGAAACCTTGCCCTGCTCAATCAGCTTCAACTTCTTGAAAATCTGCTACCAATTCCTTAAATGCCGATCTTCAGGTAATTCTCCAGTGGGGCAAAGACAACTTAGTTGGCAT
Source organism: Mastigoproctus giganteus (assembly GCF_048544385.1). NCBI lineage: Eukaryota > Metazoa > Arthropoda > Arachnida > Uropygi > Thelyphonidae > Mastigoproctus > Mastigoproctus giganteus. The sequence continues at coordinate 31,466,433 of NC_143581.1, read as the reverse complement.
AAGTACATTACAAATATTGCTTCCTCTGCATCTAAAAAACTTGGTTTTCTCTTTCGCTCTCAGCATTATTTTTTTTCCAAACAGCTGCTCACTCTGTACAAATCGCAAATCCACTCTACCATGGAATATTGTTCCCACATCTGGGGTGGTGCCCCCAAAAGCTCTCTCAGGCTTCTTGATTCCATTCAGAAGAGGGCAGTTAGGTTAATTAATGATTCATCTCTAACAGAGTCTCTCCAGTTGCTGTCTCATAGACTTACTGTTTCTGCTGCATGCCTTTTCTACAGATACTTCCATGGGCGCTGTTCTTCTGAATTGGCTTCTATAATTCCCACTGTCTCCTTCAAAACAGTCTGAACACGTGCCGCCAACATCCATTTACTGTCCAACTACAAACTCACAGAACTAACTTTTCATCTTCCTCGTTTATCCATTCAACTGCCGTTTTCTGGAACAATTTTCCTTCATTCGTATTTCGCCGTAGCCTAGTGGTCAGGCGCGCGGGTGCCTAAGTACACGTGCCTTGAGTGACCGGGGTTCAAGCCCGTGACTACTGAATACGGTGCTGTTTCTTGTATTCAATCTATCATGCGAACTCCTCTGACCGTTTGGTCGTCCCGGAGTATAAACAGAAAATTTATTTATTTATTTATTTCCTGAAAATTAGTCTACAGAAGTTAAAGTCCAATGTCAACAAATATCTTCTTTCGTCTTCCCAACCTCCAACCCAAGCACGGTACCAAGTACTATAGGTTCTAATACCTCTCGTGTTTGGGGGTCTACATAAAAAAAAAAAAACACCAGACTGAACAGACTAGCACTGAAAGTCCCATCCCTGTGCTAAGGAAAACTTATAAACTGATCCAACAGTACTTGAATAGATATAATTATACAGAGAGGGTTTTCAAGGGTTGTGCACAGAGACAAAAATGTGCAACTGCCACACTAGTGCCATATTGCTTGCCAGCATTTTCTCTTGGTCAGTTCCAGCAATATTGCATTCCCAGAAATACAGTACAGCAATACCTTAAAATATTCTGTTGCATTTTGCATGTTCCCCATATGTGATGACCAGTGCAACTTTAATATTTTCCCCGAATTTTTCTTCAAGGATTCTATATGTTATCCATTGAATAACCCCATCTTCTATATGTTATCCATTGAATAACCCCATCTTCTATATGTTATCCATTGAATAACCCCTGCAAGGAAAAGGTGAAAGTTAACAAAGAAGCTATGAAAACTATATTGTTACATTGCTGTTCCTGCTGTGCATTCAGTGTACCATAAAACAATTAGGTACCATTGATCCCAGTTTGCCTCAATGTGGGTTCTCATTTTACATACTGTAACTTAACTTATCATAAATCTGTTATGTCCAGTTAAGTTTGGTTAGAGAAAATGGAGATAAAGTTAATAAATTGTTATTTCTAATTTGATCCCTCAATTGTGGCAATAGCCTCAGTTAGTGAATTGAGGCAAATAAACTTACTAATACACTCCTTCAGGCAAATACACTCATTCACATTGATTTCAGGCAAATAGCCTCAATTAGTGAATGTATGGCAATCAATAAATAATATATCAAATCTAAATTAGCTGCGAAGAAGCATATGGAAAAAAAACTTCTAATTAAATGCATTACAAAAGTTAATTAAGTATGCCTTTAACTTTTAACATATTGCCACTTGTTCCCTATGCATCACAGAAGTAAAGGGAAAGGAAGTAAATTATTTCAATGTGGGCATTGAAATAATTTGAAAATTGCACACATCAGTTTCCTTGGAGGATGCTTTGGTCCCTCCAGCTTCCAGAATTTACAAGTTTATTGTGCAAATTGAGATGGACATATTTCTAATAATTTCTAATATGTACAAAAATCCAAGAGATTATTATTATTAATAACCATATGATGCAAGGAAGCCTTAGGCTTATGCTGCACCAGGAAAAAAAAAAAGTTCCCAAGCTACCCTGAGAGAGAGAGAGAGAGAGAGAGAGAGAGAGAGAGAGAGAGAGAGAGAGAGAGAGAGAGAGAGAGAGAGAGAGAGTCAAAAGTAGAAGGGAATCACCAAGAAAGAGAAGAATGATGATATCCAGCTCAGGACCCCGGGTGTGCCAAGCCCATACTCACCAGATGTGAGCATATATTCAATGAAGTACAGTGATGACTTTTCTTAATGGAAAAAAGAAACAAACATCTGCATCCCTAAGGTCTACACAAAGCTTAAAATTCTGTTTGTAAAAGTAGTAACTTTTTTGGTTGGTTAAATCATCAGAACTAGTTGGCCACTTCTAGTTTCAGTTTTAAAAAATACATCACTTTCATACCAGTATGATATATTCTTACTTAAAATGGTGAACTGAAAATAATTTTCAAAAGAGAATCATAACAACTTATAGAGTCTTAGCTATTTATTTATAGAGGAGAAAAAGAAAAGGTTTTATGTGAATTGGGGGGATAGTTACTCCTAAAATGGTATATGTAAAGATCCAAAGAAAGCAGATGACATTGCTCTGCATGCTGGCCAGTTTATATTTGTGACATTTACTATATTCCTAATCTTATAGTACTACCACTACTGATATTTGTTTAGACAGTTTTTATTAAGTATTATTATATGAATCAATGTAATTTGCATAGAAATATTAAAATAATTTGGAAAGGCACAGTAAAGTGTTTTGTATAAATTAAATTGAGCATAACATAAATTAATATTTTATCTTTTTATTGCAGGTAGTTAGAAAAGAAGAAAAGTTTTTTTTTTTTAATGTCATATAATGATGGAAGTAAGTGTTGCCAATAATGTTGAAGCTTCAGTAGCTTCAGACACCACTCTGTTATCTGCTGATAGTATACCTGTTGTTACAGTTGGTAGTATGCTTCCTCTTACATCTGATAGCATCAATGGTGCACTTGGTGCAACGCAACAAGCAATTTTAAATGTGGATGGTGCAATATTCGGAACTGCAGGACCTCATGGAATTGTACTTGCAACTAATTCTGATGGAACCAGTATTTTACTTAATACTGCTCAAGTTGCACTACTGGCACAGGAAGCAACGCCAATTTATGATAGTTCAAGTATAATTCGCTTTACAACACATGATGTAAACACACTCCAAACCGCCACCATAACTGAATCCTTAGTTACTGCAGAGAATGCCTCTCCTGAAGTGGGTACAACAGTTATAGCTGCCATTCCTCTTTCTTCAACCTCCTCCCATCCTCCTCTTCCAGTGGAATCTCCTTCAGAAACTTATTCAGAAAAAAATGAAGAGATTAGGCCACCAGGCAGGAAGGTAAGGAATGACACACATTAAATTTATTAAGGAAAGAAATTTAAAGTTTTATTTATGCTTTTGGTTAGATTAGGAATATAAGATTTGTTATAGGAGCAGAATAGCACCTTATCTTACCTATAATCTCATTAACAGCATTTATTTGCTGTATTTATTTTGTGATTCAAGCATTCCCTATTTTAATAGCAGGTAGGATTTAATTCAGATATTTGCAGTAATGAAATGTTTCAGAAAAATGAATAATAAAATTTTTCTTTTTTTATTGCATTGTCACAATCTTTTTGATATGCATTGTACATTCAAAAAATTTTTCTAGAGTAATATTTCTATGAAAATTATTGAATGGCTCTACTTTTAAACATAATTTTTCTCAAAGTAGTGTCTTTGAATAGCAGTACATTTTGTAGATCATCATAAGGTTGTTGAAACAAATCCAGGAAAAGTAATTTTGTTCCATCACCTTTAGTTATTTTTAGCATTAGCAAATGATGCAAGAAAGCACATTTATACAGCATCAGCCATCTTCCCATTTTACCCATCCATTCGCTCAAAAAGTTTGTCTAATTCTTCCTTGAATTTATTTAAGCTATCAACTTCCACAATAACAGATGGAAGTTTGTTCCAACAATCAACTACCTGCTGGCTAAAGGCAAATTTCTGCACAGCTAGTCTGTAACTGTCTTTCCTCGATTTGAGTTTGTGTCCCTTCAGGTTTGTAATCTGAGCAAGATGAAGAATCCCATCAGCATTAAGCTTGCTTAAAACCATTCAAGGCCTTATACTCCTCAATCAGATTGCCTTGCAGGTGCCTAATCTCTAGACACTGCAGTTTGCAGAACTGTAGCCACACATTTTAGTCAAATGCCCTTTTCAGATCATATTATGAGGGCTGTTCAATAAAGAATGATCATAATTTTTCATCAACAATTATACTTTTGCTATTTTTAGCTGAGCTGTGGAATTTAAGACCAAACCCAATCTGCATTATAGCAACTGTGCAGTTGACTCGTGAACATAGTGTGACCTTGGTGGTTGGTCGAGTTTATGCCTGTTCAGTTTTGCCTACATAATGGACGTGATGTGTGAGGAACAGTATGCTGCTCTCAAATTTTGTTTCCGTCTCAAGAAAGTATCAGCTGAATTGTATGAAATGTTAAAATAAGCTTATGGTGAATCTATGCTTCCATATAGCACAGCTCACAGGTGGTTTAGAATGTTTAAAGATGGATATAATTCAATCACAAAAATCAGTGGTCCTGAAGCTACAACCACTGCTGTCACCACAGAAACCATAAACGCTGCTTCTGTAATCATGAGAGAAGATCATTGTATAACAGTAAGGCAACTGGCAGACATTAACAGAGGCATATGATGCAAGAAAGCAAGCTTATACAGCATCAGCCAAAAAAAAAACAAAAAAAAAATTCCATTTCACTCATCTATTCACTCCAAACGTTTGTCCGCTTCTTCCTTGAATTTATAAGCTATCAACCTCCAAACGACAATGGAAGTTTGTTCCCGCAACCAACTACCCGCTGGCTAAAGGCAAATTTCTACGCATCTGTTCGACAACTGTCTTTCCTCAGTTTGAGTTTATGCCCCCTCGGGTGTGTAATCTGAGCAAGAGGAAGAATCCTATCAGCATTGAGCCTGCTCAAATCATTCACGGCCTTATATACCTCAATCAGATCACCTCACAGATACCTAGTCTCCAGATGCTGCAGTTTTAAGAACTTAAGCCTCTCTTGACAAGACTCCATGACCTGCTCTGGCAGCATGTCTGCACTGTCAGAAAACTTCATATCTGACTGCACAATTACCCCCAAGTCTTTTTCATTCTCCACTTCCCTGAGTATAGTACCACACTGTTGGTGCATTTCTTTGGGGTTTCTGCTAACCATATGCAGTACTTTGCATTTGTCAATGTTAAACTTCAGTTGCCACTTCTCAGCCCATCTGCCCAAATTTTCTAGATCCTGTTGCAGTAGCATACTGCCGTTACTGTCATTAACAACCCTGCCAACCTTTGTATTATCTGCAAACTTCAATGTTAAGCCTGATATACCTTCATTTATATCATTGATTTATATACAAAACAATAATGGGCCCAACACCAAACCCTAGGGAGATGTTGAGAATATCAGTAGGAAGCATGCATGGTTTTCTTCATGATCATTTGCATATGACACATGTTTGTGCATGCTGGGTTCCAAGACTGCTCACAGCTGAACAACAAGTTTCCATGGAGGTCTGTCAGAAGCTGCAACGTATAGTTACTAAAGCTGGTGAGGTTTTGCACAAGGTTATAATGGTGGGTGAAACATGGTTTCATCATTTCGACCCAGAAAGTAAGCAACAAAGTTCTGTTTGGAAGTCTATGTCATTGCCGACAGTGAAAAAAGCAAAAGTTGTGGCTTCTGCAGGAAAGATTATAGTCATCTCTTTTTTTTGGACATTCAAGCAATGGTTTTCCAGCATGTTGTGTCACATCATGCGACTGTTACGGGACCTTACTCTGGAACTTACTGTACACTTTGCAGGATCACATTCATCGCAAATGACCACAGGTGGGTGGATGCTGCATCATAACAGTGTGAGACTTCACATTGCTCATACTGTCATCAAGTGCTTAGCCAGCATTAATGTCAGCCCTGACCTTGCAGCCTATGATTATTTTATTATTTTTTTTTATTTCCAAAGTTAAAGGAGGAGCTGCAGGTAAAACATTTCCAGTCGTCAGCAGAAGTTGTAAAGACATTGGAGGCGATTCTCAAATGCCTGTCAAAAAATGGCTTCCACCATGGTTTTGATGACTAGCAGAAATGTTGGAGATAAGTGCATTTTACAAAATAGGGACCACTTTGAAAAGTGCCATCAAAATATGGATGATTAATAAAGGTATGTTGTGAAAATAAATTATGATCATTCTTTATTGAACAGCCCTCATAGAAAATCATATTTATTGTCTTTTTTGTACTAGGTGGATGAGTGGTATATATCTTTTTTTTTTTTTTTTTTTTTTTTATGAAAACCCCAAACACGAAAGGTATTAGAACCTATAGTACTTAGTACTGTTCTTGGGTTGGAGGTTGAGAAGACGAAAGAAGATATTTGTTGACATTAGACTTGAACTTCTGTAGACTGTAATTTTCAGGAAATACATATGAAGGAAGGTTGTTCCAGAAAATGGCAGTTGAATGAATAAACGAGGAAGATGAAAAGTTGGTTCTGTGAGTTTGAAGTTGGACAGTAAATGGATGTTGGCTGGTGGCTGCATGTGTTCGGACTGTTTTGAAAGAGACAGCGGGAATTATAGAAGCCAATTCAGAAGAACAGTGCCCATGGAAGTATCTGTAGAAGAGGCATGTAGCAGAAATAGTACGCCAATGAGACAGCGAGTGGAGAGACTCTGTTAGAGATGAATCATTAATTAACCTAACTGCCCTTTTCTGAACGGAATCAAGAAGCCTGAGAGAGGTTTTGGGAGCACCACCCCAGATGTGGGAACAATATTCCATGGTAGGGCGGATTTGCGATTTGTACAGAGTGAACAGCTGTTTGGAAGAAAAGTAACGCTGAGAGCGAAAGAGAAAATCAAGTTTTTTAGCTGCAGAGGAAGCAATATTTGTAATCTGCTTGTGCCAAGAAAGATTAGAAGTCAGGCTAATCCCCAAAAGAGATATATCATCTTGCCTAGAAATCGGAGTATCACCAAAGATTAGCATAGGAGCAGAAGAATCCTTTTTGCGAGATATAAGACAGGACTGAGTTTTAGAAGGATTGAAATCAACTAAGTTGTCTTTGTGACACTGGAGAATTACCTGGAGATCGGCATTTAAGGAATTGGTAGCGGATATTCGAGAAGTTGAAGCTGATTGAGTAGGGCAAGTTTCTCAAATTGGAAAGTGAAAAGCAATGTGCTATCGTCGGCAAAACTATGGATAGGATTTCCGGTCAATGGATGAAGGTCATTAATATACAAGAGGAAAAGAGTGGGGGAAAGAACTGAACCTTGGGGGACACTAGCATTAGTGGAGAAGTCAGAAGACAGAGAGCCATTTATCATCACCCTCGTTTTAGAAGATCTTTATGCCAAACACGATCGAAAGCCTTTGAGATGTAAAGAGCAACTGCTTGTGTTTCACTAAACTTTTCCATTGAATTTTTCTATAAATGGGTAACATAAGACAGAATATCACACAGTGGATCAACACTGACGGAATCCATACTGGCGATTGTTGGTCAGATGGAAGGAATCTAGTAATTTAAGAGTTGGCGGTTAATTGATTTCTCATTACTTTAGAAAGAGTAGAAGTAATTGCAATGGGACGATAATTGGATGGGAGGGATTTGTCACCCTTTTTAGGAACTAGCTGGATATGAGCAAATTTCCAAGCAGAAGGAAAAACACCTTTGGAATAAGAAAGTGAAAAAAGGTGGCAAAGAACAGGAGTAATTCAGGAGCGCAGGTTTTGAGAACAAGTGGAGAAATACTATCAGGACCTGGAGCTTTCTGAGCATTAATTTTCGTCAAAATCTTCTGACATCTTTTAGACAGACAACCACAGGATGCATTGAAAGGAGCATGTTGGGAATGGTGGGAGGTGTTTTACCAAGATCATTAATACAAGTTGAAAGAAAAATGGGATGCTAGCAAGTCAGCTTTATCCTTGGCTGAAGTGACAATCGAACCATCTGGTTTTGACAGAGGTGGGAGCAGAGATGGGCAAAAGTTGCAGCCAATAGCTTTGGCAAGAGAACAGAATGCTTGGTTACCATTAGGGCATAGGTTCCGAAACTTATTTGTCCTACTGCCCCCTTTTCAGAAAAAAAATTACTCAGCGCCCCCCTGGAAATCTACCTTCTTTAAGCGAACAAACAGAAAGATACATAAAAAACGCAAATTTTTTACTATATCTATATATCTACCTACGTCTTAAAACATAGTAAATAAAGATGTTGTAAATAAGACACCTTGAAGCTTGAAATTATAAAATTATTTATTAAAATCAACCATAGTAACATTCGCATTACACACAGAAAATTAAGATAACAAAGGATAATATGAAAATAAAAATTACGAATAACATTAAAAATGATCCTAATGAGAAGGATGAACCTGGTGCACTGCTATCAATGTATTAATCCTCGGCTCTATTTTTGTCAGCAGTATTCTTAAATCACCGCGATTCGCTTGCAGTCAGTTTCTTTTTTTTTGTTAAAAAATTTGTGACCGCACTATACCCATGTTCCACTAAATATGATGAAGGAAATGCAATTAAAAACTTGTATTATAGCCCATAATCCAGGATAAACTGTAGGTATCTGCTTTTGCAGCCAGAATTATTGGTAGCCGTCTTTGAATTTAAATTTCAATTCTTCATTTGTTGTTACATCTATCAGTTCTTCTTGTAATTTTGGAGATTCTTCTGTGTATGTACTTGAAAAAGGATTCAGAACCCAATCGGGTATGTTCATTTTTAAAATATCTTCAAATCGTTGATTGAAGTCAGAATGGAGAGCATCCAAGTACTGACAATAGGTAAGTAAGTCTTCATCATATTTTTCTACTGTTGATAAATTGGAAACTGGCTGAATTCCCCTCGTCCTAAATTTTGTTTGTACAGAAGAAGTTTTGCCACAAACACAGAAATAACAGCTTTTGTTTTTATTAAATTCAGCTCATCGCCTTGAAGTTGTAGATTTGTTTCATTAAATTTGTTAAACAAGTCTGTCAAATAAGCTCTGTCATTTTTGGAATCAATCAAATTGGCTCGTAAAGCATCATCTTTGTTTTCTAGAAACTCTAGCACGGAGTTAAAGAGATTATAAAACCGATTCAAACAGGTACCTTTTGATAGCCAACGAACTTCTGTATGAAGCAGCAAGCGATTGAATTCTTCATCGTTTTCAATACAAAGTTGTCTAAACAATCTGTCATTCATTGAATTGATTCTGATTTTGTTGATTGCTTTAATGACATAATCTAATGACCTATGTAGGCATTCACTCAGATTTTTGGCAACTAAATGTTGACGATGGATGACACAGTGTACAGCGAATGCATTCGGCACTGCCTTTTTTAAATATGCAAGAAAACCCCCTATAGCTCCCTATCATCGCTGGAGCACCATTAGTAGCAACTGACAGGATATTACTTAGGGGTATTTCTTTTTCTTTAAAAAACTCTTCCAATGCATGAAATATCGATTCTCCTTTAGTATCAGTTTTCAAATTTTTAGCAAATAATAATTCTTCACAAATTTGTTCTTCTTCTTTTATGAATCGCACATATGCTAAAAGTAAGGCTTCATTTCCTGGCAAAGTTGACTCATCAAGCTGTATAGAGAACTGGGATGTTTTTAAATACTCACATAAGGAGTCTTCAACATCTTGAACCATTTCATCAATTCTTCTTCACTGTATTATTGCTCAAAGAAATTTTATTGATAATATCAGACGCTGGCATGTGCAGCATAGTGCATATTACCTCACTTACAGCTGGTACAATTAGTTCTTCGCCAATAGTATGCGGTTTTCCCATTTTAGCAATCAGTAATGAAATGTTGTAAGAAGCACACAACCCATCGTCATCTTGTTTGGATGCTGTTGAAAAGAGTTTTATCAATGTCGGTTGTTTCAAACGTTTTTCTTTAAGTGCTTGAAAATAAAATAAATCCTTGTCTTTTTTATCAGCATGAACTTTTGTCAAATGTTCTCGTAGTCTTGAAGGTTTCATAGCTTCATTTGATAAAACTCTTTCGCAAATCAAACACATTGGTAATATATTGTTTGTAGGCAACTGAATAAAGCCATAGTTCAAATATTCAATACTATATTGTCTACATTTTTTCTTAGATTTGGCCATAATATTATCTGTAGAAAAATATTATATAATTAATGTTTCTCTAGTCGGAACCAAAATCCTTTGCAATAGGTGTGTTATACTTATTAGAATAGTGTCCACAACATCAGTGGTTTTTGCGTAAGACGGCAAAAGACAAACACACTAAAATACTAATGAAACTAATAAACCGGGTTTTGTTCTTTGCTCAGCATTAGATATATTTATTTGACATTAAATTGTCAAATATCAAACTAAATTTATCAAGAAATAATTAATTTAAAAATATACATTAATATGCAATTAAGAATTGGTTAATAGTTTTTATTCAATTTTCCGTTATTTATATAATTGTTCCTTATTAACACACGTCTTATTTACCAATTAGCACAGATGATTCAATAGATAGAAATAAATATTAATGGTTAACAGTTTTTTTTATGATTTCACTCCTCTGATTTCATTAATAATGCAATAAAATATTTTATTATTAGTAAACAACGGAAAATTGAACGTACAATTCAGAAACAATCTAAACTAGATTTCATACATGATGCCTATTTATAGTATCGTATTCTCAACAAGTCATTACACGCACATATTCTTTCTGATGTAAGCTGGATTCACCGTCAATGCCCGACACGCTCGCCTACCTATACTTGCTTGTTACGACGTGTCGGTGGACTTGACAGCCGAACATTTTGTGTGTTTACCTGGAAAATAATGTTACACTATGTTACACAACAGGTGAAACATGTATGAATAGTTTTTCTAAATTTTCTTTATCTTCTCTTCCTTCTTTATGCTTTCACCACCGCCTTATTTTTATTAAACGCCCCCCAAATGCACCTGAGGCTACTATCATCCCCCTTGATTGTTCCACTGCCCCTAGGGGGTGGTATGGCCCACTTTGGGAACCAGTGCATTAGAGTAAGAAGCAAGTTTTCTATTCTTAGCCTGTTCAAAATCTAGTTTGGACTGATTGATAACTGCTTTACAATTGTTGCAAGCTTTGGTGTAGGCAGAAAATAAAACTGAAGAATTGGAAACAAGCCAATTACAATATGCAACATTCTTCTCTTGAACAGCCTTAGCACATTTATTGAAAAACCAAGGTTTAGATAGAGGATGATATTTTAAAGTGGAGTGTGGAATAAAGGATTCCATTCCTACAAGAATAATTTCAGTGACATGATCTGAGCAAACACTGTCATCAGAAGTTTTGAAGCAGTAATCCGACCAAGGAAAAGAAGAAAAGAAATCTTGCAGGTCATCCCATCTTGCAGTCTTGTAATGCCAAACAACACGAGGTTGGGAGTAGCCATGAGATAAAGGCTCCATTGGAGAAGAGACAATCACCAAGTTGTGATTTGAGGTGCTTAAAGACAACTCACTTCGACCGTGTACTTAGAAGGGTTGTTTGTGAGAAAAAGATCAAGCGTATTGGCTGTATGATTAGGATTGTCCGGTATTCTTGTAGGTAAACGAACAATCTGTGCGAGGTCATTAGTAATTGCAAAAGCCTAAGCATCTCGACCAGTTGGGTCGGTGTGACTAGAAAATGGAAGCCAGCTGGAGTTGTGAACATTAAAATTACCAAGGAAAATTACCTCACTGTTAGGAAAGTTGGACTGCAGAAAGTCAAGTTACAAAGAGAGGAAGTCAAAGAGCTCTAAGTGATTAGTGGAGTTGGGAGAACGTTAGAGACAACAGATGAATTTGATAGAATGAGATAGAGATTTTAAGCTAGAGAAGATTGAAAAGAGGAGATTCCAAATTACCAAGTCTCTGACAGGGAATATCGGAATGGACATGTCACAAGTACCACTTTTGAGGCGAAAGAATCATACAGCGAATAATTTGGGCAATGGAGATGAGCAATAGTTGAATCAACTGATAACTGAGATTCTGTCAGAAAAAGTACATGGGGTTTGGCAGACTGCAAGTGGAAATGGACATTGTTGAGATTAGAATTGAGACCATGTATATTTGTGAAATGAACTAGGAAGTATTTGGGAGGTTTAGATCTTTTCTCAGATAAGCTTAGTGTATTAGTTTGACAATTCATGGTGTATTCAATAGTAAGAAAAAGTGGGGGGACATGCTGTATGAAGTAATGAAATTTTTGGATATAGTGTACACATGGTAAGAATATAATATCGGTGTGTAGATACACCATAGATAACTCTTAAAAAACTACAAAGTAGTTGTTGTCTTAAAAAACTACTTGTTGTTAAAAAACTACTTAAAAAACTAGTTGTTGTCTTAAAAAACTTCTTTGTAGTTTTTTAAGAGTTGTCTATGGTGTATCTACACACCAATATTATATAGATATTAAACTCTTAATGTATTATGCCTTGTGCATTTAATTATCTTAAATATTGTCTTTATACACCTTTTGGCATCTCTCATATTGTGTGATTATCTTCACAACTGGGTCGTCATGTCTGCAATACTAGGGTACCTGCCCACCCACTGATGATAGGCCAATAGCCTTGAAACATGTCTGGGTGGTGGTACTCACTGAGAATAAGTAACAATAGTCTTCTCTATTAGTGAAGCATTACTTATTTGAGGTAGTGCAATATCATGGCAACTCGTCGTGAAGGCAGAGCACAATATGAGAAAGAGCAAATGATGCCCGCAACAACTACTTTGTAGTTTTTTAAGAGTTGTCTATGGTGTATCTACACACCGATATTATATAGATATTAAACTCTTAATGTATTATGCCTTGTGCATTTAATTATTTTAAACATGGTAAGAATATACCCAGATTTACGTAATGTGGCCTCGAGAATGCTCCCCCACATACATACTACTTGGACCATCTCCAGTCACTATCTGGCAGAGTAGAGGAAGCAAGATTATACACTAGCTGATCCGGAAGCTTCCTAGAGAGTTACCAATAGGTTCAGTCCGGTGTGCTAACTAGCGACCGGCCTGTGAACACCGTATTAGAGCTGTACCCTTGAAATGTAAGGAAGATTGGATCTCACCATGATGTCCATCATAACCTCAAAAGTCATCAGTCATATTGCATGATGGAAGAGATGGGGAAGGGTCGACCGAACTTAGCTCTGGAGACTAAACATGGTTTCCACCACTTCAAGCCTCCAATAAGCAAAGTGGTGGTATTGCACTGGTTGATGAGAGTCGTCTACCACCTAGTATTGCCTGGCAACACAGAGACGTGGCATTCTTCCATGTGGTGTGGGTGCCACACCCCAACCCCTGCTTATGTTGGTTCACACCTGGGTGGTCATCCACAGTTTGCTTGTGCATGGAGGTTATACCCAAGATTACTAGCAGTCCCACCATCATGAAGGTGCTAGCAGAGGATTTGGCTGTCACAAACCATCCGGACTTTGCCAAAATTGGGCCCACTTGGCTTGAGTGTCGCCCAAATATCAGTTCCATCAGCGTTTTAGACTCCCAGGTAGCAAGTACAGCTTGTCTGGCATATCTGAGAGAATGTCTGGAACAACCTCAAGGACTAACTATTTAATGTTTGCATTATGTAAAACAATGCTTTCCAGAGACTGGTAGCCTTTCCCATTATATGTGCCACTTTAAAAAATAAACATTTCAAAATCAGCCTATCATAATTTTTAACAAGTGTTTCTCTATTTTAAATAAAATAACACTAGTTGCAGAATTATTATAATTTTTAATTATAAAAAACTCATTGAGTAAGTACGTAAAAATTTGAAGTTAATAAAAATCAGAGATTTTGAAAATATGCCAATGTTGAGATATTGAAGTCCAACAAAACTGATTGTCCATTTGTATTCCTAAATTGGAGCCATTGGATACAGGATCTGGACTTTATGAGGTCTTCTTCTATCCCTACCATCATGTTGAAAGAGCACAAACTTTGACTCGTAAACTCATACCGCATTCTACATTCATTCCATGAAATGTGGTATGACCGTTGGACATTCCCATTGCTTTGTGGTCCAATATTTATGCCCATTAACTTGGCACTTCAGTTCTCACTCTACAATTCTGATAGGTGCCCAGACAATGGTATACACCATGTGAATTATTAATGCAATACAATGTCTTAGAGCATACATTACCTAAATTTCTCTTAACTTGTGTTGTTCTTTGTCATTATCATGCCAGGCAGACAAATGAATAGCCTTCACAAAAACATTATTGCAGCAGTTGTATTCAGTAATACATATACAAGGTGGTAGAAAATTCCTGAAATGACCATGGTAGAACATTGCTGTTACAGTCAATAAACAAAGAGGACACCATATGTAGAAGTAATGGCAAATGATGCAAGAAAGCAAGCTTGTATAGCATCACCCCCAAAAAAAAAAAAAAAAAAATCACAGTTCAACCATCCGTACCCTCCAACAATTTGTATAGTCCTCCCTTGAATTTATTCAACCTTTCCACTTCCACAACAGATGGAAAACTGTTCCAGCAATCAATCAATCACCTGCTGGCTGATGACAAACTTCCGCACATTTATTCTGCAGCCATCCTTCCTCAACTTAAATTTATCACCCCTTGTGTGTAGTCTCAGCAAGTGGAAGAATGCCATTCACATTCAGCTTACTCAATCCATTCAAGGCTTTAAACACCTCAATCAGATCTCCCCACAGGTGCTTAGTCTCGAGATGCTGCAATTTGCAGAACTGAAGCCTTTCTAAGTAAGTCTTTTGTTCCCTTCACCAACCTGGTTGCCCTTCTCTGTACTCATTCCAGCAGATCTAAATCCTTTCTAAAGTAAGACCCCCAGACCTGTATATAGTGCTCAAGATGTGAGTATCCCATGGCCTCATACAAAAGGATAATCACCTCCTTTATGTCTGCTAGCAAAGTTTCTGTATATCATTCACAAAACCCCATGAGTTGTCCTGGCAGCCTGTCTGCACTGTTCAGAGAATTTTATGCCTAACTGCACAATTACCCCAGAACTTTTTCATTCTCACTACCCTGAATGTAGTACCATACAGTTGATAAGTTATTCTGGGGTTACTGCTACCCATGTGCAATACCTTGCATTTGTCAAAGTTAAACTTCAACTGCAATTCCTCAGCTCATCAACCCAATTTTCAAAGATCTTGTTGCAGTAGCTCACCCTGATGACAGTTGTTAACCATCCTGCCAACTTTGTATCATCCGCAAACTTAGACATTAAGCCTGATATACCTTCATCAATGTTATTTATTGAATAGCATGCATCCGAAATTTCTTGTTAAATCAAAGAAAAAATTTTACCCATCCACTCGCTCCAAACATTTGGAGCGAGTGGATGGGTAAAATTAGATTTGGTTTTTTTTTTTTTTTTTTTTGGTTGATGCTATATAAGCTTGCTTTCTTGCATCATGTGCCTTTGCTAATGCTGATAAAAGGGTATTATTATGAAATCAAAATTCATTGCCTAAGGTCAAACTGTTGATTGTAAAGTGTTTGAAGGAAAAGATGTCACGGAAAAGAGTGATGTTTACCTTTTTTCATGTTCCAGAAATTTTTCTAATCGTATCTGAAGAGAATAACTTTATGTAGAGCTGCCCAGTGGAGCTATTTTGAAGGTGACACAAGAAAATAATTAGTAAGTAAATATCTCGCTAAAAAGGATTCTTCTGCTCCTATGCTGATCTTTGGTGACACTCTGATTTCTAGGCAAGATGATATCTCTTTTGGGGATTACCCTGACTTCTAAGCTCTCTTGGCACAAGCACATTACAAATATTGCTTCCTCTGCATCTTAAAAATTTAGTTTTTTTGCTCTCGGTGTTACGTTTCTTCCAAACAGCTGTTCACTCTGTACAAATAGCAAATCCACCCTACCATGTAATATTGTTCTCACATCTGGGGCAGTACCCCCAAAACCTCTCTTAGGCTTCTAGATTCCATTTAGAAAAGGGCAGTTAGGTTGATTAATGACTCATCTCTAACAGAGTCTCTTCACTCGCTGTTCATACTGTTTCTGCTGCATACCTTTTCTACAGGTACTTCCACGGGCACTGTTCTTCTGAATTGGCTTCTATAATTCCCACTCTCTCTTTCAAAACAGTCCGAACCTGTGCCATCACCGGTCAACATCCATTTACTGTCCAACTTCAAACTCACAGAACCAACTTTTCATCTTCCTCGTTTATTCATTCAAACTGCCGTTTTCTGGAACAACCTTCCTTCATACATTATTTCCTGAAAATTACAGTCTACAGAAGTTCAAGTCTAATGTCAACAAATATCTTCTTTTGTTTTCTCAACCTCCAACCCAAGCACGGTACTAAGTACTATAGGTTGTAATACCTCTCATGTTTGGGGTTTTCGTAAAAAAAAAAAAAAAAAAAAAAAGTTCATTTTTAACTTGTAAAGTTATTCTTGGAACTTTGTAGCTACAACCTGTATACACAACTTGTCTCTCTTTAAAATCACTGATATTTTCAGGCCTTACCATGTTATTTTAATTATTACTCATTACCCACTGTAATATATCTGTATTTTGTTGCATGACATATTTCATCATGAGAGTTTGATTAGATATTTTCATGAGAGCAGGATGTCTGTGTTACAAAGTTATCCTTACTGTTTTTTTTTTTTTTTTTGTTCCAGGCAGTATGATTGTGATAATGTAATCAATGTTGAAAATTATCACTTTTCTTCATAATGGTGGCACTTATTATTAATTGTGACTTTATCACATAAAGGCACTTATTGCATGACTTGCCCTACCATGATCCAAAAAGCTCCCTTGCACTTCTAAGTTAAATTTGTAGATTACATTGTGTGTATGAAACTTATATATGTTTCTTCTGATTAAAACAATTATAATTTAAATTTTATATTAAGGGCCCTTACAGATGTGACTTGTGTGAGAAGGAATATCTTAAATGGGGTGCTTTGCAGCGACATATGCGCCTGCATGCTGAAGATAAGCCTCATCGATGTGGTCAGTGCGAAGCATCGTTTAATTTGGAATCCAATTTGATTCTACACAAGGCAACCCATTGTACTTCTGATCCCGTGTGTCCAGAATGTGGTAAAAAGTTCTCCCGTGTGGCTAGTTTGAAAGCTCATGTAATGCTACATGAAAAAGAAGAAAACTTGATTTGTACTGAATGTGGTGATGAATTTACTACTCAGGTTGGTGACTGGCTGTTATGATATATTTTGCATATTTTCTATCTTAATATTTTAAATTTCTTACATGTTAACTCTTATCACTTTCTGTGATCAAACAGTATTCATCCAGGGTATCATTGAACTAAATTCAATTACTTTGGAGGTGGTAATTACTGAAACACATAACTAATATACAGTATCTAGAAAATCGTATAAACTTAAAAAAATTCTTTATGTGGACTTATGGTTCAGAATGATAGATTACTTGCTTTAAATATACATATATTTAAAGCAAATAATATG
Organism: Mastigoproctus giganteus; assembly: GCF_048544385.1. Lineage (NCBI taxonomy): Eukaryota > Metazoa > Arthropoda > Arachnida > Uropygi > Thelyphonidae > Mastigoproctus > Mastigoproctus giganteus. The sequence goes on along the minus strand of NC_143581.1, from coordinate 31,448,894 downwards.
GTGTGTGTTTTGTTTGTTATTTGGTTTTTAGGAGCATTAGCAACTAACATATCCCCATATTGCTCTGGGGATATGCAGTGGTCATTCCCTGACCTTTCCGCATCCTCCATATTTGGTGGTCACGGGCTTGAACCCCGGTCTAATCAAGAAGCGTGTGCTACGCACTGCTGTTCCTGCGCACCTGGCTATGGAGGCACCGAATATGGTGTGTGTGTGTGTGTGTATGTGTATACACACACACACACACACACACACACACACACACACACACACACACACACACACACACACACACACACACACACACACACACACACACAGGGTGTCTCAAAAATATTGGTATAAATGTTTAGGGGAGGTAGGTAACATCTAAAGGAATGTGAATCGCATAGGAACCCATAACCGGAAACGTCACCGTAAGTCAGTACACGGCGCTGGTCATCAGTTCGTGAGAGGGAAAATTTCTGGTTTACTCATTCAAGCAGTAGTTGCCGCACAAAGAGCATGCATCGATATACGAACTGTGAGCTGGCAGACATGCACCTAGTGTATGGATTAGCAGAGGGCCCACACGGTGTGCATCCCCATGCGGCACAACATTGCTTTGCAATAAATGTGTGGGCAGGTATGGTCGGTGACTGCTTAGTCGGCCCATACCTGTTACCATCCCGCATGAACTCCGCTAAATGTCGGATCTTTCTTGAACAAGTTCTACCAGGGTTACTTGATGATGTTCCAGCAAATGTGAGACGCAACATTTGGTTTCAACATGACGGGCACCTGTCCATTATGGAAGGTGTGTTCGTGAACATTTGAACAGGCGTTTTGGGTGTCAATGGATTGGCCGTGGTGGACCCGTTGCCTGGCCTCACACTCACTTGATTTATCGAGCCTTGATTTCTTTCTGGGGGTGTGGCCCTCAAATCTATTGTGTATGAATCACCTGTGGAGATGGAAATGGATCTCATGGCGAGACTTGTCTACACTTCTGCTACTGTCAAAGAAACTCCAGGTGTGTTTGACCGTGTCCGCCAATCCATGCTGCATCGGTGTCATGCATGCATCGCATCTCATGGTGGAACCTTCGAGCATCTGTTGTAACATCATGAAATGCATCCATCTCGTACTCCATTGTTAATATTATGTCAAATAAATGTTTGCCACTAATTACTGTCTTGTGTCATTTCTACTTCTTGTGCCTCTGCTGCTACTTTCCCGTGACATTTCCGGTTCTTATGCAATTCACATTCCTTTAGATGTTACCTCGCCTCTCCTAAACGTTTGTACCAATATTTTTGAGACACCCTGTATATATGTATATATGTGTATATGTGTGTGTACACACAACATACCTCACTTAGCACGGCTTCAAACAGCATGGTTTTCAATTAAGTTTAAGTTGAAAATTTACTGTACGTATAAAACTCATTCAATAGCCTTGACACGTACTCTACATATATGCTGCAGTGCCACTCTATTGTCTCACATGCACATATGCCAATAGCTCCCCTCAGGCAATCAGCAGCAATGTGTGGCAGTGTTCAATATTCTTAATTCCATCCTGACAAGACAACATGATAGCTTTTAAAACTTTTCATTTCACAATTTATTTTTTACCCCTTTAAATATGATCGAAAATATATCTGCATCTTTGCTAGAAATCATTGCCAACAACATGCGTTCTGTTTGACTGTATGTTTTGCCCCATTTGGCAAATAATTTCACTGGTTTTGAATCGCAAGTTCAGACAATTGCTGAAGACATGAAGATTGGAAAAGACTTTGGATTCGAAACTTTGAACAATTCCAATGTATGTGACTGCATTGACTTAGATGAATGCAACTCTCATTGAAATTGACCAGTAAACTGCATATGGAGAAGAGGGAAAACAATTCTGAAGTGGATAACACTGAAGTGGTACCAAAATAATTTTCAACAGAAGAATTGAGAGTTTTTCGGGGGGTTGACATGGCCTGTGAGGCGATTATGAATGGAAATCCAAATGTTGAACGTAGCATTAAGATATGGCAAATTTTAAAAGATGGGATTCGATACTACAAAGACTTGTACACCGAGAAAAAGAAGAACGACTTCACAAGGCTTCATTATTGAAATACCTAAATAAACAAAGCTTTTTTTCTCATCTCTCATGATGTTACCTTTTTTTTAATAAAATTTTTGCAATATTTTTTATTTCAAATCCTTTTAATTGACTATCAAGTGCAAATCGTTTATAGATTTATTATAATTTGTAGACTGTTTCTCTGGTACCCATTCAATTAAAACCCATTATAATTATACCTCAGTCAGTACGGTTTCACATAACATGGAATAGTTTTGGTACCAGTTATCAATGCTATGTGGGGTATTACTGTTTATATATATATATAAAAACTATATTATTTTGTTAAATATATGCATTAATTTATGTGGAAGATTGTTGTAAAAGACAGCTAGATGAATCTATGGAGAATGCATGAGTGAAGTATGTTACACATACACAAAAGATAATATACAAAAACTTATCACTATATACCTACAATTTGAGTGACTTCTAGGATCAACCACCCAAATTGAAAGGAAAGACAATAATAATGAGTTCTCTGTTTCTGTAATGATCAAAATATGCACTATGGCAAAATCAATTTTGAGGTTAGTTATAAAAAATATAATAAATTAAGAAATTTCAAATTTGTATAATGCATAGCACGCATTGATCATTGTTGACCCAACAGAGAACAAAGGATATAAAATTAAAAACTAAAGCAAGAATGAAGCATGTAGTAAAAGCAGACTTACCATGTCCAAGCAAAAGAACCAGGTGTGGACCTTACAGTATAGTAAGGTCATTTGGAGAAGTCTGGATTCAAATCTCACCAGAGATTGGAGGAATTCTTAAAGATCTCTTCATTTAATGCTGTAGTTAGCCAATCTCAGGTGGATGGAGTAAGTTTTTTCCTTGTGAGTTATTTTGGGTTTTTCAGCCCATACAACATGAAATCAATCTGTGAACACATACTTATATACACACACATAATACACAATAACCATATGGACTTGTAGCATATCACATGAACTGATATGCTGCCAGTCCAACAGACCAATCACTGGGGACTCAATGGTCATTCTGTTAATTTATTTTTCCTTCATATTGGTTATGTTGTTATAGTAGGTTTTAATTCCTTTTATAGTGATATTTCATTAAATTTGTCTTGGGTGCCACAAAAGGGGATACTGCTAAATTTGTTTTAATTGACTGTCTATCTCTAAATTATTTTAGGAATTTATTCCATTCACAATACTTTATTTTCTCTCTCAAAATCTGCTCGCTCACTCACTCATTTCTCTCTCTCTCTCAAAATCTGCTCACTCACTCATTTCTCTCTCTTTCTCTCTCAAAATCCACTCACTCACTCATTTCTCTCTCTCTCTCTCTCTCTCTCTCTCTCATATACCAGTTGGCCATTCTGCTGGTGGATTTGTAATTTATATATTTCAATTTCATTATATTTTGGCAACATGCAGTTGGTTTTATTCATTGCAGCCACTGATGCTCATCTTACTTTCTTTTTGTATTCTTTTCTTATATTATTTATTCAAATTTATTTATTTATTATGGTATGTTATGTGGTGGTTTTAGGTTGAGATGCAAATGCACTGCTCATACCGCTATCTATATCCTGGTTTATTTTTTCTCTTCATGTTCATATTTAACTTTTTCTCTGTTAGCAGTTTGGCTTTGCTTTGTGAGTGCTCTTTAGCTGCTATATTTTAATTTTTAACTGTATAAGGGCTACCATCACTCAGCTCTCTTGCATCAACACATTGATTTGTTTATTGGTCAAAATTCACTAATGTATCAATTATTTTAATGTTTGAAGTGCAAAAATTCCACAATCATTGTTTCCTTGTGGCCTACCTATTAGATGGTTTTAAATGGGTGTCTGTTTTAATTTATTTTTGCATCATATTATTGGTTACATTGTTGTGGTAGGATTTTAGTTCCTTTTATAGTGATATTTAATCAATTTGGCCTTGGGTGCCATCACTAAATTTGTTTTGATTAGCTATTTTAAAATTATTTTAAAAAGTATTCCTTCTATAACACTTTTATTCTCAATTTATAACAGCTAATATAGGCTGAAAGACTATATGCCTTTTAGCCCATATTAGCTGGGCTGTTTTATGTGTAGCATTAACATTAGTCTTTTTCAGGGGAGCCTACTCTGAATTGCATAATGTGGGTAGGGGATCCTACCCACATTAGGCAATTTTCTTTGCAGCATTCTCTCAGAAATTGGCTGATGAGGTCCTTGGTTAACAGTTTTCAGCAGTTCTTGCTTTGTTTGAAATCATTTTTTGTTTACTAGATGTGATATTTGTCACTGATCATGGCCACTTAAATTTTGCCTATACTCTAATGATTTCTAGTTGATTTCAATTCTCAATTCTTTATAAACCATTATTATTGTTCTGAACTGTAATAACAAATTCAGCTACTTCTTTAACAGGATAGCCAAATGCTGTTACTCTGTTTTGCTACTCATTAACATCTGTTCTATATCCCATCTTTCATAGTGGAAACCCTTGCTCTCCTTCAGTTACAGCTAGTATACCTGTAAATAGAAAAAATAGGTTAACCTTATACTCTGAGGTCAGTGCTGTAGGCAAGGCAAACAAGCATTGAAGATACACGTGTTCAATCTGTCATATGCTTTCACTACCACTGTGACTGATTTTTTGTTCAGTGTCCTTATGTAATAGACAAGTAGATCACAGAACCTCTGGCATTCAGCCATGGATGTCAGTGATTGGACTGCAAGAAATATATGTATAATGTTTAGTAGTTAATTTATTTAGTCTGTAAACTCTATCCCCAGCGATATGCTTTCTTGTTAATATCACCTCCTTTGTTTTTTTTTATTTTTATTTTTTTATGTTGAAAGAGTCAGAAAATGAGAGGGAACACCTAATGTCCACAGTTGGTTACAGAAACTAAGAAATGATGAAAATGCATAAGGTTCATTTGCCCACCTCTCCATGCTACTCTTTGTTAAACCTTCCATGGCAGTGAAGCAGCTGAATTGTGCAACCTTGCAACAGAAGTAATTATTGAATTATGTAATCTCTGAGCTAAAAATTGATCTTTTTAATTCTGGTGGATATCATAAACTCAGTTCCTCAACAAGACTTTTTAAATATGATATGCCTTTATATAGATGCAGCAGTGGCATCTTGTGGCCATGTTGCGGGTTTTAACTCAGTAAACAACAACCATAGAGACCTATATTCTATAGTATTTTTATGCACATATAAATGTCATCATATATATATATATATATATATATAAATTAAAATTAATTATCAGATTACAAAAAAAATAGTTATTATATATAAAAACCAGTTACACACATGCACGCACACGCGCACACACATACACACACGTGATTATCTTTTTCTATTCATATTTTTACTAAATATGAGAGCAAGGATAAACGAGTATGCTGACTGCACCAGGCCGATTACTTGGTTTTTGACATAACACATCACTTGATATTCTTGGTGTGGAAACTTAACTTCTTCCAGTCCCCTCCACCACACTTGCTCTGACTGCTTCCATAATTATTCTTACAAACAATGCCTCCCAACCATTAGTCATTTGGGAATTGATTCCAGTTTTTTGAAGGTAGTGGAAGATAGTGTTATGCCACAAAAGCTATTGAATAGCAGGAAGGAGCACATAAGACATGTGACCAGGTTACAATTCAACTTAAGACATTCTTTATTATTGCTTTTACTTTATTTCAGTGTTTAGTTTTTGGCTCCAATATGTAATTTAATAGTTCTGATTTGTATTGACATCACTGAAGAGGATTTCAAAATAGTAATTGGAATGGATGACTTAATATTTACATATTTATTCTTTTATTAATAATCTCAGCTAGTTCTCATTGCATTTCCTTCAAATAAATGTACATAGAGGTCTTTTTATTTTTTTCATAATTATCATAGCATGCATTATCATACACTTCAGTGACTAACATATATTAGGATTGTATTGCAACCTTTAGGTTTGTTTCAACAGGCATTGACTGTGCTACCTCCCTGGTTGCTAATTTAACTTAGGATTGCTGTGACTCATTGCAAAATATTTTTAGCAGATTTTGATATGAAACCTGTAATACTGTCATCAGTATCATTAATGAAAATAGAAGGGCTCTAGCACAACATCCTGAGGGACTCCACTCGTAACACTAGTTTATTCAGAGCATTGTCCATTTATAATGACTTTTTATTTATAACCACCGTTACCTTTGAATGCTCTGCACTGTAAACCAATACTGACTGCTGCTTATTTTTATAGTGCTTCCTTGACAGTTTTGTAGTGGTTTCCATGTTGCATAATGACCAATTTGACATATTTCACTGATGTTAAAGGGATGCCCAAATACTTCTGAGATATAGTATTTATTTACTAAACAATTTTAAATTATCTAATATATATACATTATCAATTTACAACAGTTAATACTTACCGAACAACATACACTTATCAATTTACCAACCTTTTTAAATATTGCTTTATATTTTTGATATTAAACTGTAGTTTATGGATGGCAATTTTCTTTTTCAAGTTATACTCATCTTCTGGTGTGTACTTTCTTGTTTTATATGTTTTATATATTAAAGCAAAAGTTGAGCATTTTTGTATAAAAATGCAGAAAATATAGCTAAATGGTTTAAAGAAGTGATTGAATTTTTTTGTTGATTTCATTTGTTCAACCTTTATAAAAAATCAGAGAGAATAAAGTATCATTCAAGTGATCTGACAAATACCTTAGGAGAAAACTTGTGCAGATAAAAACAGTTATACTTGCTTTGTCTTGAAATATGCTTGCTTTCTTTGAGAGAAGTAATTAAAGTCTTGATATCTTCTGAATATCAAGTTTTCAGTTGTTTTAGGTTTTGATATCAACTGTTTCAAGCCTCATAATGGATTTCTCAAACAAATCTCAAACTAATCACAAATCTCAATCTCAAACAAAGTATAATGAAGAAAGTTCACTTATTTGATAAATTGAATTAATTAATGTTGCAGCATTTTGAAAACAGTGAGATATTGCTGTGTTCTAGTTGGCTTACCTACCTTTTTTAAAAGAACTATGATTATATTTAATTTAGGTTCAGCTAGACAGGCATATGAAAGAGCACAAGGAAGAAATTTTAGATGAAAGATGTTATTTTTGTAAGCAGTGCCCTCAAAAATATTCTAAGGCATCATTACTACGAGATCATATGAAAATTCACTACAAGATAAAGTAAGTATATTTTAAATGCAGATTTTGTCCTGATATCACATATCTTGTTAAAAATTGCTTTAGGATATACTCATATATACAAGAGCAAGTCAAATGAAAACTCCATTTATCTGCCTACTAACAAGAGAATATTATTTCTGAGTAAATTCTGCAAATTCTTAGGCACCCATCCATCAAAGACTTTTTGTTTATCCTGGTTAAAAAAGTCTTTTGGTTGCTGTGTTTGCTGCTAGCATTTTTTGTAGGGTAGTCTCTTTTACAACGTTGTCCATTTGGAATCAACTTCCAGCCAGATCAATTTTCAGTTTCTTGAAAACACAAATGTCTCAAGATGGTGCTCTACCAAAGATGGTTGAGAAGTCCCTAGCAGAATTGCTAGAAGGTTGTTACACTTTGTATTGCCCTGAAACAAAATGACATGTTCAGTTAAAAATCTGGTCTCTTTTTCAGTGATACCCTACAGCTCACCTTGGAGGAAACCGAATATCAAGATAATGTAGCTGTTTTTCCCATGAAAGAGTGTTTAGTAGAATTATGTCAGAGATCAACTTGAATATGACATTCCAGGGATTTTCAAAATTTTTGATTTTTTTGCAATGGTGATGACTGGTTTCCATTGCATAGTGGATTGTTTGTCCTATCCATGGTCACAATACATTGAAGATTATCATTTCTGTAGATTATTTTTCATTTACAGTTGTTTCTTTGTTTTTGATCATCATCAAGACACTTGAGGTCATCCTGTGCTGTGGTGTCATGCATAAATGGTGCAAATAGACTCGTGAGCCAGGTCATCCGTCAGCATCACATTTTTTTCTCCCAAAACCAAGTTGTCATATACTTACCTTTGTGATAGCGGCCTTGTCTTGTTGAAAATTATGAGGTCCTGGTCATAAAATTCCATTAGTTTTGGAAGAATAGAATTATCAAGGATGTTGCAATATTGCCTCTTTCTCAAGGTCATCCATAGCAGTCATCAGACCTACATCATATCACACAGAAAATACAAACCATCGTGCTGACATCACCAGACTTCATAGATAGGTTAGTTTTTTCTAGGTTAGTGCCATATTAAAGTTCTTTCACCTGATTAAAACAGCATACACTGAGATTTGTCACTCCAGAACATCCTTTTCTGCTCCTCTAGAGGTGTTGGAGCCCAGAGGAATTCTTAAAAGTATCTTAAATTGGAGCTAAAATTATCTGATCCCAAATGGAGGAAGTAAGGTCCCTCCCCCCCCACACACATTTTTTAGGCTTTTCACTCCTCACAACATTCAAATCAGCCTGTTAACACGTACTTGTACAGACATAATACACAAACTGGCACATTATGATCAATAGTTAATGTCATCCGTCAATTAATCAATAGTTAAGGTCATCCATCAGCATCACATTTTTTCTCTCTCAAAACCAAGTTGTCATATACTTAACTTTGCGTTAGTGGACTTGTCTTGTTGAAAATTATGAGGTCCTGGTCATAAAATTCCATTAATTTTGGAAAAATAGAATTATCAAGGATGTTGCAATATTGCCTTTCTCAAGGTCCCCATCCATAGCAGTCATCAGACTTACATCATATCACACAGAAAATACAAACTATCGTGCTGACATCACCAGACTTCATGAATAGGTTAGTTTTTTTCTAGGTTAGTGCCATATTAGAGTTCTTTCACCTGATTAAAACAGGATATTTCACCTGATTAAAACAACATATACTGAGATTTGTCACTCCAGAACATCCTTTCCTGCTCCTCTAGAGGTGTTGGAGCCCAGAGGAATTCTTAAAAGTGTCTTAAATTGGAGCTAAAATAACCTGATCCGAAATGGAGAGAGTAAGGTCCCCCCCCACACACACACAAATTTTTTAGGCTTTACACTCCTCACGACATTCAAATCAACTTCTTAACACACAGACAAAAAAAAAAAAAAAAAACCCCAAACACCAGTCAGTCTACAGAGGACCAGTTCATCTGAGCATAGCATCATTCTGTCTCATGCCATGTGTTAACTTTAATGACAAATATTTTGGAAATAGCATAAATAGAGCCCCATAGACCAGTGATGGCAAACCTTTTTCCAGCATATTTTCCTCTGCATGCCCTTTACAGCACGTGTGCCTCTAGTTTGTCATTGCTGCCATAGACACTGTGTGCAGTGTGAAAACTAACAACTATTATTGTACTCCATGATGTTTAGTCATGTTGTCCATATGTATACTGTGCTTCAGATGGAGAATTTTAGAACATTGAGAAGTTCGGAAATTCATTGTATACAAAGTACTGCTCTCTAACATCCCACCACTTCTCATTCAGATTTACTGAGTTCATTTCCACTGCCCCAATTGCCAAGTGTTATAGTGATCAAGTGATTCTCAGTGATTTCTAGAGCATTTTTCTCGAAGCTACAGATTTGTTAATTTGTAAAAGTTTTCTTGTGTTTTCGTTAAGTAATAGTAAAATTAGTCTTACAAACTGTAACTAAGTTTCAGAAAGGCAAACCACCTTTCTTTTTTCCATTTAACTAATATACTAACTTTTACACTGCTTGGTCACTCTAGCAGCACTGCTTTTGCCTCCCTGTGACTGGGCTGGTAACTTGGGAGAAGAAATCCACTCTCCCAGCGCTGAAAGGAACAAAGATAGATAACAATATGTTTCCACCTTTAAAGCCATCGAGCTCAAAAGTAGCAATAAATCACACTGATGATGACTTTTCTCAACCCAACAGGTTGAAAACAAATCTTCAAGAGGAGATACCAGCATTCCTCATACTGCACTCTACATCAGACCAGCCTCTGAGTAAACTGTCCCCATTCCTTGAGCAGAAATGTTTAGAGGCTACTGCAGGTTCACCAAAGTCAGTAAGGTGACTCCAGTCTGGGGATCTTCTGGTAGAGACCATGAAATCCCAGCATTCTGCAAAGTTATTAAACCTGACTACTTTCGGCAGACAACCAATAAAAATCACTCCCCAACCCTAAATTCCTCAAAGGGAGTAATTGCAGAATGGGACTTATTAACTTGTATCAGAGGAGGAAATAGTCAAAGAGCTACGAGAACAAAGAGTCATTCAAGGAGGATCATGATTCGTAAAGATGGTATTCTTGTTCCAACAAGAAGCATAATCCTTACTTTTAGCTCTCCCATCCTACCAACATCTGTCAAAGCAGGTTATCTCCATTGCCATGTCCGACCTTACATCCCAAACCCAATCAAGTGCCACAAGTGCCAAAAATATGGATGCTCCCAGACTGCATGTAGAGGTGAGGCAATATGTCCTAATTGTGGGTCAAAGGAGCACAACCAATCCAATTGCAATGCTACCACTCCTCATTGCCCAAATTGTAAAGGTGGAGAACAAAGTCACAATTATTCAGAGGCGAGAAGAGAAATAATCAAAATGGAGCCAAAGCATATATATGCCACAGCTGCTAAACAGGTCCAGTCAGTAAGTATTCAAACAGACGTTACAGTTCCTCCTAATATATCTATCGACAATTGGGTACGATCAATGTTCACTTCTTCCAAACAGTGTCTTTCACAACAAAAAAACTGAACAAGTCAGCAATACTCCAATTTCCATTCCAGCTGATGCACCTTCAACAGCGAAACCAAAAGTTACAGAAACCCCAATGGTGCTTATCGCATGTAGCCTTAGATGCTGATGTGCCATTAAACTTCCAATAACCAACCAACCCCAATGGTGCAACCACAGATTTCAACCGAAATGGATATTGATCAACAGAATAATTCAGATGATGGAATTTTAGAACTTCATGCAACCGATCAGATGGACCTTTCTTTCTCAAGAAAGACAAAGTTAAAATAGAGAGGTATAAACAAGCTACAACCAAAAAGTAGTCAGAAACAAAAACAAGCAACAAGAATGCATAATGGAAAGAATTCATCAGTGGAATTGTAGAAGCTTTTGAAATGCAAAAGACGACTTGCATGATCTCATCGACTGCTATGAACCAGCAGGTCTATCCCTACAAGAAACCTATTTAAATCCACAAGTGTGTCCTATTGTTAAAAGTTATACCATGTTCAGAAGAGATAGGAGTATTGACTCATCGGCCCATGGAGGCGTGGTGGTTCATGTTAGAAATAACATTCCATCCAAACATGTTGCTCTTCAGACTCCTTTTGAGTTAGTGGCAGTGCATGCAGAAATTGACATGACTATTACAATAGCATCTATATATATTCCTCCAAATTCCTCGTTCTCCTCAGGTGATCTAGAAAATCTAATAGACCAGCTACCATCTCCCTTCTACTTGCTCGGAGACTACAATGCTCACCATTTGCTGTGGGGATCTCCAACAAACAACAAAAGGGTTAAACTAATAGAAACTTTTGTTGATGTTTGTCAACTTACCATTTTGAACACTGGTGAGCCTACCTGTATTCATTTTTCTACAGCATCTATGGGTGCAATAGACCTTTCAATCTGCTCTCCCACTGTATGTACCAATATGGAGTGGTCTCTTCTTGAAAATCCATTAAATAGTGATCATATACCAATTCTCTGCAAGCTGCAAACATGGGTAAACTCCCGTGTTTGCAGCTTGCAGAGAAAAATCTCTTTGCCGGATCGCTCCAATTGGAAACTTCGTAGGAATGAATACGCATCAAATGTTCAGTTAGATGATGAAATATTTCAATCCCAGCCCATTATGTCACACAACATATAACTAATCAAATATTACAAGCTGCTAACTCTACTATACTAAAATCTTTGCCTGGGAAATGCACACACAGTAATTACTGGTGGAATCTGGATTGTACATATGCTAAACAGGAAAAAAACAGGGCATGGAATTTGTTTCACAAATTCCCCACAACCAGTAACCTAATTAGTTTTAAAAGAATGAAAGCCAAGTTCTGCCAAATAAGAAGGAAAGCAAAAAAGATGCATGGATTAGCTTTTCCTCTAGCATAAACAAGGACACAGATATCAGACTCATCTGGAAGAAAATACAAACACTTAATGGCAAATATGTGCAGTCCCCTGCTTCAATATTAAACTGGGAAGGGGAGGAGTTGTCCTCTCTGGCAGAAATTGCAAATGCCTTAGCCAAATCATTTGCCAGTACATTGGCAGTATCCACCTACAACCCAATCTTTCAGTAAATTAAAGAATCTTCAGAGCAGCATAAGATGAATTTCTATACTAGAGTTTCACACCCATACAACCAGCCATTCACATTAACAGAACTTTTAGGGGTGCTCAATAAAACATCCAGTAGTACTGCTGGTCCAGATGGGATCCGCTACATCATGATAAGTCAACTAAAGAACAGAGTAAAAAGAACATTGTTAAAATATTACAATGAAATATTTTTATAAAATATTTATACAAACTCCTGGCATCACTCAATTATACTAGCCTTCCCAAAGCCAGGAAAGGATTGCACCTTTCATCATAACTACAGGCCAATTTCATTGGCAAGTTGTTTAGGCAAAGTCCTGGAAAAAATGGTTTTACAGGCAGCTAACGTGGTTCCTGGAAACTAACAGCTTGCTAAATATTAATCAGTACACATTTCAAAAGAACCATTCCATGTTAGATGTAATGATAAAAGCAGAAGTAAATGCCTTTATAAGGGGACAGCATTTGGTCATGATCAATCTCGATATTGAGAAAGCCTTTGATACCACCTGGCAATATGGTGTACTTCAAGATCTTCATTCTTTTGGCTTGAAAGGTCATTTACCCCAATTTATACAAAACTTTCTATGCCACAGAACATTTCAAGTTAGATACACGAACAATTTATCCAAATCATTTGAACAAGAGGGGGGGTGTACCTCAGGGGTCCTCAGAATCAGGGGTACGATTCTTAGTCCGACATTATTTGCAATAAGAATTACAAATATGACACAGGATGTACCGAATACAGTAGAATCGTACATGTTTGCAGATGATCTCATTATTTCTTGTCAATCCTAAACCATGAACACCATTGAAAGACAACTTCAAATTTCCATTGCTAAAATAGAGTCATTGGCATTGCGGAATGGTTAGTTTGCTATCAACAGTTTTCATCTGTTGGGGTTATATTTAGGTAATAAACTCAATTTTGCTTCCCATATAGCTTACCTTCGGACTATATGTCTTAAAAAACTGAACATCCTAAGAGCAGTCTCTGCTATGTTCTGGGGTGCTGACAGAAACTCTCTCCTTCATCTCTATAGAGCTTTAATAAGATCATGCTTAGATTATGGATCACCTGTCTATGACTCTTCTAGGAAAAGCTCTCTATTACGTCTGAAAACCGTACAATATAGTGCCCTAAGGATAACTGTGGGAGCCTTCAGAACGTTTCTGGTCCACAGCCTGTATATTGAGGCAAATGAACCCCTTTTGCATCTCAGGAGAAAATCCTTATTGTGTAATTATGCAGCAAAGATTAAAAGTATTCCATCCCACCCTAGCTGGCAGTACCTGTTTGACCCTCAACATGCCGTACTATATCACAATAAACCTAATGAAAACAGGGCTTCTCTTGCTCATTTGGGACATCAACTTTTATAATATATTCCAAGACTTTGATACACCTGAACTTTGCTGGACTGAATTCTCACCTCGCTGCAACAATTTTTTTTTTAAGATGGGGAAAATCTTCTCTGGCAAACATTAACTTTCAGCAGCTACATAAAGCACATTCCTTGGGAAATTCAGAGAAAGTACAAATATATACTGATGGATCCAAAACAGATGCAGCCATAGGTGATGCAGCAGTTTCTTCCACCTCAGTAGTTGTGTCACTTCCTACTAAACGCAATATCTATACCGCAGAATTATTTGCAATTAAACTAGCTCTAAATTACATAAACAACAACCACATCAAGCAATCTTTGATATATACTGACTCTCTAAGTACAATCACTACCATTAAATCTATCTTTTACGCCTCTAATCCCATTCTTAAACAGCCAACCAGAAGGTTGCATTCTGCTGGGTCCCTGGTCATGTCGGCATCCCACATAATGAATGTGCAGATGGCTCTGCTAAACATCCCAACTTTGGATCCTCCAGTCGACTGAAAGTTATTACATATACCCATGTATATTGTGTCTGTAAATTGCTTGTGTTTTCTGGTCGATTTACCTGTTATGCTGGATGAAAAAATCCAGTTTTGGGGGGGGGAGATCTTGCTATCTATGCCTGAGACTGACTAACTCAACCACGGAGTGAAAAAAAGCCCATAAAAGTTCCTCGCATCATCATCATCATCAACAGGATTTGAACCCAGGCTTTTTCTACCTGGTGTGGGAAGGACGGTGACAATACCACTGTGCTACCTGCACAGACTTTATTAATTGGTATGGTAATAAAATGTAAATTTTTGCTTTATATCTTTACTTTTAGCTTGTGAATAATATTCCTCCTATTTTCGCTTATTAGAATTGCTGTTTAATACAGTTAAAATTCAATTGGCAAACATGATCGTAATGACCGGCACTTACTACATAATCGAATAGTGAGTGGTATTTTATTATGGAGAGTCCATCGTAAAGTGATTTGATCGTTCAGTGAACCAGTTGTAAAGCAGGGGCCACTGTACTCTTATATGTGATAAAATATTGACTTTGTCAAGGTGTCAGATTTTTGTTAGGTAACTATAGTTACTAGTGTAAACATTTAATTTCAATTGGGTGGAAGGGGAAACAGAGATGGAACATAGATTTTAAGATTTACAAAATATTTTGAAATTAGCATCGTATGTTGGAGGGTTGACAGACTGATTTCAGAATTCAACAGTATTGAGAATCAGTGTTAAAATCTGTGTTGTCCTGGGGCTGACACACTGGTAATAACATTTTAGTATTAATTATTACTTTTCAGTTTAGTTGATTAGAATCTACTTAAATGTACTTAGGTTTTAATATTTTTAGTATAAGGAGATGAAACAAAAAGAAAATATTTGTGCTTGCCATATTGCATCTCATATATTAAAATATAAATTAATGTTATAATTTCAGTATTTCAACTCCATATTGAAACACAACTAAATATGATAAAGGGCAGATACCAGCATTTAAAGTCAGTACTGACTTCAATGGCACCCAAACAAGAAGCTTATTTAAGTGCTACTACTGTTGAAAGAAACCCCAAAATGGTATCCAGACTTGACACTGCAATTGAATAGTGGTTCATTCACCCATAACACTGTTTAATACAATTAAAATTCAATTGACGACATGATCGCAATGACCAGCGCTTACTACATAATCGAATAATGAATGGTATTTTATTATGGAGAGTCCATAATAAAGTGATTTGATTCCATTCAGGATTTTAATTTCCCAGATATTAACTGGGATTTGTGGATTGGTCACACACACACTAGCAAGGCTTTTGTGGATTTATTGGAGGATTGTTTTGTACAGCAGCATGTTCGGAAGGCAACCAGAAGGGGTAATCCTCTGATCTGCTTATCAGTAGTGATTCTTCATGCATTAATAATCTGCAGATAAAGGAACCACTAGGTGGCAGTGATCACAGCGTACTGAAGTGGAATTTACTCAAAGAGGTAACTACGATCTACAGTGGGACCAACTGATGATGTTACCAACAGAAAATTCAAAATGGGAGGCATTCCAAGAATTAATCTTGGAAGCTACTAGGCTTTTCATACCAACTAAGAAATATTGTTCAAGGTTTACGCCTAAATGGATGTCAGATGAACTAATGAGACATGTGGCAGAGAAGAAAAATGCATGGGCTACATATAAATTAACAGGTGAAAAAGAAGCCTGTGATAGATATAAGCTGGTCTGTAACCAAGTCACAAAGGAGGTTAGGCAGGAAAAGGCAGATTACAAGAAATATTTAGTAAAGGATGCAAAAAACAGCAAAGAGCTCTTTACTTATATAAACTCTAGGAGGAAGGGGATGAATCAGATTGGTCCACTTGATATCGATGGTTCAACTGTTGATGATCCTGCTCAGGTAGCTAACAAACTAAATGAGTATTTTGCATCTACATTCACACAGGAGGAGTTATTCAGGGAGGAAAATGCCAGAGGTGAATTGAACTCTGGCAGTGAGCCAGATGATTTTGTAATAACTCAGAGTAAAGGAGGAGAAATTGTTGAAGATAAACATAAGAAAGGCACCTGTGGTGGATGGGATCTATCCAGTTATATTAAAGGAGGTGGCAAAGGCAGTAAGTAAACCTTTACCCATAATTATGAGAGCTTCCTTGGACTCAGGTGAAGTACCCATGGACCGCAGATGTGCAAATGTGACCCCAATTCACAAAGGAGGTCAAATGGCGACACAAGTAATTATAGACCTGTTAGTTTAACTTCTGTTCCAGGGAAATTAATGGAGGCACTGGTTAAAGAAGCACTGCAGGATCATCTAGACAAGACCTCAGTTATAGTTCTGACACAACATGGGTTTGTTAAGGGGAAGTCTTGTCTGACTAATTTGATTGGATACTATGATGTAGTCACAAAGGAACCGGATGCAAAGAATAATTTTGATATCGTATATTTGGATCTTAGAAAGGCTTTTGACACTGTTGCACATGAAAGACTGCTGCACAAATTGGAGCAATGTGGCATTGGAGGCAAATTGCTGCTATGGATAAAGGGATGGTTGAGTGGGAGAATACAGAAAGTGGTAATCAATGGACACAGCTCTTTGTGGACTAATGTTATTAGTGGAGTCCCCAGGGTTCAGTGTTGGGTCCATTGTTGTTTTCTGTATTTATTAATGATACTGGTATATCAGGCTTAATGTCCAAGTTTGTAGACAATACGAAGGTCGGCAGGGTTGTTGGGCGCCTCCGTAGCCCAGTGGGAAGGAGCAGCAGTGCGTAACACACGCTTCTTGATTAGACTGGGGTTCGAACCCGTCACCACCAAATACGGAGGATGCGGAAAGGTCAAGGAATGACCACCGCATTTCCCGGAGCAATATGGCCTTAGTTGCTAATGCTCCTAAAAACCAAATAACAACAATAACAATAACAGCAGGGTTGTTAATGACAGTACACTGCTGCCACAGGATCTAGAAAAGTTGAGCAGATAGGCTGAGAGGTAGCAACTGAAGTTTAACATTGACAAATGTAAAGTACTACATATGGGAAGCAGTAACCCCAGAGTAATGTATCAACTGTGTGTTACTACACTGACAATGGTAGAGAATGAAAAAGACCTGGGGGTAATTGTGCAGGCAGATATGAAGTTTTCTGAGCAGTGCAGACAGTCTGCAAGAGTAGTTCATGGTGTCTTGTCAATGGTATACAGGAATGTTTCTAGCATGGATAAGGAGGTGATTATCCCCTTGTATAAGGCAATGGTCAGGCCACAGCTTGATTACTGCTGTATACAGGTCTGGAGGCCTCATTTTAAGAAGGATGTAGAGCTGCTGGAATGAGTACAGAGAAGGGCAACAAGATTAGTGAATGGAACAAAGGGTTGCTCTTACAAAAAAAAAGCTTAAGTTTTGCAAATTACAGTGTCTAGAGACTAGGCACCTGCAAGGCGATCTGATTGAGGTGTATAAAGCCTTGAATGGTTTGAGCATGCTTAATGCTGATTGGTTTCTTCCTCTTGCTCATAATCGCCTGAGAGGGCATAAATTCAAATTTAGGAAAGACAGTTGTAGGATAGATGTGTGGAAGTTTGCCTTTAGTCAGCAGGTGGTTGATTGCTGGAACAAACTTCCATCTATTGTTATAGAAGTTGATAGCTTAAATAGATTAAGGACAGAACTAGACAAACATTTGGAGTGAGTGGATGGGTGAAATGAGAAGGGTTGTTTATTTATTTATTTATTTTTTTTTTTGGCTGATGCTATATAAGCTTGCTTTCATGCATCATGTGCCTTTACTAATGCTAATACCATCAAATCTTCTGGAAATAGAATTGTTGAACTCCAATCTGAAACTGTTGATCATTAATACATAGTCTATGAATTTTATTATTATTATTATTAGCCATATGGTGCAAGGAAGCCCGAGGCTTATGCTGCACCAGCCAAAAAAAAAAAATTCCCGAGTTACTCTGAGAGAGAGAGAGAGAGAAAGGAATCACCAAGAAAGAGAAGAATGATGATGTTTTACCTTGCAGAATATTTTAGTGTTTTTTTTTTTTTGTTTTTTTTTTTTAATCTAGAAGGTTTAGTCAACATTTTCCTTTGTTTTTTTCTGTAAGTTATTCATCTGGGACAAGCTATTTGGTGAAGAAATCATTGAGTCACTTGTCCAGCAGGTGAGTGTGAGGTGATAGTATCACTGTGTAATGAGGTAAGACCAAATTCTTGATTGTGGATGTCGATTTGTTGATAGAGGTTGGTCACAGCATCTCTTTTGGCATTGATGGTTCTTGTAGTGCATATTTTATTTATTTTCTTTTCTTTTTTTTTTTTTTTCTGTTAACATTCTGTAATATAAATATTTAAAAAAAAAACATTACCTTAGATTTGAAATGTCCAAATAAATTCAGTGAAGAATTATCTGCATGCATCCAGTATTTTTAGATAAGTATCTGCTGTATTTTTATTCATCATAAATGTCAATTTCAATGCATTTATGATGAATTTTTATAAGATAATTTTAATATTTTCCTTGGTAATTTAAATTTGGATGAATTAGGATTTTTTTTTTTTTTTTTTCCATCTTTTAAGATGTTGTACATGGCTATATTTTTTATTATAAACTTTACCTTGAAAATATTGAAAAAGTAATAATAGGCTTAATACTATATTACTATATCTATTATTTTTTATGAAGCTTTCATTCAAGTTGTACAAATTCATAAAATAATCCTGAAATGTTCATAAATTATATACATTCAGCAATTAAAGATGCATTGTTTTTTGACATTTACCTACTATTGTATTTAGTTAATTTTTTTATTTATTATTTTTTGGGATTTCAACATGAATTATATTTGTATGAATATATTGCATTTCTGAGAGTTAAAAATTTAGTATTTAGTACTGTGTTGAAACATTTTTTTTTATATAAATCTAAGTTTAATTTTCTTGTAGAGCCTCTCTATCACATCGTACATACAAAAGAAACATTGATCGTTCATCATTTTCACATAAATGTGACACCTGTGGAAAGCTGTTTCAGAAGCCAAGTCAACTTGTGAGACATAATCGTATACATACAGGTATAGAACATTACCTAGTAGTAGTAATTTAATTGTGAAATATTTTAAAACTGATGGATAATATCTTAGTTATTATTTAATTTTTTATTATATACAATGTTGTTTCATTTTAAAAGATCATATTTCTTAATTAATTAAATAATATCATATTTTAATTAGTAATGAGTTGGTTAGTGTAAGTAGCCATCTCATCCAGCAGTGATCATTACATTCATGACTCTGCTGCTTCTCATTGTAAAACATCTGCCAGTGGTGCCTTTAAACTGGAATAGTTTTGGGAGCAATTATACATTAGGTTGTAGTGTTTGACAGTAAAGCTGTCTGGGTCCATAGTACAATAAATAATATTAAAAAATTTAATTGAGTAAAGGATAAAGAATTTTTTATTTAAATTCTCATTCTTGAAATATTTCAGGACAAGTATAATATGAGTGGTGCATGAAATGTTGACACATTTGTCTCATCAGTTAAAACTGAGCTGTTAGTTGAATTTCATTCAAAGTTGGTGGTAGTTTACATTAGTTGCTGGAAAATTCGCTAGAGAAGAGCAATGAGTCACAGCACTTTATGTGCTCATGAATCCTCCATATTCCCATCAGTAAGCAAAATCGGATCTCACAGCTGGGAGGAAGAACTTGTGCTTTTTTTTTTTTTTTTTTTTTTTTTTTGCCAAAACAAAGAGTGTATCTGCTACATAGAGAAGGTTTTGGGCTTTTTTGAAATTATTGGGCATCTGCAAGGAATACTTCATTTATTCCAGCAGTTGTGAAGCAGAAGGCTGCATAAAGGAATGAAAATGTCCTTGCACAGCAGCTAGTGTTCATTCTCCAGAGTTTTTATGCCAATAAAATCAAAATCATTCTCCAGAAAACATTGAAGCCCTCTTTGTTGCAATACAGTGTAGTCTTGGAAGGCATACAAGAAAAGCAGCTTGTGAACTTGGAATGTTTTAACTTTTAGTTCAACAAATACTTCAATTGGATTTGAAAATTTTCCCTTACAGGATTAACGTTGCTATATAAACTTTCTGGAAATGATAAGCAAAGTAGACTTCAGTTCTTTGAATGAGCAGTGGGGAGAAATGCAGTGTTATACAACATTTAGTGTAAAGCTGAAGCTTATTTTCATTTATACAGCACTGTGAACAAGGAGAATATACAATTTTGGGCAACAGAACTGCCCCACCAACTTCATGGGTAAAGTGATGTCTGGGTATCCCTTTCAAGTCATGCTTTAATCGGACCCTTCTTTTCAATGAAACAGTCAACTCATAGCAGTACCCATATATGCTTCAAAGTGACTTTCTGCTGCTTCTCATGGCAACTCATCTTCTCACGGACACCCAGTGGTTTATGCAAGATGGTGGCATGCCACATAATGTCAAGTTGGACGTTTTATGCACTGTTTTTGCCCCTCCCATAATGTTATACTATTATCCTGATTGTCAGAACTTTAGGTAGTTTTGACCACCTCTGAGTCCAGACTTGAAACCTATGTGACTTTTTCTTGTGGGTTTTCTTGAAGGAGAAGTTGTTCCATAGAAGACCTGCTACATTCATGAACTTGCAAGCCATGATTGTTCAGCTATTTAGCAAAAAATGATGAAGACATATCATTATGTAATTATAAACATGGTGTACACTTTTAGGAACTTTTTTGTCAAAGTGGAGGACATATTGGATATGTGGTAAAATATGAATGTTTTCAAAAAATCTGAGCATGAAAATTCATAACATTAACAGTTAACGAATAAATGAGTTTCCTAAGAAACATTTAAATGTGTCAACATTTTGTGCACCATTCTGTATAATACTGAAAGATCCTTTTTTTTTTTTTTTCTCTCTGTTTTAAACTGCCAACTTTATTCACTTTCAGTGTTATGAAATTGTTATACTCTTTGTTTACTCAAATCAGTTCAGTTTATTAATCCTTATATAACTTTTTTCTTACATCTGGTAAAGTTTCTCTTCATTATCCTAATGCATGTGGATATGTTTATCTATCAAACTGCAACTAGGTTTAATAGATAAAAATATTTATCTATCTAATATCTGTCTAGCATTTACCTGGTAGTTTTATCTACCTAATGGTAGATAAAACTACCAGGTAAATCTCCATTCTCCATTTTTTAAACACTTCTAACTTTACTCTTCCAGATACAGTTATCCCCTGTTATAGCATGGTTCACTCAACACTTAATTAATTCACAATTACTGTGAGTAATTGTGCAGTCAGATATGAAGTTTTCTGAGAAATGAAGACAGGCTGCCAGGGCAGGTCATGGGGTTTTGTCAATGATATATAGGAATTTTACTAGCAGGGAAAAGGAGGTGATTGTCCCTCTATATAAGGCAATGGTCAGGCCACGCCTTGAGTACTGTACAAGTCTGGAGGCCTCATTTTAGGAAGGATGTAGATTTGCTTGAGCGTGTACAGAGAAAGGCAACAAGATTGGTGAGGGGAATGAAGGGATCTTCTTACCAAGAGAGGCTTAAGTTCTGCAAATTGCAGTGGCTGGAGACTAGGTACCTGCGCAATGATCTGATTGAGGTGTATAAGGCCTTGAATGGGTTGAGCACGTTGAATTCTGATAGGATCTTTCCACTTGTTCAGATTACGAACCTAAGTGGGCATAAATTCAAATTAAGAAAAGACAGATGTAGAATAGATGTGCGGAAATTTGCCTTTAGCCAGCGGGTGGTTAATTGCTGGAACAAACTTCCATCTGTCATTGTTGAAGTTGATAGGTTAAATAAATTTGAAGCCATTTGGAGGAGGGAATGGTGTGATTTTTTTTTTTTTTTTTTTTGGCTGATGCTGCATAAGCTTGCAGCATCAGCACACTTGCTTTCTTGCATCACATGCCACTACTACTACTACTTTTTCACTTAGTATTCTGTATTTTTTGATATCTTCTCCAGAGTTCTGCCATTCTATTCTGTGCTATTCTGTTCCGCCAGAATAGCACTAGTCACTCCAACAACCATGAGAATTACCCAATAGCAGGTGCTTCAGTAGTCGAAAAAAAAAAAATAAATAAATAAAATAAATTAATTAATTCTCTTCAGTCTTATTTTTCAATCAACTGTAATTTGCATTGCATGCCCTCAAAGGTCTGTTCTTTGATTTTCACTCCAGAATAGTCCATCTCTGTATTTTTCTTCCTTCTACCACTGGCATGCTGTTAACATGCAGGGTATTCTTCCTGGGAGATTACGCATACAGGTCCTGAATCTTTTGCATCATATATTAGAAAATAGTCAGTTTTACAAAATATATACAAAATAAAATAAGTATACAAAAGTATACAAAATAAAATAAGAAGTTTAATATTTGTATTCAGGTGCTCTGAGGTTATTTCTTTTCTGTGCAAGAATGTGTTAAATCAAAATAATAAAGTGGCAAAATAATTTACTCTACTGTTTTATGTCATAGTTACTTGAACAAAATACAAAAGCTGTTAGCTTGAAATTATATGCGCGTGTGTGTAAGGAGAGTTAAATTTGGTGTTTTGTGAAAACATCTGTTGAAGTGTTATTGTTTGATATATTGACTATTATAGATTTGCAACTGAATTAGTGAAATGATGTGTCATCCTTAAAAGATATCATTTTATGTATATCAAATGGTTGCATTATTATAGTAAGTTTAACAGAAAAAAACAGTATATAATAAATTAATCTTCCTCTTTATTAGTTTTTTTCTGCAATACATTTCAGTCTTCAGGGCCATCATTAGCTATGGATGGGAACCAACCCTGGCACACCTAAGTACAAACATTAACTACAAGAATATTAAACATTAAACAGTATGTTAAACTCAAACAGAAATATAATGTTCTATCTTTCCTTAAATTCCCAAATTATGCATCTTAATGCACAAAACTGCATTTACAATAGAAAGAAAAGACAAAACTACATTTACAATAGAAAGAAATATAAATAAAATATCTGTAAGTATAAAAGAGTGCATGAAAAGGCATTGTCCATTTCCAATGTCTTTTATAATTGTGTTCATTATATTGTGATCAAAGAAATGCTATATAAAAAATAAATGAATATATGATTTGAAAAATAAATAATTATACAGTGCAGTAAATAAATAAATAAAAACTGCTACAGCTCTAATAGGTTACTTTGACTTTTCAGTCATCCTGTAGTACTTTGTGTATTATTGTTCAAGTAATAATCTATAATTCACTGAAAAAAAAAAAAAAAATGAATAATTGATGTTTAATATATGTATGTTGTTAATCAAGTGCAGTATTTTTTATTTTTTCCTTACACATATAGTGTTTTTTTTATGAACATAATTGTAACATGAATAATTATTATAATTTTGAGTAATGCATCCCTTAAAAAGTCCATTAAACATAGAGGATGTACTTTTAGAATCAGTATAGGATGTGAAAATAATGAAAAATGTTTTCATAAACAAACCTGATTCTGAATGGTTATGTAGCTATAGATGTTTGAATTTTAAAAAATGGCTATGGAGTTGCGATGGTTTAAAATAATAAATATGAATAGGGGATACATACCAGTATTGAAGTAAAATGTTTTTATTAAGTACATTTTGCTTATTCTTGTTTATTTTTTTGATTAGTATTAGTATTAATAATAGCCATATGGTGCAAGGAAGCCTAAGGCTTATTAATAAATAATAAAAGAATTTGAATTTTGCCAAACTGTCAGCCTCAACCAATTCATATAGGTAACTTATTCCAGTAATTAATAACTCGCTGGCTAAAATAAAACTTCCTGCAATCCTGTTTAAACATCTCCCCCCCTGTAACTTGAATTTATGGCCCCTGGTTCTAGAATCATTTATAACTGTAAAATATTTTTCATACACATTCATTTTACTTTTGCCTCTCAGAGCCTTAAACACCTCAATCAAGTCTTCTCTAAGGTGCCTAGTTTCCAAGCTGTACAACTCACATATATTCAAAGTCTTTCCTCATACAGATGCCCTTTTGCCGATCTCAGGAGAGTTACAGTCTTTGGACCCTTTCAAGAAGCTCTATCTTTTTTTAGGTGCGGTCTCCACACTTGAACATAGTATTCCAAGTGTGGTCTAACAATAGCCTTATATAATGGGATTATGATGTCTACAATGCTTGGAGAACTTCACATCTGACCGTATTGAACTCCCAAATCCCTTTCTTCCACTACTGACTTTAATGTATGTATATGATTAATAATATACATATTGTTGTGCAATATTTTTTATTTTTTCCTTACACATATGTTTTTTTATGCACATAATTGTAACATGAATAATTATTATAATTTTGAGTAGAAAAATGCATCCCTTAAAAAGCCCATACTGACTTCAGTTCAATTCCACCAAGTGTACGAGTTACTTTGGGGTTGCTGTTCCCCAGGTGTAAGACCTTGCATTTGCCACTTTTCTGACCATCTCTGAAGCCTATCCAGGTCACTCTGAAGAAGCTCTGCTTGGAAATGATCATTAACTACTCCACCAATCTTTACATCATCTGCAAATTTAGACATCACACCCTCAATCCCTTCATCGATGTTATTTAAGAAAATCAAAAACAGCAGTGATCCCAATACCGATCCTTGGGGAACCCCACTTCTTACATTAACCCAATCTGAAGAATAGTCATTTATTACAACCCTTTGCCTCCTGGCCTGAAGCCATCCTGCCATCCATTTAAGGATTTTCCCTGTGATTCCAACCTGTTCCAGCTTATAAAGTAACTGTTCATGTCGGACTGAGTCAAATGCGTTGCTGAAATCTAAATAAACAATGTCGAAATTATTTCCTAAATCCAGCTCATGAGTGATCCTGTCAAAATAGCTAACCAGATTTGTTAAACACGGTTTTCCCTTTACAAAACCATGCTGCGTATCCTTCAGAATTCCATTTCTATCAAAATGATCCTGAATTCCACCTTTGATCATTGCCTCCATGATTTTCCCTACTACTGAAGTTAGACTGACCGGTCGTTATTTTCCACTACACTCTTGGAACCACTTTTATGTATTGGAAATATATTGGCACTTTTCCAATCCAATCGAATCTTTCCCGAGTCCAGTGATGCTCTCATAATTAGCCTTAATGGTTCAGTGCACTCATTGCCACTTCCCTTAAAATTATAGGGTATATATCATCAACCCCAAGAGCCTTACTCGTCTGTAGGCTCAAATTTTTTCATTAAATAATCATCTGAAATTTCAGTATCATTAATTACATATTTTTCAGCTTCACTCCTATAATTTCTCATTGACAACAAATGGTTTTCTTCTGTAAATATTGATGCAAAGTAACTGTTGAGTTCATCTGCAACATCAGGGCTATCTAATACTACCCCACATCCATTACATAAGGGTCCGATCTGCTTTGCATTATATATGTGAAGAATTCCTTATCCCCACACTTTGTTCTCTTTGCCTGTGATTTCTCATAATCTGCCTTTGCTAACCTAACCTTTTCTGTGATAATATTACAGATCAATTTGTAGCTGTTATAAGCTTCTGTTATTTTTCTATGCCATCTTTTTCTGCTCAAGTAATCTGGCAACTTCATTATTCATCCAACTTGGAATCCTCCTCATGGAATTTTTAATGGTATATACGCATTCAAGGCTTCTGTGATTAATGTTTTAAAAGTATACCATAATTCAATTGTATTCTCTCTCTATGCAATATCTACCTAGTTAATAAAGGCCATGTAGCACCTTAAGCTACCGTAATTTCCTTTCCTGAAATTATAACCCATTCCTTTGCCTTTAACTACTGCTACCTCTCTCTTTATTGTCCACTGTAGAACTCTGTGATCACTTCCTGCTACTGGATCTTGCACTGTATGTTCGTGTCGTCTGGTTCATGGGTAATGATCAGGTCTAGAATTCTATTGTTGTGTAGATTTTATTTTATTGTTTTTTATTTTTTTACCATTGAAAACTCTATAGTCAATTTTTAAAATTCAGTAGGTCCATAACCCATTCAGAATCAGGCACATGTTTATATGAACTTATTTTGTTGTTTTCAGTTTCTGGATTGATCCTGAAAGCTTGGCCCACATCTTATATAACACCCTGTATATATTTTTTATCTCTGAGTTTAATTTAGTTTTTGGTATATATATTCTTATTTGCTATTTTTTTACATGTAGGTGAAAGGCCTTTTAAGTGCAAGATCTGTGATAAGGCATTTAATCAGAAAGGTGCACTTCAAATTCACATGACAAAGCATAGCGGAGAACGGCCACATCGCTGTGAATTTTGTCCTGCTGCCTTTTCGCAACGTGGAAACTTGAGAGCTCACATTCAGAGAGTCCACACACTAGCTGATGAAAATAACCAAACACTTTATCAATGTGATGAATGTAGTTGTGTCTTCCGTAAACTGGGTAGTTTAAATGCGCACATGAGCGTATGCATTATGGCGATATGCAGGCATCTGGTCGTGAAGATGAAGGTGATTCCATGATGCTCAAGAAAACAGTCATCCAGAAGTTCAGAAAGTAGAGGAAACACTCCAACAGATTTTTGAGCTTTCCAGGCAAGTAAATCAGAATTCTGAAGATACTCAACATGAATCAAAGAAATAAGTGATGAAAAAGGTAGTGCTGATATACTGCAACAAGCACTTGAAAACAGTGGGCTTGCTCCTAAGGATGCAAATAATACCAAAGAAAATGGTAATAAAAGGGAGGCTGCATCCAAACCTATGGTAATGACTGTAGCAGATACTGCAACAGGTACTCTGAAGAGACATATCATTAGAAAAGTAGGTGGTGTTAGATGGCATCAATGCATATATTGTACTAAAGAATTTAAAAAGCCTAGTGATGTAGTCAGGCATATTCGAATTCATACACATGAAAAACCTTATAAGTGTAGTCAGTGCTTTCGTTCTTTTGCAGTTAAAAGTACCCTTACTGCACATCTTCGAACTCATACAGGTATCAAAGAATTTCATTGTGAAACATGTAATAAAATGTTTTCAACGCAAGGTAGCTTAAAAGTTCATTCACGGCTTCATACCGTGCCAAACCATTTAGTTGTTCATACTGTGAGAAACAATTAGAACTTCTGGCCATCGGAAAAGTCATATGATGTCTCATATGAAAGATGCCACACAACGAAAACCAAAAGAACAACAAAGTCACAAAATAAAATGGATCTCTCAATTCCTGATATTCCCCTACAGGAACCTATTTTAATTACTGATAATGGTCTTCTTCAAACAACTTACAAAAAATAGTTCTCTTTATAATCAGTACATTGATGAAGAAAATAGTGTAATTCGTCCACACAAATGTTCTTACTGTTCACGAACTTTCAAAAGATCCAGTCATTTAAAACAACATATCCGGTCCCACACAGGTGAAAAACCCTATAAATGCTCTCAATGTATGAGGAATTTTGTATCCAGTGGAGCATTAAAAGCTCATACTAGATCTCACTCAGGTATTAAGGCTTATAAATGTGTAGTTTGTTCTGCAGCATTTACCACTAATGGGTCTCTTAAGCGTCATATGTGCACTCATAGTGAGATGCGTCCATATATGTGTCCATACTGTCAGAAAACCTTCAAAACTAGTATGAATTGTAAAAAACATATGAAAACTCATGCACATGAATTAATCTTACCAGGAGATACATCACGTGTTACAATTACAGTGGTTGGAGATGGAACTCAAGAAACTCATGTAGATGAAGTTACAGGAACTGCTGTAGAGACTGTTTACAGCTCATGAACTGTCAGGTCAAATTATCGAAAATTTGAGTGAAATCACTACAGCAGATATTCGCCCAAGAGCACAACCAGAAACAACACCTGTTACAGTTACAATGGAACCGCAATGCCTTCTTCAAGAAGCTGCTCTAACAGCACAAGCTTTTACTACTAGAGAAACTCTTACTCAGGTAAGAATTGTACTGGTCTTTGAATAAAGAATACATGGTAGTCCATAAGTAAGGAAACTATTTTGAATACTGCTGATGTAAATATGTATGAGTTATTTGAAAAGTAGTTTATAAGTTTTTTTTTTTTTTTTTTTATTACTGTTTCAGAATAATTTGAACATAGGAAAAGTACCATGAGCCTTACAATGAAGGAGGGATTGAAATTGTAATGTGCATGAAAAATATAAAAATGCTAAAGAAGTGGCACACTGGTTCAAGAAGTTTTTTGAACATAAACCACCCACAATCAAGACCATAAAGCAAATTGCAAAGAAGTTTGATGAAGTGAGAACTGCACAATGTACCAAAACCTGATAGATCTTGTATTTCAAAGACATATGCCAATTTAGAACTTGTAAGAGAGAAGATATTGAAAGAAGTTCAAATAAATCTCAACGTTATTGAAGTTTAGAATTTAAAATACCTAAAACAGTTTAAATGGAAACATAAAGAAAAAATTTATCATCCCATGTTGCTATAAAGTTTGGATGAGGGATGACTCAGATAGGAGATTGGAATTTGCTGAACAGATTTTTTTTTTTTTTTTGGCCATTAGTGTTACAAATCTAGATATCATTGACAATGTTTTGTGAATTGATGAAGCCACATTTAGACTAAATGGTACTGTTAAGTGTGTTTATTTCTCTCTTAATAACACCCATGTATTCTTAACGAGGATTTAAATGCTCCTGGTTTTGACAGTCTTTGCTGGAATTTGAACAGAAAGTGTTCTCAGACTTCTTTTCTTTGAGGGAACTGTGACAGGACAAAGCTACCCGACATGCCAAAAGACAAAATCATTCTATTAATACAGTCCAAAATCAGTTTTTAGCATTGCTTTTTTTTTTTTTTTTATGAGAATTTCAGAACATTTCTGAGAAATTGTGTTTTGCAGTTTGTTGCTATGTCCACAAAAGATTACAGTTTTGTAAAGGCCAAAATGACAGCCATATTGACCAGATATTGCAATTTTTTTTATTAGTTTATGCCTGCTCTTTTTATTGTATTAGCATTAATTAAATGGAAATGTATATTTAAAATAGTATTAAATAATATTGTTATATACAGCCAAACATGTTTCCTTACTTACAGACCACCCTGTATATTTCAAAACATTTCTTTTTCTGTCTTTTTTTTTTTTTTTATAAATATCATATTAAATATCATATTTACTTTACTTTTTTGTTTATGGGCATGCAGATGCTTGTCATCATTTTGCCTGGTATCATCATGCTGCTATAAATTCAGGCCTTTATCAAGGTTAATAGTGCTTTTACCTGATATTGAAGTAAGATTTGTAATATTCTCATCATGCAACGTAATATTAATGATGTTTTTATTTTTTCACACTGCAGCCATACAATAATGGCTTGATTGAAGAAAATGAATAAGGAATTCTCTTAGTAAAATTTAGTGTGTTGAAGGTGAACACATAAATGTGAAAATTTGTGTTGAAGGTTTGAAAATATTTGTCTACCCAGCTAACATTTTTTGAAGTTGAAATTAGAAAGTACCACTCCCCAAAAGCCGTTTTTCTCAAAGTTTGCGTATGCTAGAACAGTGCTTCTCAAAATTTTTTGGCTGCAGAACATTCTATATGCCTAAATATTCTGCAGAACCTAATATCTTTTATAAAAATAAAAACAGTAATAAATTAAAGTCATTATTACAATATTACATGTATTAAATAAAAATCAGTGATCAAAAATTAATGGAATAGTTGCAGAACTTCGGGGCTCAATTTGTTGAACCTGGGGGGGGGGAATCGTGAACACACTTTGAAAACCACTGCTCTATGAAACTTGGATATTTCTTAATTCATTAGCTTATTGTTAACACAACACAAGTCCTGTTATTCAGCATCTATGGGGATTGGAAGGTTCTGGTTGCATGAATTTGATAGTTGAATGAGCTTACTTGCATAGGTGTCTATACTATAAGAGTAATATTCATCGAAGCACTTGGGAAAAAAGAAAACACTAAACTATAACAAAAACAGCAAATTTCTGCTGCAATAAAGGTTGAACTTGCCAAAGTGTGATTCTGCTTTATGTATCAAGCCAACTATTAAAATAAAATAGGACAAGAAAAGACCAAGCAATATTACCATTAACACCATGGGCACATAATTCTCATGCCCAAGAGATGCACACTCACCAAGGAATGAGCACCATTTTTATAATAAATAGAAAATAGCCGGGAATTCATAAGTGCTAACTCTTCAAATGAACATCAGTGCTTGTGAATCCCAAAAAAAGTTCTTATTCCAGTCATTGGCTTGAATCCAGTAAAATGTCAATGGATGTCCCTACAACATTTTGCTGGATGGTGGTGAATGACTGCATTACAATCTTTTTTTTTTTTTTTTTTGGAGTTCACAAGTGCTGATGAGTAGTGCTTCTGTATATAACAGTTTCTAATACAAGGATGGGGGTCATGTGTTCATGCTACTGAAGGCAAGTATTGCTTTGTCTCTTATTTTTATTTTATTAAGTGGCTTGGTATAAAGGAGCAAAATCTCATCCAGCCAAGTTCAACCTTAACTGCAGCAGGAATTTGCTGTATTTGTTACATGGTTTAGTGTTTTTTTTTTTTTTTTTTTTTTTTTTCGTAAGTCTTCAGTGATTTTACCACATTGGTCCCCATCGTAAAGTTATTATTAATGCTCTTCTAACTGAAATTATTCTTATAGATACCTGTACTGTACAATGAAATGCTGTAATGTGAAGTTAAACTTCTTATTATACTTCTTGAAATTATCAGCGTACTTTATATTATACATTGTTGAAGAGCTAAGGCTGTACTTTGTCATAAGTACGGTACAATTTTATATATATACCGGGTGGCTATAAAATAGGTTTCCCTATTCAGGAGACCCTAATGTCAAAACGGTTAGAGATAGACCTGAGAAAATTGGTGGGCATGTCATTTAGGGTATGGGGAAGCGATTTGTAGAAGAAAAAAAATTAGTTCAAATTTCTGCCACCAGGGAAAATTGGCACTGTAAACATGAGATGGAATACTTAACTTAGGATTAGATTTTAACATCAGAACTTAGAAATCTACAGATATTGTTCTATGTGCTTTCCGTCACGTGAGATGACATTCTGAAAACGGAGGACTGCGTGCATCTCATTGGGGATGTTAGCTACATGCTGTTTAATGCTTGCTTTCAAAAGGTAACAGTGATTTGAAACTTCTTCAACTGTTAGACAATTGCAATTCTGGAAGTTCTGTTCATGTAGGCATTCATGTTTATGTAATTTAATAGAGGGATGAATGTCCAGGGTTGGACGAGGGGGTCTAATTACCAAGAATTTGTTTTTTTCAAAACTGAGTGCTAATTTATTGTCATGCAACCAATTTTGTAAATGTATTACATCCGGTTGTAAATCTAATGCCATTTTTGTAAGGTTCTTTCCAATTGTATATAAGATTAAATCATCAGCAATACGAAATGCACCCCCATATCCTTTGGCTGGTAGGGAATTTCACTGTAAACACCATACAGTCTGGATGATATTCTTCACCACGTCTACGGGAAATCGTCTGTCTCCCATCAGAGCCATGAAGGTTGAATTTCTTCACATCCAAGAAAATAACTGAAAATAAAAATTAATCGGGCCTTTTTCATTTTTTGTGTGAGGAGGGGCTTCTTCTTAGAACAATGAGCTACAAGTCTATTTTTGAAGAGACGTCTTCTGACTGTTACTGCACTTGCTATCACTCCTGTATGTTCTTCCCATTCTCTTTTCAGCTCAGACGAAGAAGCTTTATGGTTTTTAAGGCAAAAGCACTTTGATGTAGGGACTCGTTTGTGTCCGGTTCCTTTTTTCCTATCAGCAGAACCAGTATTCTTGAGTTTGGAAATAAATCTACTGACTGTCGACTGATTACAAGATACTGTAAGCAATATGAAGGGAAGAACATCCTACTTCACATAAAGCAACGATAGCACTCTTTCTTCTTGGCATCAACTGCATGTAACTCGCCATCCTGACACAAGCTAGGAATGACTGCAACCCTTGCAGAGCATGTTGGCGCCTCCATAGCCAGGTGGGCAGGAGCAGCAGTGCGTAGCACATGCTTCTTGATTAGACCGGGGGTTCGAGCCCATGCCCACCAAATACGGAGGATGTAGAAAGGTCAGGGAATGACCACTGCATATCCCCGGAGCAGTATGGCCTTAGTTGCTAATGCTCCTAAAAACCAAATAATAAAATAACAGCAGAGCATGCTTATATAGCTGAAAGTAACAGCTGATGCAATATTACATCATCACCTCCATGTGTCGATCTTATCTGATGCAATCTGTAAGAAATATTCCATATACTTATATTATTTGGACAACAATTACAATTTTAAGGGATGATGCACTTTCTTTGAACACCAGTGTATATATATATAATATATATATAGTTATTATAGTAAAAGTATAATATATACTATAGAGGTACTGAATATGTATATAAACATAACAGTATACAGTGGGCCGTAAGGCCAAAATAATTTAAAGACTAAGATAGATTAAATACATGTATAGTAGATAACACACACACACATGTATATATATATATATTTTTTTTTTTTCCAGTTTTCTACAAATATCGAGTTTCTGTTTAAGCTTAAAACAAGATGCTTACATTTACCGCTAACTATCCAATATTTTTTGTATACCATAAGGTATGGTCTGCAGTATGATTATATAAACACACTTGCCCAAGTAACTGATACTTTAATCATGGCAGCTGTGCAAAGGAGGATGGGCTTCAATAGTCACCTTTTCGTTTAATGTAAACAGTAAATATAATATTTTCCAAGTTTCTAAAAAAAAAAATTTCAAGCTAATTAAACATTGTTTTTATTTAATATATTTTGTAATTTTTAGTAATTTAATTCACCATCTCTCTTTGCTACCGGGTAGGTAGTGCAACATTCCTTTTTTTTTTAATACACAATTTTTAAAATGTGCCAGTGCATGCACATTCCAGATGGATGCTGCATAGCTAGGCATTTGCCTTATATCACAGACTTTTCCCCCATGTTATCTGTCCCTCTTTCATCAAAAAGCAAAAACAAACATAACAGAGTAAAATCATCTCTCTCTCTCTCTCTCTCTCTCTCTCTCTCTCTCTCTCTCTCTCTCTCTCTCTCTCTCTCTCTCTCTCTCTCTCTCTCTCTCTCTCTCTCATTCAAAACCTCAAGGAATTGCAATGAGCTCTCACAGAAACCCAGTTTGAAAACGTGCTAGATAAGAAGTTGCAAACTCATGGTAAAATCCTCCTAGTTATTCAAGTATATCCTCCAATAGCCTGATTATACGTAAACTGGTTTATTAAAAACAGGAAATGTATTACCTTATAATAAAAATTACTTTAGAAATTAGCTTTGCTTCTCAAAAGACTGCCTTTATCATAATCTCCTAGTCATTTTGAACTTGGTTACAGGCAGAGGACATTTCAGTAATTGAATGACAAGAAAAAAATATTTTTTTTAAGTTCTACCAGCAGGAAATGGTACTATACATTGTGCAGTAGTTGCAAGCTATGGTGTAGGATTTATTCAGATTGCAAATGGTATCCACATTAGATATTAATGTTTGTCAAACTGCTCAATGTAATGCCCACTGACAATAAAAATTTAGTGGAAATATAGAATCACATAGTTAATTGTCACTCATAAAAATTCATTTGGAATGTCCTTAAAATGCCATGTTATTGTTGTCTTTTACATCTTCCAGCATTTCATTGTTATCCCAATACTCTTTGTCCTTTAAATAATCCCATGACTGAAAATTGCAGGCATTAAGGAAGTTATGTGGACGTTGAGAAACAGGATGAAGCAGTTGTGTCACTGGGTGAGTAATATGCTGTGGCAGTGCTCCTTACTGCATCAAAATCACAGTGTGTGGGCAGCCTCTACTTTGGCGCCTCCGTAGCCAGGTGGGAAGGAGCAGCAGTGCGTAGCACACGCTTCTTGATTAGACCGGGGTTCAAGCCCGTCACCACCAAATACAGAGGATGCGGAAAGGTCAGGGAATGACCACCGCATATCCCCGGAGCAATATGGCCTTAGTTGCTAATGCTCCTAAAAACCAAATAACAAACAACAAACAACAAGCCTCTACTTTGAAGGTTGGGAATAATGTGCTGGGTGAGAATTTCATGGTATTGTGCACTAGTTATGGTACATGTTACGGAATCGTGTCATTGAACCTCCTGAATGATTGTAGCAGCAAAACTATACCACACAGTAACATATAAGAAATGTGGTGTAATGTCACTGAATACATCTGCATTGCTTTGATGAAATTTCACTGTATTGCCCATACATTACTGTAATTTGCAGTTTAGCATCTTATATCTGACAATTCTGGGTGTACATATTGGGCTTCATTGGCCCACAGAATGTTCCAAGACCAATTACTTGTACTGTCCACCTAGCCAGAAATAAAAATCTCATCAATTGTCCCTCAAAAACTGGTCTCCTTCTGTTATGGCATACAGACAAA
Source organism: Mastigoproctus giganteus (assembly GCF_048544385.1). Lineage (NCBI taxonomy): Eukaryota > Metazoa > Arthropoda > Arachnida > Uropygi > Thelyphonidae > Mastigoproctus > Mastigoproctus giganteus. The sequence goes on along the minus strand of NC_143581.1, from coordinate 31,413,980 downwards.
CTAGTCAACTCCTCAAACTTCTGTATCATATTGCATAACTAATTTTGTGACAGAGACCCACATCTTAATCTTTTTCATTGGTGGTATTCACAAAGAAAAGCCAAAGAACTGCTATTGTTTTGATAATATGGTTTAACCAGAATGCACAATCCATCAATACAATTCCCATGGTGACAGCACCATTTTCCCCTTGTAACATTTTTCCCTTTATGGATATTTTTTTTCTCCACGTCATTTCCTTTCTGCACTGCTTGGCTGTCATCCATGCTAAATTTCAGCTCTGTGTGTTTAGTTATGATCACTTTGTATTTCTGAAAATAATTATTTAATATATTAATATTTGGTTTAGAGCTGCAGTTTTTTCTTTATATTGATATTTTACAAGAATAAAATATTTAGCTTATTTTTTTATCTTTCAGGAAAATTTACACCAGTTACAACAGAGTTTAAATCAACAAGTATTTGAAAGCCAGCAGCACCTTAATACAGATTTAGAACAAACAGCACTTCATACTCAAACAACAAGTTTTGAACAAACGCAAAATAATTTTTTCACTCAAACATTTACGCAGTTATCAGGAGCTGGATTTACACAGAATCAGTTTACATTACAGGTAAGTAAACCGAGATGTTTCAAGTATCATATGTGTATAGTACGTATTACCATATCATATGCATTATTCGATACTTGCCTTTACCAAGAAGATTGAATAAACTTTGTGTTGGGCCATAGTAGAAATCAAATTTTAGTTAAAAAAAAAAAAAAAAAAAAAGATTTTTACTAGTTTCACAAAATTTTTAGTATTTATTTGGCAGTGAAGGGTTTTTTTCCTTTGCTGGTGCTAGTGTCTTTCTGCTCAGCAACTCTAATTATAAGCTGTTCTTAGCATATCTAGCTATACATTGTGAGATGTACTGCAATTATGACATGGATCGGTAAAATAAATTTTAACTCAAAGTAACATTATTTTTGCCGTGGAAGAGTCCTTTCATTCTAATACCCATATGTTTAATCAGATTTCTTCCTTTTTCTACCCTCAAAAATCAGAGATGGCATCTTAAACAAATTTGTTTCCTAGATAACCTTGACTAGTCAGTTTTAAAAATTTTGTTCAGTGTGGACTTGAATGATATTTGCAAAACCTCTTTGCTGCTGAATGCCATTTGTTAATTTCTTAGTCAATAGTCATTTTCAGAATTACTGTGACAGGTGCAATTTGGCCTTCATTGCCCTTGTGCCAATAAACTTCCATTTAAACCAACCAACCTTAGTCAATAGACTAATAACTGACTGTATAACTAGTAAGTTTTACAAGAGTACTTCTGATGAAGCACTTCTTGAGTCAACTGCAAATGCAGAGAGCACATCCTTTGTAACAGTATATTGGATAATTTATTTGCCCAAACATTTACATAGTTTTTAGGTGCTGGTTCACATTACAAGTAAGTAAACGGAATTGTCTTGAGTGTTATCATTATATGTACATTGCATATTGGGAAAGGGTACTCTGACACTCATTTATAGAGGTCTGGGTTTGGAGACTGGAGAATTTTTAAAAGATCTTTTCAGTCAGGGCTACACTAAACACAACCTGATTTTAGGTACATCGTATTCAGTTTTCCAATGTGACTGTTCTTCCAAATAGAGAAATTCCCACAATCAAAACTCTGTTTTATTGACAGAATTCAGTAAGGACTTCAGAAATTTTTCCATTTTAATTTGGATATTGGGACTGACTGGGTCAAAAATTTATAAAAATTTTACCCTGACCTGACAGTAAATATAATTTAAAAATGACCATATAGAAAAGTGTACTTTCTAGTAAAAAAAAAAAAATATATATATAATTTTCCAGTGCAAACCAATTATGACTTCCAGATGTGGAAGTTATAATTGGTTATAATTTGATCCACAGGCTGTATGATCAGTTTTAAACTGTTGGAAAGATGAACTTTATCATTCTATTCTGCCATCTTCTGATTCATCTCATTGAAGTTGTGCAGGTGATCTGGAGCATTGTTGATCTATCATGCTTTCTGTACAAAGTCATTCTTGTTCAGGTAAATCTTAACTATAAGACAGAAATCACGGCAGAACCAGCAGGTTCTGTCGTAATTTCTTGGGCCAGCAGAATCTTGTTCAAAGATCCTGCTGGCCCAGGCTTTCTTGTTTGACTTTCAAACTATAGGAAGCTACAGGAATTTTTTCAAATCTCTTGGGTTCCTATAGTGTTAAACAAGTTGTTTTCAACTCGTAATCCCAAGCAACATTGCCTCCCAGAAATTGGTTGATTCTTAGGTGGCTCATGATGTAGAAAGTTCTTTTTTGTGATGAATGTAATGTTGGGCATAGCCCTATTTCATCAATGTTTAAGACTTGTTTAGGACTGCATCTAAGCTTCTCAATAATTTGTGCAAACTCGTTTTATAAGTGAGCACTGTTACCAATTGGCAAAGAGTTATATTGTCGTTTCATGTTGATATTACTCTTCATCAGTTGGTAACAATGCTCACTAACTTACAACCAATTGAATTAGTATTAGTAAAGAGAAAAAAAAAATGCAAGGATGCCAGACTTTTGCTTCATCTGGAGTCAAAAAAAAAACTGTCTTTGCAACCTCTGTCCATCTTATCACATACCTGTGACCTCCATTCCAGAAGATGCTTATCCAGCTGCTCCTTAAATCTCGCTAGATTGTCACCCTCACTTACTCAGGGATGTAGCTTATACCAATAGCCTAATGCTAGCCAAATGTAAACTTTTCAAGGTCCACTCTATTAGCTTCCTCCAGTAATTTGTATTTACATTATTTCTGGCAGCCTCACACTGCTGAGTGGTTGTAATTTACATATATAACACACATAGATAGGTAACATTATGATGATAGATAAGAGAATAATTGTGTTAAGTAATGAATGCTGGTTATCAGAAACAATGGATATGAAAGTTGAACGATACTGAGGCCCACTGTATTAACAATATGATTCTCTGTAAACTTTCCCATGGCAGCTACTTTAGCAATCGCAGGAAAATTTCTCAAGACAGTAATGCGTTATAACTTCCATAGTGACAACGTTGTTTTGCCTTTCTGTAAATACTTATCTTTTTCAGTAATAAATAATCTTGTCATTTTACTACAAGCAGTTCTATATACTGTTAAATTTCAAAAGCTCAGCAAAAACCCAGATCCCATTGTTGCTAGATTTATATGGGTCTACTGTATTTTTATTAATTTGAAAGAAATGTTTCAGAATCCTGCTCTGTCAGAAAAATGGCTCAATATTAAAGATTTTAATTTCTCAGAATTTGTAAATGTTATGGAATTTAAAGAATTAAGGAAAAAGCTACATTTTCGCCAGACCATCTTATATACTTTATGAGATGGTCTGGCGAAAGTACATGCCACTTTCTATTCAAGTGTGTTTTATTATAAAATCTTGTATAATCTGAACATTTACACATCTCAATTTTTATATGCATTTTATTTTAAATATTTACATCACATGATCAGAGACAAAATTTTAATTTTCTTGAGGTGAATTTGAGGAGGCTTTCAGTTGTATAATAAAATAAGCTTTTTTGCTAACTAAATGATCAAAATATTGTTGGAAATCACATTTTAATTAAATAATATAGTAACTCTGATCTCTATGATCTCCGTAGACTGATAGTTAACAGCAGTAGCATGCTTTCCTATGAAATAAAGATTGGATTTAAATCCTACCTCTGTCATGCTTGTTGTGATTGTCCAAGTATTTTTTGATATGAGATATAAATAGTGTGATGTGATTTCAGCAACTGAATCACCTTAAAAACTAAAGACATACTACTTTACTACTAAGTACTATGCTGTGAAGTAGTATTGAATGTCTTGCAAAATAAATGATTTTATACACTGGTGTGCAAATCTTAAGAACCAACACACTTTTTAAAGGCTACAACCACAAAATCTTTACTTAAGGTACTCTTTACTGATGAGAATAGATTCAGTCTTAGCAGTGATTCTGGATGCAGCTAATCTGGTGAGAGGTTGGCACACGGTATCACCCTGCAAACATTATTGAAAGGGATCGATATGGCGGTCGAGGTGTTCTCGTCGGTGGAGGCGTTATCTTGGATAGATGTATACAACTCCAGATACTGGCAGGTGGTACTGTAACCGGTGCATGCTACTGTACTGAGGTAATCCTCCCCCGTGTGTGTCTGTTCCAAAGTGCCACTGGCCCCGAGTTTGTGTTTATGAATGATAACACCACACCCCATCGCACTGCAGCTGTTGATATGCTTTTGGAAAGTGAGGACATTGTTCACACGGATTGGCCTGCCCGTTCCGCCAATCTAAATCCCATCAAACACATATGGGATGCTCTGGGGAGATGCCTACCGGCACGTCCACGCCCACCAGAAAATGTTCACCAGCTAAAGATGGCGCTGACAGAGGAATGGACAATGTTACCACAAGAACTTATCAAAAAGATTGTTATAAGTATGGACAGGCAGTGCAAAGCCTGCATCGACATTAGGGGTCGCCATATCTCCTTCTGAGGACCACCTCTTCCCTTTGTTCCATCTTTGGCAGTGATGCATCTGTATCATGGCAGCCAGTGCTATGTTGCCATTTTTGAATAAGTCCCTCTGTACCGTTTTGTTTCCGTTGTTGTGTTGGTGTTGTTTCCTTCATCATTTCTGTACCTCATGAGATTCCTTTGGTATACTTTTCCCATATCCAAGACACTCCTATGAGAAGCTACAGGTCCTGACTGGTCCTTAAATTTTGCACACCAGTGTATGTTGCATATACACAATAACAGTGACATACAGTCTAGGAAATATTTAAAAAAAAAGTTTCTCTAGTTCTGCCTTGAATCTATTTAAGCTATCAGCTTCTACAACAACAGATGGAAGTTTGTTCCAACAATCAACCACCTGCTGGCTAAAGGCAAACTTCTGCACATCTGTCTTACAACTGTCTTTCCTCAATTTGAGTTTATGCCTTCTCAGGTGATTATTCTGAGTAAGAGGAAGAATCCCATCAGCATTAAGCATGCTCAAACCATTCAAGGCTTTATACACCTCAATCAGATCACCTTGCAGGTGTCTAGTCTCCAGACACTGTAATTGGCAAAACTTAAGCTTTTTTGTAAGAGCAACCCTTTGTTCCATTCACTAATCTTGTTGCCCTTCTCTGTACTCGTTCCGACAGTTCTACATCCTTCTTAAAATGAGGCCTTCAGACCTGTATACAGCAGTACTCAAGCTGTGGCCTGACCATTGCCTTATACAAGGGGATAATCACCTCCTTATCCATGCTAGAAACATTCCTGTATATCATTGACAAGACACCATGAGCTACTCTTGCAGACTGTCTGCACTGCTCAGAAAACTTCATATCTGCCTGCACAATTACCCCCAAGTCCTTTTCATTCTCTACCATTGTCGGTGTAGTACTACACAGTTGATACTTTACTCTGGGGTTACTGCTTCTTATATCAGTACTTTACATTTGTCAATGTTAAACTTAAGTTCCCACCTCTCAGCCCATCTGCTCAACTTTTCTAGATCCTGTGGCAGCAACGTACTGTTATTAGTGTCACTAACAACCCTGCTGACCTTCGTATTGTCTACAAACTTGAACATTAAGCCTGATATACCATCATCGGTATCATTATTAAATACAGAAAACAACAATGGACCCAACACTGAACCCTGAGGGACTCCACTAATAACATTAGTCCACAAAGAGCAGTGTCCATTGATTACCACTCTCTGTCTTCTCCCACTCAACCATTATTATTATTATTAGCATTAGCATTAGCATTAGTAGAGGCATTTGATGCAAGAAAGCAAGCTTATGCAGTATCAGCCAAAAAAAAAAAAAACCCCCACTTCCACTTCACCCCTCTGTTCGTTCAAAATACCTGTCCAGTTGAGCCTTAAACTTATTTAGGCTATCAACCTCCACTACAAGGGATGGAAGTCTATTCCACCAACCAACCACCCACTGGCTAAAGGCAAATTTCCGCACGTCTATCCTACATCTGTCTTTCCTAAATTTGAATTTATGCCCTCTCAGGTGATTATTCTGAGAAAGATGAAGAATCCCATTGGCATTGAGCATGCGCAAACCATTCAAGGCTTTATACACCTCTATCAGATCACCTCGCCAGTGCCTAGTCTCCAGACACTGTAATTTGCAAAACTTAAGCCTTTCTTCGTAAGAGCAACCCTTTGTTCCATTCACTAATCTTGTTGCCCTTCTCTGTACTCGTTCCAGCAGCTCTACATCCTTCTTGAAATGAGGCCTCCAGACCTGTATACAGTACTCTAGGTGTGGTCTGACCATTGCCTTATACAAGGGAATAATCACCTCCTTATCCCTGCTGGAAAAATTCCTGTATATCATTGACAATACTCCATGAGCTACTCTTGCAGCCCGTCTGCACTGCTCAGAGAACTTCATATCTGCCTGCACAACCACCCCCAAGTCCCTTTCATTCTCTACCACTGTCAGTGTAGTACCACAGAGTTGATACGTTGCTTTGGGGTTGCTGTTTCCCATGTGTAGTACTTTACATTTGTCAATGTTAAACTTCATTTGCCACCCTCTCAGCCCATCTGCTCAACCTTTCCAGATCCTGTTGCAGCAGCATAGTGTCAGTAGTGTCCTTGACAACCCTGCCAACCTTTGTATCGTCTGCAAACTTGGACATTAAGCTCGATATACCATCATCAATATCATTTATAAATACAGAAAACAATAATGGACCCAACACTGAGCCCTGAGGGACTCCACTAATAACATTAGTCCACGATGAGCAGTGTCCATTGATTACCACTCTCTGTCTTCTCCCCCTCAACCACCCCTTTATCCATAGCAGCAATTTGCCTCCAATGTCACACTGCTCCAGTTTGTGTAGCAGTCTTCCATGTGCAACAGTATCAAAAGCCTTTTTAAGATCCAAGTATATAATATCAAAGCTATTCCCTGCATCCAGTTCTTTTGTGACTGCATTATAGTATCCAATCAAATTGGTCAGGCAAGACTTCCCCTTAACAAAACCATGCTGTGTCCGAGCTATAACTGAAGTCTTGTCTAAATGATCCTGCAGTGCTTCTTTAACCAGTGCCTCCATTAATTTTCCTGGAACAGAAGTTAAGCTCACAGGTCTATAATTACTCGTGTCAGTCTTTGATCCTCCTTTGTGAATTGGGGTCACATTTGCACATTTCCAGTCTATGGGTACCTCCCCTGAGTCCAAGGAAGCTCTCATAATTATGGCTAAGGGTTTGCTTACTTCCTTTGCTGCCTCCTTTAATATAACTGGATAGATCCCATCCACCCCGGGTACCTTTCTTGTGTTTATCTTCAACAGTTTCTCCTCCACTTTACTCCCAGTTATTTCAAGATTCTGTAGCTTACTGCTAGAGTTGAATATATATCATGCATCTTGTTTTTCAGGCTTCTGCTCATTCTGATAGAAGCAGTGCAAGAATCCCTTTCACCTCTGCCAGTGGCTACTGTCAATCTATTAGTCTTTGTCTCCCCCCAAGCTAGCAGTTTTCCGACCCACCTAACACTGCCTCGATAGCATCAGCAAATATTCTTGCCCCCTTTCTATTTAAGTGTATCCCATCCCTGTAGAAGCAATCTCTCCTGTTAACAAGTACAGTCCAGGCTGAAAAAAATTCTACCCCTTGAGCCTTGCACAATCTTTCCAGGGCCGAATTGATCGACAAGGCTCTCATCATATACTCCCTCCTATCGTGTCTGGGCAGAATTGCAGACACTTTCAAATTCAACCCTAATTCTCGGCTTTTGTTCAACAGTGACCTGTACTTGTTAAGTAATTCTGCCGGTCTCCTAAAACCATCCCTTTATCTATAGCAGCAATTTGCCTCCAATGCCACACCTCCAATTTGTGCAGCAGTCTTCCATGTGCAAGACTGTATGTCATTGTTACTACATATATTCAACATATAAAATCATTTATTTTGCAGGACATTCAATACAATCTAAATATATATATATATATATCTATTTTTTTTTAATAAATATAAATACACATGTAATTACAAATGGTTTGCAGCTTGTGGTTCGTAATTAAATGAGTGTCTGTATATGAAATTATGAATTGTTAAAGAATAGATGAGTCATAATAGTCATGTTAGGTCAATCCACAAATTTGCTTTTCAGCTATTATTTCAGCTATTAGCTTGCAGGTAGGCAGCCTATATGTGAACAACTTAAGAGTTTGAGAACACTTTTTTAAATTATTTATTTATTCACTTTTTTAGAAACCTGTAAAATTTAGATGATTTGTTATTTGCATAGGGAGATGCTCTTGATGTAGGAGCTCTGGCTGGAACTTTTGCTACAACAGCATCAGCTCTGATTACTGAATCCCTTGGAACAACAAGCATGGCAAATATATTACAGCCTCAGGATGTTGTTGTTCAAGGGGTTAAAAGTGATAGTGGAACTGCTCAGGAATCTGCATTGCTGACAGTAGAGAATGCTACAGTTGTTGACGAAAGTCTAGAAGACAAACCAGCTGAAGAAGAAGAGGAAGAAGAAGAAGCTCATGAATCAAAAGGGGGCAAAAGATCTTTTAAGTAAGTTATATATTAAAAATTAATATAAAAAGCAAGACCTTTCCCCTCAAAATATTTATATACCTTTGGCTGATGCTGCATAAGCTTGCTTTCTTGCATCGTATGCCTCTACTAATGCTAAAGAACTGGCACACTATTGGCCTAAGTAGATGATGCACCAAAAATCCTAAAGATAAGGGCAAGTACCATGTCCTTAGATAACCAGAACCCACATCTTACTTGGTCTTCAACATATTTTACTAACTATTCTGTTTGACAATCCACATTTGCATAGTGGCCACGCAGTGCACATAATGTGAAAATCAGCCAGTAAATACACTTGTACAGACATAATAATAAATCATAAGAACTAGAGTACCATATGAACTAGTGCACTATGACTGAGTTTCATACCAAAAAATCCTCTAAAAGAACAAAATCATAGTGGTCAGTGAACACACATTTGTACATACTGTAATCTTAAATCTCGCCAATTGTAATGCACTCTCCAATTGTAGTGCTTCCACTATTTTTATAAGGCACTGGCTGGCGCGCCAAATTTGTAAGCCCTTGCTTTTCTTATTTTAATTATAGTGAGAATGTTTACTTTAATTTTAGGTAACACTTGTTATCTTTTGGGCCGCTGACTACATCAGAAAATTTCAGGATTACTTATACCTTTTGCTAGAGATTGAGTGAGGCAATGAAAAACACCTGATAAACTTAACATGTTTAATTATAGAACAAACAAATTTATACAAATATTTATTCACAACTTTTCCTATTATGGAAAAGTTGTGAATAAATATTTGTATAAATATGACGCCATATTAGGATTAGATTTTTGGCGGGAAGCGGGCTTCTGCATTGATTGCGGCCACGGCACGGTATGGAAAAATATACAGACAGAGGACAGGCAAAAGGAAGGGTTAGCAGAGGGGGGAATAAATCTAATGGATAGCCGTAGTCCAGAAGATAAAACTCTTAGACAAGGAATACAGGGGTTATTGGAGCAGTATAACCACATTTTTGCCGAGAAAATAATAGAAGTAGGCGTGACTAAAGTAATGGAGCATTCGGTGCACCTCACTCAACTGCACCCAATTTATGCTTTGAAAAACCCAATACCGCAGGCACAGTTAATAAGCCTACAACAGGGAAACCGAAGAGAATATAGGGGTGTAAGTAGAACTAAAGGAGAAACCACCACCGGATTTGAAAGGGTCAGAGCGCTGGAAAAAGCAAAAAGTAAGGTAAGTAGAAGGAAGCAGAAGGGGGCCTTAGACATGGGGGCGAAACCAGAAACAAATTGTAAAGGGAAATTGGGCTTTAATTACAAGGAATAGGAGGAGCTGAAATAATCTCCGATTATGAGGTCACTACCTCAGTGACACTGGAAATGGAAAAAAACCCCATATTACACAGTTTTTTGGTATCCAAGCAGATAAAGGGGAAGAGATATGACACCATATTAGGATTAGATTTTTGGCAGGAATCAGGCTTCTGCATTAATTGCGGCCACGGCACGGTATGGAAAAATATACAGACAGAGGACAGGCAAAAGGAAGGGTTATCAGAGGGGGGAATAAATCTAATGGATAACTGTAGTCCAGAAGATAAAACTCTTAGACAAGGAATACAGGGGTCATTCATTAGTTTCATTAGAAGTGTAAGCCTAGGGCTTACTATATATAAAAAAAAAAGGGGGGGGGGTTATTCATTAGTTTCATTAGAAGTGTAAGCCTAGGGCTTACTATATATAAAAAAAAAAAAAAAAAAAAAAAAAACACTTGGGGGACGAACGTTACTACAGTTATAAGACACCATGCAAATTTCGGGCGGAATTACGATGAACATTTCTATTAACGGGGGGGGGGGGTCAGTAAAGGCTTTGAGGTATGCCGAGAAGTCGCGGATATATATAAGGATAAACGTCAGAAGGAAAAAGAGTTCGTAATGGAGTAGGAGTTAATGACAGAGGGAGTGGCAAAGTAGTGGTTAGTAGTAGAGTGAGTAACTGAGATGAAGTTAGTAACGGAGTTAATGATAGAGGGAGTGATAAGTGCTAGTCAGGAAGAGTTCTGGAGACGTAGTCTGGTTTTACCAAGAATAGTCGTGGAGATAGTCGGTTGGGAAGCGGCAAGCTTTCTGCTGGATTTCAGAAAGGAGAAATTTCCAGCCAACATAAAAGGGTTATTCAGTCAACTAGGTTCAAGGCAGCAAGGAGGAATCGTGGTGAGTCGAGAGGAAGATATGAATTAAAAAGCCGGGTATTAGATGAGGAAGTCGTCACAGAAGGTGTGGGAAGGTCAAGGTGCTGATCCTAAACACTGAAAAATATAACTTATTGTAAGTATTGTTTGGTATTATTATTTCTAATCATCCTATTTGGAAAGAAAAAGGCATTCTGGAGTCCTAAAGTACTGTTAGTTTATTTAGCCTAGGGAACAGCTGGACTAACAAGTTTGAGATTGTAATGAAACCTCTAGTTAGATTGTCAATTAGATTAGAGAAGAGATATTCTAATTGGAATTTTTGTAATCATTTTATTTGAGAAGAGATATTCTAAATGGAATTGTCGTAATCGTTATGTTTGGAAAACTTCCATAATAGGAAAAGTTGTGAATAAATATTTGTATAAATTTGTTTGTTCTATAATTAAACATGTTAAGTTTATCAGGTGTTGTTCATTGCCTCACTCAGTCTCTAGCAAAAGGTATAAGTAATCCTGAAATTTTCTGATGTAGTCAGTGGCCCAAAAGATAACAAGTGTTACCTAAAATTAAAGTAAGCATTCTCACTATAATTAAAATAAGAAAAGCAAGAGCTTACAAATTTGGCGCGCCAGCCAATGTCTTATAAAAATAGTGGAAGTACTACAATTGGCGAGATTAAAGCTTACAATACATAATAAATCATATGAGCTGACATACTATAACTAAAGTACCCAATGCACAAAAAATTCCTAAACAACAACATAATGGCTGCTCCTAAACCAAGTGTCTTGCTTTAATGAAATAATTACATTATTTCCTTTACTGTATCTGATAATCCATAAATAAGACTAATTATATTTGAAGATTAATATGTTATTAATTATATTTGAATAAATTCTTATAAGTGTTTAATTCAGGAATATTTTTTATTCATAAGGTGCACCTACTGTAATAAAGCATTCAAGAAATCTAGCCATCTGAAACAGCATATTCGTTCTCATACTGGAGAAAAACCATATAGATGTCCTCAATGTAATCGTACATTTGTGTCAATGGGTGTGTTGCGAGCACATATTCGTACACATACAGGAGCCCGTGATTTTAAGTGTCAGATATGTAAAGCAGAGTTTACTACAAATGGTTCTCTTACACGCCACATGGTAATTCATAGTAGTGTTCGGCCATTTCGTTGTACCTTTTGCACAGAAACATATCGCACCAGTGCAATGTATCGTCGCCATCTGAAATTACATCTGGAGGGCCCCCAAGGAACAACTGGTAATGTTGTTAAGATCTACTTAGACTATTAATAATTTTAAAAGTAATAAAATATAGATTAGGATTTGAAAGTTCAAAATGATTGTTTAGTAAGCTGTAGTTTCCCTGCTTAACTTATGCATCGTATATGGTATTTGACATCTTTAAAGTAGTTGACTGTCTCTGTCATTTGCACTCAATCACCATACAGTCAAACTTAGTTATAATGAGATTGCTGAAAATTGCCAATTAAACCCATTGCTCGTTTTAACCATTATATGTTTTCTAAAGTTTCAAAAAAATAGTAAATTAAAATAAACATTAGCACCTCTTTATCAAGTGAAAATACCCAAAAGGATTCTGGGCAGCACTACAGTGCTAGAAATAAGAGTTGAGATTTGTTTTTATGTTTGCTCCCATACGGTTCTCCCCACCTTAATCCTGGCTTGCAATTGCATTACTTTGAGTGAGATCCTATGCTGTTATGCTTCCTGGAGTAAGTATTGGCTTTCAGCTTCATTCTAGTTTGTATGTAGCAGTAATGCCTCACAGGCATAAACCTGTTGCAGTTTGCACCTAAATTATCATGTGGTTAGAAAGTGTTATGTTAATTGAAAATCTTACTTGACTACACGCCATATGTCATTTTCTATTAACTTTTATTAGTTTTTCATGCCAACTCTGATTGGTTGCTTTATTAACAATCAAACTGTATGATGTACTTACCCAGTTTATTTGGGTTTCTTTTGTTAGTTTTTATTAATCTTGAGTGAAAACTATTGTCAGTAAGATTGTATGTTATGTAAAATTGACAGATTGTAAATTGACAAGCAGAAGTTTAATTTAAAAGTTATTATTCCATTTAACAATTAACATACTGTTAGTGTTGTAGTATCATTTTGTATGTAGCTATATAATATAAACAAATGAAGTTTGAATAAATGGCATAATTATACATCATTTCGTATTATGGTTCCCTTCAAAGGAATTGCCACACACCTTGAATAAGTAGCATTTCCCCAGAAATATAATGCCATTTATATGTCAGGGGATGTGCTACCTTCCTGATGGTACTGTTTTGGAGATTGTTGTCTCCTCATCAGTGGGCAGGTAGGCACCCTGAATATAAGAGCTGACAGCCTACTTGTGATGACAGATGACAGCCTACATAGGATTCCAGAAGGTATAAAAACCTATAATTCCATGCAGTTTTAGAGCAAAAGCTTCAGGTTCTGTGGAAAATATATACAAGTAATGTACTTTTAAGCTATAACATCATTTTATACATAGCTGTATAATAAAAGCATAAAATTTTGCATAAAATCATATTAGTCATACATAATTTTCATTGATGCTTTTTATCTTAAATTTGCATTGAATTATTAACTTCTTGCACCTTTTAGCACATCTCATATTTTTGAATTAAGTCATAACTTGCCCGCTGGTAAGGAGACTGCAAACTCTGAAAAAATGCCAGCTGAGTGGCTGCACTCAACTGAGAATAAATGACATTATACTTTCCTTCTGGAGAAATAATACTTATTGAAATTGCTTAGGTAGAGCAACTTATTTGAAGGTATTTGCAATATGGGATTTGAATAATAATGCATTTTATGCAAGCTTCATTTACTTTTATTATGCAGCTATGTACAAAATGATGCTAACAATATGGGCGCCTCCGTAACCAGGTGGGCAGGAGCAGCAGTGCATAGCACACGCTTCTTGATTAGACCGGGGTCGAGCCTGTGACCACAAAATACGGAGGATGCGGAAAGGTCAAGGAATGACCACTGCATATCCCCAGAGCAATATGGCCTTAGTTGCTAATGCTCCTAAAAAAAAAAAAATAAATAAAATAACTAACAATATGTTAATTGTGTATATGGTGATTAATTTTTAATTTGATATCTTCAAAGTAGGAGATTTTCTCTACCATTTGTACATAATCATTCTGTTTAACTTAACACTGTAGCTTAGTCATAATGAGTGCTAGATGTAGATGTTTTTGTCATGAGGAGAAACAAGTGCTGTGTGTGTGTGTGTGTGTGTGTGTGTGTGTGTGTGTGTGTGTGTGTGTGTGTGTGACGTGACGCAACGTGACGTGACGTGACTCGGGGGAGAACCGAAGGGGCAATTTGCCAGTGCACCACAGCCTTAAAAAATGTGCAACTTGTGAAATATTTGCAGAACTTTCTGGAGCAGGATATGATCCAGCCAAGGAGGATGTCTTCGTGTGCGCTAAGTGCAGAGTGTGTAAAGAAATTAGGCACTAACTCAGCATTCTAATGGATGTTTATGAGAGTTTGAAGAGTAGAGTAGATGCCCTTGAAGGAATTAAAATAGAGCCCATCAAGCTGTCAGCTGCCCAACTAAACACCAGAGCTCACTCGTGCATCAGGCAACACAGCGACAATCTTCAAGTCAGAATGCGCTGGTCCCACTGGGGCTAGGTAGTGATGTGGCTTGGGAGTTATTGTCAGTGATTCTATTGTAAAGGCAATGGGTAATATGTTGTGCAAGAAGGATAGGTGGAATAGGACCAGGGTATGTCAGCCAGGAGCAAAAGTAGATGACAGAGCAGATATCATCTTTTAAAGACACAAACGGTGATATTGTTGTACATGGTGACACTAATGATATTAAGAGTAGGAGACATGATAGGAGGGGGCATATGTTGAGAGCCTTATTAATCAATTCGGCACAGGAGAGAATGTGCAAGGCTCATAGGGTAGATTTTTTCTCAGCATGTTCTGTGCTTGTTAACAGGAGAGACTGTTTTTACAGGGATGGGATACACTTGAATAGAAGGGGTGCAAGAATATTTGCTGATGCTATCAAGGCAAGGATAGGTGGAAAGGAAAACTGCTAGCTTGGGGGGGAGACACAGACTAATAGAGCCACAGGCATTGGTGAAAGTGATTCTTGCATTTCTATTGGTACATGCAGCAACTTGGAAAGCAAGGTGTCTGGAATTTCTAGCCCTGCTGTGGGTCATCATGGAACAAATGAATACATGAGTTGTGCTAGGATAACTTAGAATAAGAACGCATGCATCTATACTTGCATGTGCACTAATGCTAGGAGCATTGTAAATAAATTTGATGTACTGATTAAATCAACAAATGCAGACATTGTAGGAATAGCAGAGACTGTCACTCAGACATAAGTGATGCTGAATTTGCATATGGGGAGTACGATGTATACAGGAAGGACAGGACAGGACAGGTGTGCAGGGGTTATGCTTTTAGTTATAAAAAAATATTAAATCTCAGGCAGTGCATCCAGTTGACTTGGGTGACAAGTGCAATGTTGAGTCAGTATGGTGTGATATAAGCACTAAGAAAACAAATTGAGAGTAGGAGTGTGTTACAGGCCAGATGACTGTGATGAGTATACCAAACAGCTATACAGGAAAATAGAGTGGGCCAGCAAATCAGAATGTTTCATGATGGGGAATTTTAACTTTCCCCAAACGACTGGAATTTGTGGTTTGGTCACTCACACACTAGCAAGACTTTTGTGGATTTCTTGGATAACTCTTTTCTACAGCAGAATGTTAGAGAGGCAACAAGGGGAAGCAATACTCTTGATCTGGTTATCAGCAGTGATTCTTCATTAATTAAGCATCTTCAGGTAGAAGACCCACTGGGTGGCAGTGATCACAGTGTAGTAATGTGTAATTTAAAGACATAACTACTGTCAAGGGTAAAAGGAAAGGCTTTTGCTTTTGTAAAGGTGACTACAGAGGTCTCAGACAGTTTTTAAATTGTGTGCAGTGGGATGTTACCAAAAGCAAATTCTAAATGGAAAGTGTTCAGGGAAGTAATCAAAGAAGCTACAAGGTTTTCATACCAACAAAGAATACTGTTCAAGACTTTGGCCTAAATGGATGTCAGATGAACTATTGAGACACATGGCAGAGAAGAAAAGTGCATGGGATGCTTATAAATTATCAGGTGATACAGGCACCCATGGTAGATATAAATTAGTCTGTAATCAAGCTACGAAGGAGGTTAGACAAGCTTTGGCAGATTATGAGAAGTGTCTGGCAAAGACCTCAATGATTATATTAACAATAGAAGGAAGGGGTTGTTGAATCACATTGAGCCACTTGATGTCTGTGGGTTAACTGTTGATGATCCTGCTCGGGTTGCGGACAAATTGAATAGATATTTTGCATTTACAATCACATATGAGGAATTCTTTAGGGAAGGGAACGGCAGAAGTTTATCAAACTCTAACAAGGAGCTAAATGATTTTGTGATAACTGAAAGGAGTAGACAGAAAATTGTTGATCTGGTTATCAGCAGTGATTCTTCATTAAAAAAAGGCACCCGAGGCAGATGGAATTGAACTGATTATATAAAGAGAGGCAACAAAGGAGGTAAGTAAACCCTTAGCCATAATTATGAGAGCATCCTTGGATTCAGGGGAGGACCCTATGGACTGAAGATGTACAAATATATCCCCAATTCATAAAGGGGGATCAAAAGGTGACACGAGTAATTTCTGACTTGTTAGCTTAATTGATGTTCCAGGGAAAATAATGGAATCATTGGTTAAAGAAGTAATGCAGGACCATTTGGACAGGCATGCAATTATACTACAATCATAGCATGGATTTGTGAAGGGGCAGTCTTGTATAGCAAATCTTATCGGTTACTATGATGCAGTGACCAAGGAACTGGACAAAAAATAATTATGATATCATATACTTGGATTTCAGAAAGGCTTTTGATACTGTGCACATAAAAGACTGATGTACAAACTGGAGCAATGTGGTATTAAGGGCAAGTTACTGCTAGATAAAGGGATGATTAAGTGAAAGAAGACAGAGTGATTATCAGTGGGCACTGATCTTTGTGGACTAATATTATTAGTGGAGTTGCCAGGGTTCAGTGCTGGGACCATTGTTGTTTTCTATATTTATCAGTGATATTGATGAAGGTATATCAGGCTTAATGTCTAAGTTTGCAGATGATAAAAAGGTTGGCCGAGTGGTTAATGACAGTCATCAGGGTGAGCTACTGCAACAAGATGTAGGAAAATTGGGTCGATGTTCTGAGAAATGGCAATTGAAGTTTAACATTGACAAATGCAAGGTACTACACGTGGGTTGCAGTAACCCCAGAGTAACTGATCAGCTGTGTGGTGCTACACTCAGGGTTGTGGAGAATGAAAAAGTCCCAGGGTAATTGTACAGTTAGGCATGAAATTCTCTGAGCAGTGCAGACATGCTACCAGGACAGCTCATGGGGTTTTGCTAGAAACATTACAGAAACTTTGCTAACAGGGATAAGGAGGCAATTATTCCTTTGTATAAGGCCATGGTTAGGCCATATGTTGAGTAATGTGTACAGTTCTGGAGGTCTCACTTTAGGAAGGATGTAGATCTACTGGAATGGGTGCAGAGAAGGGCAATCAGATTGGTGAAGGGAACAAAAGGGTGCTCTTACCTAGAAAGGCTTCGGTTCTGCAAATTGCAGCATCTCAAGACTAGGCACTTGCGGGGAGATCTGATGGAGGTGTTTAAAGCCTTGAACAGATTGAGTAAGCTGAATATTAATGGTATTCTTCCACTTGCTGAGACTACACACATGAGAATGGATGGGTGCAGGATAGGTGTGTGGAAGTTTGCTTTCAGCCAGCAGGTGGTTGATTGTTAGAACAAGCTTCCATCTGTTGTTATTGGAAGTAGATGGGTTAAAAAAATTCAAGGGAGAACTAGACAAATTTGGGTGAAGTGTAGATGCTATATAAGCTTGCTTTCTCGCATCATCTGCTGCTGCTAGCACACATGCACAGGCTCCCACACTCACGCACAGTTCTTAGTCATACATACCAATAATATGGCTGATTATACTCCGCATTTAGGAACAGAAATGAAAGTATTTTAAGTTTACTCCCTTATGTGGGATATCCTGTTCGATCACTGATTAAAATCTACTATTTCAGGGGTAAGGGCTGAGAAACTACCAACCACTGGAACATATGATAATGTGAATTAGCTCTCATGACAAAAACAAGCTAGTACACTCGTACTGTGTTAGCTTCTCCTTCTGGCAGCTCTTTTACAATTAAAAGGCATCAAACTTTTCCAGTGCTCATTGTGGCCAAATTGCAGTGTTAAGTTAATTAGAATTATAATTTTATTGATGGTAGTTGTTAATCAGGTTAAGTAGAAACTAGTTGAGAAACAAACATCGTTCAGTTTGACTGCCAAGGAATCAGAGTCAGAAGTCAGCTATGGGAAAGCTAAGAGACCTTTCAAACACTTTGCACAAATAACATCCTCTCAAATAAATTCTTTCATTTTTGCTTGCTGTTTCCATGACACTTGCAATTGTGGTAGCTAATGACTGCATCAAACTATTAGGATTAATTATGTTATTGTTATTGACTATGGGGTAATTGTCAACATCTCTCCCATTTGCACAGGTGGAACTAAAGAGAAAATAGGTAACTACAGACCTGTAAGTTTTCATTCTGTGCTAGGATAATTATGGAATCTATGATCTTGGATGCTATTTTTTAGATCATTTTTACAAGAATGGAATGATGCATGATTTCCCCTTTACAAACCCAGCCATAGCATGGGTTTATAATGGAGAAATCATGCTCATCTGACTCAATAAATTACCATGGTATTTCCAAGAAGTCAAAAAACAACTTTGAAATTATATACATAGACTTTAATAAAGCATTTAACATGGTCCTTCACAAATGGTTATTTTCATATTAGAGCAGCAACTAAGATTACAGGCAAGATTCTCAGGGGATCAAGGGATGTTTGAAAGACAGGAAACTGGGGTTAGTTATCAGTGGACCACAGTCACAAATGCTTATCTAAATACTTGAAAATAAAGCACTTCACCTGCATAAAGTTTAGAATTTATTTATTATTAATAGATGCTAATAATTATATGTTCTGCAGATGTTTTATCCTCCACTTCTTCAGTGATTGTGATAGTGCTATTACACCATCACAAAAACTAACCCCTACGATCATTACATTTGATTATATTCTGTTAGTTATGTAGTAATTAGAGTAAACTTTACACACGTAAAGTTCTTTTAAGTATTTAGATCTAGATAATATATACAACATGCTGTTCAAGCATTATATTAGTGTCCCTCTTCTTTCAGACTTGGCACCTCCGTAGCCAGGTTGGAAGAAGCAGCAGTGCGTAGCACACGCTTCTTGATTAGACCGGGGTTCGAGCCCGTCACCGCCAAATACGGAGGATGCGGAAAGGTCAGGGAATGATCACCACATATTCCCGGAGCAATATGGCCTTAGTTGCTAATGCTCCTAAAAACCAAATAACCAAACAAACAAACTTTCAGACTTTCTTAAATGGCATTGATAAAAGCATACAGATCACATTGTCAAAATTTGCAGAAGTGTGAAGGTCAGATGGGTATTAAATATTCTTGTGAAATATTCACAATGTGGACTGGCTATACAGATGGTTAGAAAGTGGCAATTGTAGTTTAATACTGCTAAATATAAGGTTCTGCATATGAGGAATAATATCCTAAATGCAAATTAAAGTAGCCAATGATGAGAAATACTTAGAGGATGATAATACATGAAATTCTTTGTGCAGCACAACAGGTAATCATAGTTTGAGTTACATCAGTTAGCTGAATGGTTAAATAAGATGGTGATGTTCAACTCTTGTGTCCGGATGCAATTTTGATGATTATTTGACTACATCTATCTCACTGCTGTTGTAGAGGTATTGAAAGAAAAGCTAGGAAAGGTAATTAATTCGTTGAGAAATAATTCTGTTATTGGATTAGATTAAATTCCAGATTATGCTGTGAAAATTTTTAGTTATTTACAGTTCGATTTAATTCATTTTTTATTTACTCCCCTCTTTGATCACTGGTAAATTTTAGCTAAAATTTACCAATTTTCCCTTGCACCATTATAATAACTGAAAGATAATTTCAGGACAGCTGACCTTATGTTTGCGTTACCTAATCATTAAATGGTTGATAAGGTAGTTTTAAAAGCACTTTTTAAACACTTTTAACTTTTTCCTTTTGATTGCTCAAGTTATTAGTTAGCATTAGCATTAGTAGAGGCATATGATGCAAGAAAGCAAGCTTATTCAGCATCAGCCAAAAAAAAAAAAACACACCACCCCCATTTCACCCCTCCGTTCGCTCGAAATACCTGTCCAGTTGAGCCTTAAATTTGTTTAGGCTATCAAGTTAGATGGCACACGCATTTAAATTAGATAAATCTTTGGCAAGTTGGATTAATGCATTTATTTTATTCTCAACATAAATTTCATACATTCTTTATCTTCTTTTTTAATTCAGTTATTTTGGTATTTGTCTTATTGCTACATTATCTAAATTCAGAAATTTTTTTAAACTTGCATATATACTGAGTGGCCATTTTGTTAAATACACCAACCTCTATCGGTAGCACCTCCTTTACTCCTCTGAACAGCCTTGTGTCATTGGAGCATGGATTCCTTGAGGTGGCAAAAGAATTCCATGTAGACTGAGTTGCATCCTGCAGTTGCCTCAGGCTGAATGGCAGCAGCTTGTTCCACCTCACCCCACAGATGCCCAATTTGATTGACATCTAGTGAGAGCAGATTAGTGAAGTATGATAAAGTCACCCTGCTCGTGCTCCTGATACCATTCCTGTAACATGCCTTGTAATATGGCACATTATCCTGCTGGAAGTAAGTGCTACCAGATAGATAAACTGTGATCATGAAGGAATGCAGCTAGTCAACAGAAATGTTCAAGCGGGGATCTGGCATTCAGACATTTAGCCACTAGTATCAAAGGATTTAACATATGCCATGAAAACATTTCCCACACCATCCCACTTCCACTGCCAATGTGCATCAGGCATGATGGTTCCATTGATTCATGCTGCTATCTCCATACTCTGGTTCTGCCATCAGCATGGAACAACTGAAATCGGGATTCATTTGTTGTGCTCACTATTTTAGCTGACAAGAAAGGAACCTGGTGAGGTTGTTCACTGCTTTGTCCCATCCGTGACAGAACCTGACGCATTATGCATTCAGTATACTCCTTTGCACACCTCTGTTGTACTGCACTGTCATTTGACTAATTGTGTCCTGTCTGTTAAACTGCATAATCCTTTTCAAATGTTGGCCTTTCATATCAACAAGACATCTCTGACCACAGTACCACAATTGGCTGATATTTTTTGGCTGTTGGACCATTCTTAGTCCACCTTAAACACTGTTGTGCATGACCATCCAAGTAGGGTGTCCATGATCCTTGCTTCAACAGATCCCTGCCAACTATACTTCACTTAAGTTCACTGTTGACTGATTTTCTTGTTAAATTACACACACACACACACACACACACACACACACACACACACACACACACACACACACACACACACACCCTATCTCACTATTTGACTATCTGCTTTATACAGCCTGGCACAGACACATGACAACTATTCTGAAGGAATCTCCTGTGATGGAGTAGTTGATTCCTTCGATGATGGCACTGTACCCGATAAACTAGTCACAAAGTGTATCACATCCGGTGTTGTTTGATTGTTAACGTGTCACATATATCAGCAAGAATAAAAATAACATTATACTATCTTTGCTTCTGATTAGACAATTCAGTTATCATTTCATTAGCTCTATAATAGAATTTTGATTCCTGAATATATGACTTTTATGGTAATAATAATATAATTATTATCATAAAAATGCATATATTTCTTTGTTTTATGTTTGGCCAACTGTTTCCAATAATAGGAACTTGAATTGAAGTTCTCATGTTGTAAAAGGTGATTGATGTTTAAAACTGTTTAAGATGAATGAGTGTAATGAATTCCCTGAGGAAAATAAAAAAGAGTGACTAGCCAAACTACAATGATAGTGTAGGCCAGTGGTTGTCAACCTTTTTTTTTTGGACTCATGGCACACTTGAAAAATAATGTGAATTTTGGGGCACACTTTATCAAATATAATTATGTAGTGGTTATAACTAAAAAAAATACTGTATATTCAATCAAGAAAGAACCAATATATTTCAATAAAGTCCAAACCAAAGATATTTTATTTAGTCGTCAAATATACAAATTGGAAGTTTTTACCGAAATATTTTAATGAGACACCTCAGCTTGATGCTTTTGAGCAATTTCTATATATGTTAAGATGTGTTTCAGATAAACTGACTCTGATGTTGTCTTCAACGCACATCAGTTTTCCCCATTTATTTGATTTAATGTTTGTTAATTTCGAGAAACTCAACTCACAACAATAAGTAGTGGAGAGCTGCAATAAATTCTCAAGGCATGATTTGAAATTTCAGACTACTCGTCTTTGATTGAAATCCAGAACACATCTAGGGGACTTCAGTATGTTTCCATTTTGAGACTTCCATCACATGAAATTGATGCTAATTGTTTTTCAATTGATGTGAACCCTAAGCCATATGAGATTGACATAAAAGGGATTTTTACCCAGTCAAAATTCTCTATATGGAAATTATTTTTCAATGTTGTTTTCCAATGCTTCTGAGTGATCAGTTACGAGAGCAGTGATATCCTTTTTATTGGTTTCCAGTATTAATGAAAACATCAAGGTTTCCCCTCTTGCTCAGTTCAGCCAAATCAACAGTTTTTCCTTAAATGCTAGTAGCTTGTTTGTAGAAGTAAGGATGTTATCATTGCATCCTTGCATACTGGTATTTAAGCTGTTCAAATGGATGAATATTTCCACTAGATAAACTAGCCTCACACACCACAGCTTATTATTTAGGTATTCTTAAAAATTGTTCTTATCTTCTGATTGAAAGAAAACTTGTTTCATCTTTTAGTTCTTAGACACGAAACAATACCTTTCCCCCTGACAGCCATCTTACTTCTGTATGCAAAATTAAATATTCATGCTTAGCATCCATGGCACTACAAGTTGATTAAGAGACTGGTTTCAGTAGTCTTCCCTTCTGTGGAAAAAGCAAACCCACAATAAGCTATTTCAACTGAAACCTGAACCACAATTATGGACATCTAGCCTCCACAAAAATAGAAAAGAAGTGCTCCTAGCCAGAACTCAAATCGGCCATACTCATCCCACTCATCTGTTTTTGCTCACAGGAAATGATCCTCCTCAATGCATGCACTGTTTGCAACTATTGTCAGTAAAGCACATACTGATTGAATGTAGCTTG
Organism: Mastigoproctus giganteus; assembly: GCF_048544385.1. Lineage (NCBI taxonomy): Eukaryota > Metazoa > Arthropoda > Arachnida > Uropygi > Thelyphonidae > Mastigoproctus > Mastigoproctus giganteus. The sequence goes on along the minus strand of NC_143581.1, from coordinate 31,390,709 downwards.
TTCAACACTGCCCGACAGTCTACTTTCAGCTCCATCTCAAACCCTATATCACTCAGCAGCATCATAGGCAATGACGCAGAACTCTGAATTTTTCACTTACTTGAAACAAATTAAAATGTATGATCGATTCTAATTGCTGTTAGAGCAGTTATCACACGTACCCTCACTTACTTTGATAGGTGCGATATGGCCTGTGTAGCCCTTGCACCAGAAACTCCCACAACAACAACATTAGTAGTCTTGATTTAATGTAATTGACCACTGATACAGCCTGATCTAAAACTGATTTCAACTCATTGCCTGGTGTTCTTCCAAAAAGGGCCTCTCTGTGCAGAAAGCAATGAAAAACCATCACATTCAGATTTTATTTCTCTACAAATGGAATAAATTCTCTGATGGATCCTATCATTGATGGAGCACCATTGGTACAGACACCCAATCATGACTTCCATGAAAGTTCTAATTTTTCTAAGTAGCCAGTCAAAGTGTCAGAAATGTGTGAAAGTGTCTGGAGCATTCTTTAAGCTTTTTGCAGCATAAAAATTGAGTTATAATTTCATTTCCATGAATAAAATGAATAAAGGCTAATAGTTGTGCTTTGCCACTAATATCAGTAGAATCATCCACTTGTAATGCAAAATCTGATTTTTTTTATTTTTTTTTATTTTTAGCCTTGTAGGTACATTTTTACTCAATGTTAAAAGACATTTCTATTATTATTCTTTGAATAGTGTCATCTGATAGGGGTATTATAGCAATTTCTTTTTCAGCTTCAACACCAAACAATATTTTGACAATCAAACGACAAGTTGATAAAATAAGGGACTTAGCTATGGTGTGCATTTCTTTTGCAATGCAATGATTTCTGCTACTTGATAAGAAGCAATCTGAGCCCTTTCAGAAATTTGTATTCTTTTCTCAAAATAATTTTCTCGTTTCTTTTGTTGTTAAAGTAATCTTTTGAAATACTCAAATATTTATCTACAAGGTTCACATGTTATTGATTAACATCTCTTCAGTTTTCTAGGAACCATGGCATTGTTTGAAAGTTTTTCACTCCAAACAACACAGAGGTAGAGGACAGCCCTTCTTTTCACACAAAGAAATTCGAAACTTAATAACTGCTCATATACTTTTAAATAACTTTGCACCTCTTCGGTTGCATGTTCCTGCTCAAATCAAGCTGACTTTTATCACTTGTGGGCCTCCCAATATAATCCTTGTTTCAGTATTCTCCTTCACGTCTTTTAGGGTGACTACTTAAGAATGAAAAAATAATGATTAAATTAAACAATAAAAAATAGACTGCTAAAATGCTTTATGTGATTATATGAATGTACTCACAACACTGATTATATCTCTGGGAATCATTGAGCAAAACTGTCTGAGAATTTTTATTTCTCTTAGGTGAAGTGGCCATTGGGCATAAGTTGCTAGTAGTGCTTGCACTCAGACAGCTGCCACCACAGAGAAGGTATTACAATGTAATGCCCACTGTAATGATAATATGGAGACAGCATTAGGCTGCGTAGACTTAGTTTGGGTGATCCCATCATGGGTGCCACTCTGTGGAATTCCCACTGTAATCGCTGTTTCTTCTAATGCTGGTCTCTTGAGGTTAGAAATGCTGAAACAGTATGGAAAAGCAAGTTTAAACCAAGGTGACAGCTGGAAGGAGGTTATAAACAAATCATAACTGTGCCAAGGGCAGGGCCTAACTTGAGGACATGCAGGCCCTAAGCAAAAGTATTTTTGGGGCCCCTATAAAATGTTTATTATGAAATGAAATTTAATGTTTTTGGATTAATAATAATAATGATAAATGGATAGGTTTTGGTGCCATTTTGCAAAGTCATGGTGCCAATGGCGCATTCAAAGGCAAATATATGGGGTTGTGTGTGATTGTCATGTATTATTTTTGAGTCACAGGTAGGGAAAAGTTGGGACCCCTGGGCTAAAATCCGATAATGGCACTGGTGTATATAAGCATTTACACACAAGTAGCAATAACTCAGTTTGTGCACTTATCTAGACTCTAGCAGACTCACCAATGTCTAAAGCAAAATTGTGTGAAATGAATACAAAGGTAACGCTGAAAGTTTCCAGAAGAAGGCATTTTGTGCGGCTGTAATCGCTGAGGAAGAACAGTTGGTGTCTCCTTATCTATAGTTTTAAGGTTCTTGCAGCAGCAGCAGCAGCAGCAGAGGGCACCATGGTAGAATTTTGTGTTTTTTTGAATTGTAAATAAAAAATTTTATTTTATTATTTGAGGGGACCAGGCCCCATGATTTTATGGCCCCTAGGCAGTTGCCTTGTTTGCCTAGGGGTAAGATAGGCCCTGCCAAAGGGGAATGCCAGCAAGAATTCCCCAGACTCACATTGAGACCATGCACAGAAGACAAATTCCTTCTTCATATAATAACTTCTCTTACATTTTTATTATTTTTCCTATAAATTTTAAAACTTGTCCTTTTAATTTTTTAATTTATCTCACAGCACACTTAGAATGGTTTTGCAGCACACATATTGAGAGCGACTGTGTAATCACAGCATTCAAGTCTTGGAAACTGATAAGTACTTAAAATGCAGAATAAATGGTTACTGTAATAGCAAATGAAACCTTTGAGCAAACTAAAGTAAGACAAGCAGATGACAATGTCCAGCACAGAAGTGTAATTCAGAATGAGACTTTTGAACAATCCATAATCAATAAATAGTTTTAAAAAGCACTTTTTAAACAATTTCAACATACCTTTTGAATGCTAAAGCTGTTAGATGCTCACTCATTTAAATTTGATAAATCCTTGTTAAGCTGAATTAATGTATTTATTTTATTCTCTGTGTAAATCTATATACATTGAGAAGCAAATAATACATGTAAGAAGAGAAGCAAAAGCAGCCAGAAATTTAAATGAGATAGAATTAAACAAACAGTAATTGAGGAAAGAAGCCCAAAATTCTGAAGAACCAAATATTGAACAGCGCAGTGGTAGTCTAATGACAACTATTTATGAATTGTGTAACTAAGAAATTTCTCAAAGAAAGACCTAGAGGTAAAAATTCAAAATAACATTCCAGTTTCAGTTATAATTTGCTATAAAGGCAAATTAAAATTGAAATTCAGATGAGCATTTCCAAACTTGCTTCTTTACGTTAGCAATTTCAGAAAAACATTAAAACTTATAATAGTACTATATCATTTGCTTCAATGGGTGCAAAAATTGCTAACATACTTGACGTAGGACCATATTGTTATAAAGTTCATATTCATCACTGAACATTTCACCTTCGTCTAACTGATGATAACTCATGGCAGTTTTTACAGTTGTACATGCTTAATAGCACACATGCTGTTGATGTGCATCTTGGACTTCCAAATGGTCTGCCATAGGGCCAATTTACACACTAATTTTTCCTGCCATTATGTGATGGGTAATATGATATTAGCATTAAGAGGCATATGATGCAAGAAAGCACACTTATACAGCATCAGCCAGAAAAAAACCCTTCCCATTTCATCTATCCATTCACTCCAGAAGTTTGTCTAGTTCTTCCTTGAATTTATTTAAACTATCAACTTCCACAATGGAAATTATTTGTTCCAGCAATCAACCACCCACTGCTGAAGGCAAATTTCTGCACATCTTTCCTCAATTTGAATTTATGCTCCCTCAGGTGTGTAATCTGAGCAAGAGGAAGAATCCCATCAGCATTGAGCTTTGCTCAAACCATTCAAGGCCTTATACACCTCAAGGTGCATAATGAGTTATTAATAGATTTGTGCACTATATTGTTTATTTATTTTATATTAGGTTCACCTGCATACAAGTATTTGCATGCATGTTAACATACATAACTAGAGTTAATATATTAATATAGATAACTGAAATTAATGGGAAGAGCATATCATTGTTAATTGCAGTTGGAGAATCAGCAAAAGGAGTGATGATAGATCAAACTAGGATTACTTCCAAGAAAGGGCGAATCCAGGTAGTGCAGCTATCAGATGAACAAGCAGAAGAGCTTGCCAAACAGAATCCTGATGAAACAAGCTCAGTTTCAGAGAAGGTTCTGATAGCTTCAGCGGCAGAAAAGAACCGAATAAGTGAAATTAAGGTAAAACTATAGAATAATAATTATCAGTTTAATTTTTTTGTAAAGTTTATAATTTATTCTTTATTGGTTTCAATATCAGGATGATAAAAGCATGAAAGAATTAATTTGCATTAATATTTTAATATTGTATTTTCTAATCTAATCTAATCTAATTTGATTTCAGGACATTACATGGTAATACTGATAAGTTATTTTTAAAGAAAGTACACTTTTCCATATGTTAACTTTTATATTGGATTTATTAGTGAGTTAGGATGATTTTTTTTTTTTTTTTTGTGCAGCCTAATTTTAAGTTATTCTATCCAGTTTTCAGTTGGACTATTATTCCAGGCAACAATTCTTAGAACCCAAACCATGATAACAGAATTCAGTAAGGAATCCAGAAACATCCCTGTTTTAATTTAGATATTGGAACTAATTGAGTCAAAAATTGGTAAATATTTTATTATTGGTAAATTAATCTAATTTAAAACTTTATCACATAGAAAAGTATATTTTTACTTATTTCAATTATTACGTATTAGTTTTCTAATCATTTTTGAACCTATCTTCTTATAACTTGCTTATACCCATAGTAGGCGTGGCATTATAATATCATTCATTGGTATATAAAACCCATACCTTTTTTAAAAAAAATAGAGGTTTCTAACTAGGCTCAGACTTTCAGTGACACTTGATGATTCATTAGATACCTCTCTAGGTAGTTAAGGCTGACAGTGTGAAGAAATTCAAGGGTCAACTGGATAGTTATCTCCTTGAGGAGGAAAGCACATAATTCGTCTATTTTCTAGTCTGCTTTTTATATATCTTTTATTTTTTATATCTTCCTTTATAATTTTATTATTTTTGATTTATTTATTATTATTTTATTCTTTTGTTATTATTGTTGATTATTATTATTTTTTTATTCATTTATTTTATATATTATTACTACATGACACAAATGTCCAGAGTTGAAACATCGGTTCTCCCCCTGCTGTAGAGTGGATAAATCTGCCGTGACTGCACTAGCTGTTATGTTGGGGAAACTGGCAGGAGGCTCAGCAATCATGTTTCTGAACACAAAACAGCTATCTGCTTAGCGGACGTTGAACACTCAGCCATTACTGAGCACTTCTGGTTGACCCAGCACAACATCGACCCACTCCGCAATGTCATGATTATTGATCGGTCCCGCCAGTACCATCAGCTGTGCCTGGTTGGAATCACTGCACATCTCGTGCTGTAATGATTGTTTTAACAGAAACAGAGGATGTCGTGTCCATCCCATTACTGAGGCAACCATCCTCGTGGCTGACAAACGTTGGCATTTACAATGTTCCCATGCATCACAGCCACAAACTTTGCCTTCTGACAGCTAATTGTTGCATACACGCAGTTCACCATACATGACTGCCATTACATGCACATAGGTTCTAAGATTTTTAGAATAACTGTCAAAACTGATGAAGGGTAACATACTATCTGAAAGCTTTGTATTACTTTCCTGTATGTATTTTAATACAGTGGTACCTTGGTTTGCGAGCATAATTCGTTCCGGAAACGTGCTCGTAATCCAAAGCATGCGTATATCAAAGCGAATTTTCCCATAAGAAATCATGGAAACCCAGATGATTTGTTCCAAAACTCAAAAATATTCATATACTGTAAAAATTATTAATACAAAATACATACATACCTTTTCATATTTTTAATATTTAAATTTAATATACATAAAGCAATCGGATTTGTGGTAAGACGACTTTCACTGTCACTGACGGAATCACTGCTATCTGTTGACTCTTTCTTTTTGTGCGACTTTAACAAGGAACCTCTCCAATGACACTTGCCTCCTCTTGAGGATTTCACGGAAATATGACAATTGCATTGTCGTTAAACAGATTCATCGCTCGCACTATTACAAAATGAGGAGGCACGCTTGATACACATAAACAAAGCTGCGCGCATGTAGCAATTGAATAAACAACACCATAAAGGCAGAGATTCACTATTAACATCTCACATTTTACTAAAGCACATTTCTAGGGGTTACTACCATAAAACAATAAAAACAATTTCCAGTTACGTTCCTGCTAGTGAAATCTGTTATAAACTTGTAGTAAACTCGATCTAATTGCATTTTCGATTATACTGATAGCTGAAATTGTGTTGGTTTTTACGTTATTATGGTGAAATGTGTTTCCCCTTCACTGATATAAAAAAAAAAAAAATACATTTTCAGAATCTTCTGTTCATTCCTATCGTGTTGCGTTCGGTTGGGGTGATTCTGCGTTCGACTGCCATTTCTTATAAACACAAAGGCGAATCGTGCATAAGTGAATTCGGTTCGTGTTATATAAGCTATCGTTCGCGTATTTATAAATCATGTATGATCGAATTCGTGTAGTGTAAACACGTGTTATACGAGGACTGATTGTACTCTTATTGCAAGACCTCGCTTGTTTATCAAGTTAAAATTTATTAAAAATTTTTGCTCGTCTTGCAAAACACTCATAGACCAAGTTACTCGCAATCCAAGGTACCACTGTATTAAGCATATTTTAGCTGCAACTTGTTATTTTCTTTTCTTTCCATTTTGCTCTGTGTCAAGTAGTAATTATATATATAATGAATCCAGAGCACGTAGGCCTTTTTACTTATATCATTTATTTTATTTTTATTTTTTTGGCTGGTGCAGCAAAAGTCTGTAGCTTTCTTGCACTATATGGCCAATACTAATTAAATATTTTACTTAGAGCAAAATATAAAACTACTTGAGGTGTCATCAGTATCCCATATGTGCGACTTACATATCTTCATTTCTGAATATTTCTCTAATATTATTGCTAGACCCATCTGCTTACAAATACATGTATGTATTATATGAGATAATAGACTCATGTACACAGAACTTTTCAGATGTGCACATTAATAATATCAATGTGTGTGTGTCTGAAGAGTATATTGTTTTAATTTCAGTTTTCTGGATTTTCTTTTCATAATTGATTTATGATCTGGAAAAGTTATTTGGAGTCCTTTTTATATGCTTTTTTTTTGCTGTGAGAATCTAGAGGCCTCTTGATAATTTTATTAAAGCTATATAAAAAAAAATCCAAATAGTGATCTCTTTAGCACCTACCTGCACTCCACTGACATCTGAGTTTTTTAATTCAGAAAAAAACTCAAATGCTAACTATATTTAACATCCAACATGAGTGATTTTGATGGATCTGCTGCTCTTGGTACCACCATAGGTTCTCTCAGTTTAATTGAAATAAGATTTCAGGTTAATGTTAAGTAATATAAGACATTGTTTTGTGAATTATAATCTTTACTGAGGCATATAGATCAGCTTCTGTCTTGTTGAGAGAAGAATATATCAACTTTAAAAGGCAAATAACTGACTATGGTGTACAAAGCACATAACTTGAATCTTTATACTTTTGGACATAACTTGTTGCTCAGAGGATAGTTTATGAATGGAATTATAGTATGCATAGTATCCCAATCCCAAAAGCAAGTTTCTAAAAAGATTTCCCTGTAATCATTACCCTGTAACATGCTGTTACAGGATAATGGTAATTTCATAAATAATTTGGAGGACTAACCTGTCCTTTCATGTTTTTTTGCAGCCTTCAGGATTTAAACTGCTTGCTTAACACAATGACCTTAATGTTGACATCAGAACAAACTTTGCTTTTATAAATTGCCTTAGAATTATACTACTTTCAAATAAATAGCCATTTGCAAAAAGACATGAAAGGACAGGTTAGTGCTTCAAACTTCTTATAAATTCTGAGGGCACATAACATTAGCTGTATTAGAATTTTGCAGATAATTTTGCTTATTATACTTACTGTATAGGTCTTGTTCAGTTTGTAAACACAGATTTCTGTGTTTACAAACTGAACAAGACCTATACAGTGATGGAAACATGCGATATGGTTTCTTCTCATTATTACTCTAGGGGAGGATGTATTTCCCATTTATGAGATTTGTTTTATTTGTGGGTACAGTATTTGCATTTTAACTTGAATAGTGATTTCAACTCACCACTAAAGCAAATAAATTTTCTCTAAATTTACTAAGTTCATTTAAATTTATATTATTTAAGTTAATATTATTCATTGAAGTTAAGTAAAAATATTAAAAACCAAAGTGACAACTCTGAGAAAAAAATTCATGCTACAAGAGTTTAATGAAAAAGTGCTGGTGCTTATTTTGGAAAATGCCTCTTTTTGTATAGCAGAGCAAAACAAGTTTGCTTATTTAGTTTACATAGCTCAAATTGTCAGTTTTCCATAAGGTATTTGTTCAACCTATAGATTTTAATAAAGTAAAGTGTATAGCTTATTAAAAATAAAATAATGAACAAAGCTGAAAGTTTTAGAAGTAAAAATTTATTTCGTGCGATAGGTATATTTTTCAGATAATCACAAAATGCTACTACACATGAACGGCAAAATTGGAAAGAGAAAATTGGAGTATAGACTTGATTCTGATTGGATAAACTTCTGTACACATTTTGTTCTGTTGTTGTAGAATGTGTGTTGCACACAAATTTTTTGCTTTTCATATGATAATATATACCTTCCTTTATGTATTTATTTATTTTTATTTTTTTTATTTTTTTAGCAAGACAAACATGCAGAACAGGAAAGACTACCACAATATCGGAATCAATGTGAACATTGTCCTAAGAGTTTCAAAAAACCCAGTGATCTTGTACGGCATATACGTATTCACACTGGAGAAAAGCCCTTCAGTTGTGAGATTTGTAACAAGAGTTTTACAGTGAAGTCAACTCTTGACAGTCATCAGAAAATTCATACAGGAGAGAAAAACTTTTCATGTCATGTTTGCAATTCTCTCTTTGCTACTAAAGGTAGTCTTAAAGTCCACATGCGGCTTCATACAGGTAGGTACAATACTATTCTGAAATAAGCTTTCTTTTTAATTTTTTTTTTTTTTAATTTAAAGTAATACAATCATTTCTTCATGGCAGTTAAAATTAGGAAGTATGCAGATGAATTTCCTTCTCTTCCTAGGTAATCAAATTATATGATACACTTGGATTTTTAACCCCATTCTAAAATAAACTTGCAATCAAATCTTTTTATTAATGAACTTGAAGGGTGTGTTGATGAAAACTTTGTTATAAAAATAATTTCAGTAATGGATGAAATACAATACAATATTATGTAAAAAAAATTATAGCAAAATGTAAACATTATACTGAAAATATACACTTTAAACAGTATGTTATGTTTTGCTGCATGTACGGTATATGCTAAATTGTTATGTATATTAAATACACATAGAAGCTGAAAATATTTCATTCATAACATAATTTACTTTCAAAAGTGATTTATAAATTCACAAAAAACATTAACAAGATCGAGATATGAGTGATTAAAAATTGAATGTTTGGTGTTGAAAATTTTTATAAAGTTCATGTGGTAAATTTATACTATAAGATAGTATAAATAATATAAAAATAATATAAATTTTTTAGCTATTTTTATCATTGTCATCACTATAAATCATAATATTATCTGTGGCTTATATGCAGGGTGTATCAAGAAAATTTTATTTTTGTACAAATTCATAAACACACTCAGGTAATTTTCTGTCTGTTATCTATCTTGCATGTTGAAGTGCTTGTAGGATTAGTGCATGTAGGCAGTCAACTTTTATCTTTCCCTTGAGATCACTGATTCTTAACCAGGTAATCACAGCATTTCAGGGTACCATTTAAATTTTTTTAAATAGATTGTTTTAGGTATTATTCATGGTAGGGTCCACAGTTTACTATAACTTGATTATACAAGAAACTGTAAAATCTAGAATTCTTTAAAATTGAGCACATTTTACAACAATAAAAAAAAAAAAAAAATCATCATTCTACAATCCAGAAATATTAAGAAAGCAATCCAGCATTCATATCAAAGATCACATTTGTGAGAATCTACAAAAAATAGGTGACATTTTTGTCTTTTAATGCTATTGCTTATTCAGTAAAATTTACAACTTAGCAAGCACAAACTTCTCTTGCAAATTACAGCTGTGTAGTGCTCATACAGCACTTGTATGAGCTGAGAATTACCATTTTTATGTCACAGATGAAAGTGATATAGAAAATGCTCAGTGTGGTTGAGCCTGGAAAAAATGTAAGCTTCATTAAATATATGGTTTATCTCTTCTATAAGCAGTGACTGACTGATGCAAAGAAAAAGTAGATTTAATACCACACAACTGAAGTTTTGCTTCCATTATAAATAAATAAATAAATAAATGATCTTTTATTGCACACAACCAGATACAGTGGACAATGAGATCGTCAAAAACCCCCAGCATATGAGGCAAGACTAGGGGTTTTGACAAGTTGAATATATATACAGGTAGTTCTCGACTTAATTCATTCCTAGCGCGCGCTGATAAAGCGAAAACTTGTAAAGAGGGAATTTAATTCTCATAGACATAATGTAGTAGTAGTAGTGGTGGCATGTGATGCAAGAAAGCAAATGTATGAGCTTATGCAGCATCAGCCAACAAAAAAAAAAAAAAAAATCACACCATTCCCTCCAAATGCCTCTCCAGTTCCTCCTTAAATTTATTCAACCTATCAACTTCCACAAGGACAGATGGAAGTTTGTTCCAACAATTAACCACCCGCTGGCTGAAGGCAAATTTCCGCACATCTATTCTACATCTGTCTTTTCTTAATTTGAATTTATGCCCCCTTAGGTTCATAATCTGAACAAGTGGAAGGATCCCATCAGAATTCAGCGTGCTCAACCCATTCAAGGCCTTATAGACCTCAATCAGATCATTGCGCAGGTGCCTAGTCTCCAGCCACTGCAATTTGCAGAACTTAAGCCTCTCTTGGTAAGAGGCTCCCTTCATTCCCCTCACCAATCTTGTTGCCCTTCTCTGTACACGCTCAAGCAAATCTACATCCTTCCTAAAATGAGGCCTCCAGACCTGTACGCAGTACTCGAGGCGTGGCCTGACCATTGCCTTATACAGAGGGATAATCACCTCCTTTTCCCTGCTAGCAAAATTCCTATGTATCATTGACAAAACCCCATGACCTGCCCTGGCAGCCTGTCTGCATTGCTCAGAAAACTTCATATCTGCCTGCACAGTTACTCCCAGGTCTTTTTCATTTTCTACCACCTTAAGTGTAGTACCACACAGTTGGTACGTTTCTCTGGGGTTACTTCTACCCATATGCAGTACTTTGCATTTGTCAAGGTTAAACTTCAGTTGCTACTTCTTAGCCCATCTGCCCAAATTATCTAGATCCTGTTGCAGTAGCACACTGCCATTATTGTCATTAACAACCCTCCCAACCTTTGTATCATCTGCAAACTTCGACATTAAGCCTGATATACCTTCATCAATATCATTGATAAATATACAAAACAACAGTGGACCTAACACTGAACCCTGTGGGACTCCACTAATAGTCCAAGTAATACTCCACACATTAGTCCAAGAAGAGCAGCACCCATTGATTACCACCCTCTGTCTTCTCGCACTTAACCATCCTTTTATCCATTGTAGCAACTTACCCTTAATACCATTCTGCTCCAATTTGTACAATAGTCTTCCATGCGCAACAGTGTCAAAAGCTTTCCTGAAATCCAAATATATGATATCAAAATTGTTTTTTGCATCCAGTTCAAGGGTTACTTTCTCAACAATGAAATTAGTTGGCTAATTGGTTTATGTTTAAACAGTGATTGATTTATCCAAAGAAATTAAAACATCCTGTAAAATCAAGCAAATTATGATAAAAAAGAAATTATTTATGACTTACAAATGTTAAAGAATGTTTATTCTTCATCATCATTGACTAAATGCACACGCGTTGATCACTGATTGTTGGCTCGGCACTCTTTTTGTTGGGTTGTTGCATAAGGAGTTGTCTTCTTCAGAAATGCTTCAAGAGGTGTTTGTTTCCAAGAAAATCTTCTCTTTTCTTTATAAATTTCACGATAGCATGCATAAGCATTTTTTAATGGCACACACAAATTGCAACTAACACGATTTGTACAGAGTAACAAGTTTACGAACCTTTAAAAAAAGGAATGAAGAGAAGATTCTTAAAATTTATTTGTTTTTATATGATTGAAGATTTCAGAGGGAAAACACATTTCACCATAATAACGCTATGTTATGGTGAAATGTGTTTACCCACACAATTCCAGCTATCACTATTTTCACAAATGCAATAAGATCGAGTTTACTACCCATTTATAATTGATTGCACTAACTGAAAAGTCCAATAAACCAGAAAGTGCAAATTGATTTTGTTTTATGGTCGTGACCTCCAGAGATGTGCTTTAGAAAAAATCGCAAAGGCATTCAAAATTGATTCTTATAACAGAACATATGATAACGATGGAAGAGTAATGCATTTTAATGATTTGAATTGGTAATTAATACAATTTACATTATAAAAATGACCTTTTAGATAAATAGCTTAGTTATATAGCAAAATTTTCAACTTCCGAGGTCTTGGAACAAATAACTAAAAACAATGTGTTGTTGGATTCATGATATGATGGTGTCTCTGGAATGGATTAATATCGTAAAGTGGGGTACACTGTATTGTATATGTGCATGGTTTGAAATGCGGTATTTATGAACATTTAACTTTCATTTTTTGCAATTAATGTTCATATTTTTGATTTTGTTGAGACGATACTTAAAAAAAAAATCTCATAAACCTGGGAACTCGTAAAGCGGGAACCGCCTATACATCAACATACAATTAGAGATTAGCAATAAGAAAATTAATAGGTTATATTAACAGTTATGATAATGGAAGGTTAGATGTAATATCAAATAGGTTAACAATTTTCTAAAGAGTTGAAGGTAAATTATAGTTAAAGTAAATTATAGCAAATTATGGGATATTTACATAAAAATCAATTCTAGTTGACACAATTGCCAAAGTGTGCAATTATCATGTGTAGCAGAAGGTATCCAGTTGCTCATTCCACAACATAGCTGAGATTTTCCATCTTAAATGCAAACCAAATCTTGCAGTCACTGTTGTTTTTTACATCACAATTTGTATCATATCCCAAATAGACAGTTCACCAATTGGACTGGAGAAGCATGGGCATGAGCACTCATTTTGGTGGGCAACAGCTTTAGGCTTCATCACTGGGATCTGAAGGCAGCGCCTGCATGCAAGCACATGTCATAAAAGCACGAGCCATTTACATACTGAGTAAAGTTGGGACTTGCTCTGCAATTCAGTGTATATATGTAGAATGAGTTGCAAATTTATCTACCGAGGATTGTGAACGAGATTAGCTCAGTGCAGGCAAAGTTTTTACGGCTCCAGCTAATAGAGAAGTTTTTCTTAAATTTTTACCATTTTATTGGCATATTAATTTATTTTCTAGAAGTAGCTTTATATTCCTAGTTATGATACATAGTTTATTTTGAAATTTAGCATTAGCATTAGTAGAGGCATACAATGCAAGAAAGCAAGCTTATGCAGCATCAGCCAAAAAAAAAAAAGCTCCCATTTCACCCTGCCATTCGTTCCAAATGCCTGTCCAGCTCAGCCTTAAATTTATTTAGGCTATTAGCTTCCACAATAAAAGATGGAAGCCTGTTCCACCAATCAACTACCCGCTGGCTAAAGGCAAATTTCCACTCATCTATTCTACAACTGTCTTTCCTCAATTTGAAACTATGCCCCCTCAGGTTCTTAATCTGAGCAAGAAGAAGAATCCCATCAGCATTCAGCTTGCTCAACCCATTCAAGGCCTTATACACCTCAATCAGATCACCTCACAGGTGCCTACTCTCCAGGTGCTGCAATTTGCAGAACTTAAGAGCCTTTCTTGAAGATAGGTAAGAAACCTAGAAATTTTTTGTGGGTTATTACTTAGTATTGGTAAAACTTGTACTGTTTGAAACGTCGCCATTGTGTAGTATCGATACGGAATAGCATTACGTATATCTCGAACTTTATAGCGTAAGGCATAACATAAAACTAGATATCGTAATACATAGCACTGTAGTAGGAATCTGTTAGCATAGTCTAGTATTGGCAATTAATCAATTAAATTTATAAATCCTTTTAATTTTTATTATATATGCCGACCGGGCTAGCCAGGTGGGTAAAGTGCCTGCCTGGCAACCCAAAGGTCGCGGGTTCGATTCCCGCCTCGGGCTTGGATCAAAGTACTGCAAAAACCTTGGGAGGTGCACTTATGGCCACAGAAGCCGATGCGCCAACAACTACCCAAACCAAAAAAAAAAAAAAAAAAAATTTTATTATTAATTAAATTGTATTTAAATGGAAATCATGCCCCAGACTAGAGCAGAAAAGCAACTTGTGCAAAGTAGCGAAAGTGGTTCGCAGGAGAACCATAGGGGACGATTGTCCAACACATCACAGTCTAAAAAAATCTGCAAAATGCGACATGTTTGCGGATTTCTCTAGAACAGGACATGATCTAGCCATGGAAGATGTTTTTGTGTGTGTGCTAGGTGCAGAGAATGTGAAGAAATTAAGTGCCAACTCAGTGTTCTAATGGGCTTCTGAGAGCTTGAAGAATCGGGTGGATGCTCTCGAAGGAATTAAAATGGGGGCCCATCGAGATCTCAGCTGCCAACTCAATGTCAGAGCACACTCTTATGCCTCAGCCAACACAGTAGCAACCTTCAGGGCAGAAAGTGCTGATCCCACAGGAGCTAGTTATTGTTGGTGACTCAATTATCAGGGAAATGTGAAATATATTGTGCAAAAAGGATAGGTGGAATAGGACCAGGGTATGTCTGCACGGCCTCCGTAACTGAGTGGGCAGGAGCGGAAGTGCAGTAGCACACGCTCTTTGAGTAGACCGGGGTTCAAGCCCCTGACTGCTGAATACGGTCGATCTGCCAACCCGCACTGGACCAGCGTGGTAGATTATGGTCCATTTCCCTCAGCATGAATTGTTGAGGAGGCTTCCATCCTGCAGTGGGTTGATAATGGCTGCACTTTACTTTTATGTCTGCTTGGAGCAAAACTTGATGCATTGTAGAGCAGATATTATCTTTTAAGGGAGAAAAGGTGATATCGTTGTACACGTTGGCACTAATGACATTAAGTGTAGGAAATATGTGGATTTACTAAACAAGTAAAGGTCATTGCTGGAAAAAAAGTGGCAAGTTAGGATTAAATTTGAAAGTGTCTGGAATCCTGCCCAGACACGATAGGAGGGAGTATATGATGAGAGCCTTGTGAATCAATTCAGCCCTGGAGAGATTGTGCAGGGCTCATGGAGTAGAATTTTTCTCAGTGCGGTCTGTGCTTGTTAACAGGAAAGATTGCTTCTACAGGGATCGGATTTAAATGATGTAGTGGTCGTGCTGGCCACGGCAGTCATTAGATATCTTCAGTTCCAAGATATTCCTCCACCCATTTGCTGATGCTATCGAGGCAATGTTAGGTGGGTCGGAAAACTGCTAGCTTGGGGGATGCACAGACTAATATATTAACTAATAATAGATTAACAATAGCCACAGGCAGAGGTGGAAATGATTCTTGCACTGCTTCTATTGGAATGAGCAGCAGCCCAGAAAGCCAGTTGCTGGGGAATTCAGGAACTGCTGGGGGGTCATGAAACCAAGTAAATACTTGGGCTGTGTTAGAGTAACAAAGAATAAGAACAGGTACATGTATACTTGCATGTACACCAATGCTAGGAGTATAGTAAATAAATTTGAGGAATTTGCAGTGCTGGTTAAGACATCCAAGGCAGATATTGTTGGGATATCAGAGACTTGGTGCCACTCATATATAAGGAATGCAGAATTAGAATTTGGGTTGTACAATGTGTACAGACAGGATAGAAAGGGAGGAGGGGTTATGCTGTTTAGTTAAGAAACACAAAATCTAAGGAAGTGCATCCAGTTGACATAGATGGACAGTGCAATGTTGAGTCAGTTTGATGTGACATAAGCACTGGGAAAGCAAAAATGATTGTAGGAGTTTGTTATAGGCCTAATGACTCTGATGAGTACAATGAACAATTATACAGAGAAATAGAGTGGGCCAGTAAATCAGTGTGTCTTATAATGGGGGATTTTAACTTCCCAGATATAGACTGGAACTTGTCAGTTGCTCACTCACACGCTGGCAAGGCTTTTGTGGATTTATTGGATGATTGTTTTCTACAGCAGCATGTTAGAGAAGCAAAAGGAGTGAGTAACACTCTTGATCTGATTATCAGCAGTGATTATTCATGCATTAAGAATTTAAAGATAAAAGAACTACTAGGTGGCAGTGATCACAGTGTACTGATGGGGGATTTATTTAAAGATATAACTACCATCAGGGGTAAAGGGAAGGATTTTTGCTTTTGTAAAGGTGACTACAGTGCACTCAGATTTTTTAGGTTCTATACAGTGGCAGCAACTGATGATGTTACCAACAGCAAATTCTAAATAGGAAGCATTCATGGAATTAATCTTGGAAGCTACTAGGCTTTACATACCAACTAAGAAATATTGTTCAAGGTTTAGGCCTAAGTGGATGTCAGATGAACTAATGAAAACTTGTGGCAGAGAAAAAAAATGCATGGGATGCACATAAATTGTCAGGTGACACAGAAGCCTATGGTAGATACAAGCTAGTTTGTAATCAAGTCACAAAGGCAGATTATGAAAAATCTTTGGCAAAGGATGCAAAGGAAAGCAGCAAAGACTTCTTTACTTATATAAACACTAAAAGGAAGGGTATGAAGCAGATTGGTCCACTTGATATCAATGGTTTTACTGTAGATTATCATTCTCAGATAGCTGCCGAACTAAATATGTATTTTGCATCTACATTCACACACGAGGAGTTATTCAAGGAGGAGAGGGCCAGATGTTTATCAAACTCAAACCGGGAGTTAAATGATTTTGTAATAACAGAGCAAATTGGAGCATAAATTGTTGAAGTTAAACATAAGAAAGGCACCTAGGGTAGATGGGATCTATCCAGTTATATTAAAGAAGGTGGCTAAGGAAGTAAGCAAACCCTTAGCTATAATTATGAGAGCATCCTTGGACTCGGTGGGAAGTCCCCACAGACTGGAGATGTGCAGATGTGTCTCCAATTCAAAAAAGGGGATCAAAGGGTGACATACAGATCTGTTAGTTTGACTTCTGTTCCAGGGAAAATAATGGAGTTACCGGTTAAAGAAGCATTGCAGGGTCATCTAGACAAGACAGCAGTAATAATTCAGGCACATCATGGGTTTGTCAAGGAGGTCTTGTCTGACCTATTTGACTGGATACTATGATGTGGTCACAAAGGAACTGGATGCAGAAAATAATTTTGATATCATATACTTGGATTTGGAAAGCTCTTGATACTGTTGCACATGGAAGGATACTATTCAAACTGGAGCAGTATGGCATTAAGGGCAAGTTGCTACAATGGATAAAAGGATGGTTGAGTGGGAGAAGACAGAGTGGTAATCAATGGGTACTGCTGTACATGGATTAATGTTATTAGTGGTGTCCCTCAGGGTTATGGTGTTGGGCCCATTGTTGTTTTGTTTATTTATCAGTAATATTGATAAAGCTCAATGTCAAAGTTTGCAGATGATACAAAGGTTGGCAGGGTTGTTAATAATAGTAATGACAGTATGCTGCTGCAACAGGAACTGGAAAAGTTGGGTAGATGCGCTGAGAAGTGGCAACTGAAGTTTAACATTGACAAATGCAAAGTACTGCATATGGGTAGCAGTAACCCCAGAGAAATGTACCAACTATGTGATGTTACACTCAGGGTAGTGAAGAATGAAAGAGACCTGGGGGTAATTGTGCTATCAGATATGAAATTTTCTGAGCAGTGCAGACAGGCTGCCGGAGTAGGTCATGCGATCTTGTCAATGATATACAGGAATTTTGCGAGCAGGGATAAGGAGGTGATTATCCCCTTGTATAAGGCAATGGTCAGGCCACAACTTGAGTACTGCATACAGATCTGGAAGCCTCATTTTAAGAAGGATGTAGAGTTGCTAAAATGAGTACAGAGAAGGGCAACAAGACTGGTGAAGGGAACAGAGGGGTGCTTTTATGAAGAAAGGCTTAAGTTAAATTGCAGCTTCTGGAGACTAGGCACCTGCAAGGTGATCTAATTGAGGTGTATAAGGCCTTGAATGGACTGAACAGGCTCAATGCTGATGGGATTCTTCCTTTGCTCAGATTACAAAGCTGAGGGGGACATAGATTCAAACTGAGGAAAGGCAGTTGTAGAATAGATGTGTGGAAGTTTGCCTTTAGCCAACGGGTAGTTGATTGCTGGAACAAACTTCCATCTGTTGTGGAAGTTGATGGCTTAAATAAATTCAAGGCAGAACTAGGCAAACATTTAGAATGAATGGATCAGTGAAATGGGAAGGTTTTTTTTTTTTTTTTAATCTGATGCTGTATAAGCTTGCTTTCTTGCATCATGTGCCTCTACTAATGCTAATGCTAATACTTGATTCAAATATTTGAAAGCCTGGTATTGACTGCACAGGTGTGAATCTGTCACTTGGTTTGAGTCTATTTAATTTTGGCAGCAGCATTGGGGTTGTCCTTAGGAATTGTGCAGAGGTGCTTCGAGTAGAGATTCTAGGAATTCATGGATAAAATGACACCAATTAGCAGTTTGGTAGAAGTCACAAGCCTTCTGCTGTTTCTTGTGGTTAGTAGCTTGGCAGCTCTGTCTGTTTTGCCATTTGGGTCATCTTTACTTTTGGAGGAATGTGATGCTTATGAAGAGGCCACTTTGAGTGGCCAGTATTCTTCATTATCAATTTTTTTCTTTACTGTCATGGTTGCTGACACTATTTTATGCTGCATAGAGCACTGTAGGGTAAATTACAGTCTGGATATATTTCTTCATTGTTCTCAGGTCATTTGCATAAAGAAGGTTTGGTGCACCATCTAATCCTACACATTCTTGTTACTAGTGCTTCAATATGCTGATGGAATCTAAGTTTTGCGTTGAAAATAACCCCAAGGTCTTTGTGGCACATAGCTCATCAACAGCATAACAAATTATAATGGTGGCAAAAAATGAAACTTAGAAATTGATTAGATTTTTCCACAGCACATTATTTAAAAATGTCGTGTAAATTGATAAAAATTGCACATCATTATCATCATCATCAGCCATTTTCAATCCACTGCAGGATGAAGGCCTCTCCAGAAACTTTCCAGTTCCTTCTGTTTTGTACAATGGCCATTCATTTACTGGCCACAAACCCTTGAATTTCATCTGTCCATCTCCATTGTTGTCTTCCAGGTTTTCTTCTAGCTCCTTTTGGGTACCATTCTGTTATTTTCGTATGTGTCCTGCCCAATTCCATTTCAATTCTTTAGTTCTGATAAAAACGTCCTTTACTTGAGTTTGCTGCCTAATCCATATGTTTCTCTTCTTATCTGACAGTCTGATTACTAATATAATTCATTCCATTCTTCACTGTGTAGTTTTCAGCTGCTCTTCCATTCTTTTGGTGAGTGCCCAAGTTTCACTTCCATAAATCATTGTGGGGAGTATACATTGGTTCATTATTTTACATTTCAGACAAATTAGGATATTGCTCCTCAGTATGTCTCTATTTCCTGAATACTATCCATCCGAAATTTATTCTTCTCTTGACTTCCAGCCATTTATCATTATTACAGCTGATGACTTGTCTAAGATAAGTATATAAATCCACCTTTTCAATTTCTGCTCCTTCAATGATTATATCCCTTCCTGTGGCAAGTATGCCACAGGAAGGGATATAATTTTGGTTTTAACCATATTCATCTTTACTCCAAAATCTTTACTAACTCTGCATAACTGATTAAAAGTTTCCTCTAATTCTTCGAGATCATGACTTATTATCACAGTGTCATCTGCAAAATTGCATGTACCTCATCATAATTATTTCTTCTTAAGGAATAATTATGGAAGTTCTCCCCCACCCCAAAACACATTCATTGATATTCTCTGATATTACACTTAAGAGTACATGACATATTTCATGATTGTACATTACAGTACATAGCAACATTTTCTGTGATTTTATAAATGTAAATGTATAAATGTATTATTTGTTTACATTTAGCAAATTGAACTCTTATTTACATTTTTTAACCTCTAGCACTACCTGATTACAGATGTTAATAAGTTCATTTGTTAGTGCAGGAGTCAGCAACCTTTTTGAGTGAAGAGCCATTTTTGATTCTAAATCTAATTTTAGAATTTAAAAAAAGATAATCCAAAGAGCCACATTTCAGCTCAAGCTGGTGGGGGGGGGGGGGGGGTTAAGAAATGTAACAAAACCATTTATTAAAAAAATATATATATTTTGAAATATTATTTATTAATAATATTTCTAATTAATGTGACTTTTGCTGCTGAACTTCTTGAGCGAGTCTCTCAACATCTGGGAAATATTCTGTAATTTTCATCTTTAAGCATGCTGAGAGAATCGCATTATTCAGACGGTTTCTTTTGATTTATTTTTAATATAGTTTATGTTCGAAAATATTTGCCTGCACCAATTCAATGAACCAAAAACTGAGAGAAGTCCAAACGCAAATGTTTTCAAATTTATATACTGTCCAGTAAGTATATAAAATAAAAAATAAATAAACTACTCCATGCATCGAACACGATTTGGTCTTGCTTTTTCAACTCGTCTATCACCGTCCATTTATGTAGAATTGAAAGGGCAGCCTGTTGCCTCTCCAAATCCTCAATTTCAGTTTTAAGGCATTTTAGTCTTACACTCCACATGTCCTTGATTTTTAAGTCCTCTAGCTCCATTTGAAACTTTGCTTCATGTGGGATAAAAGTTAAAGAGCCTCATGCGGCTCGCGATCCACAGGTTGCCAACCCCTGCATTAGTGTTTAATATTCATTGAAATGTGCCTCTCCAAAATGCTCAACTAAGCATACCTCTCTCAAATCTGGAAAATTTTAAATTCTGGCACCTCTCAACCCTCAAAGGTACTAGATTTTAAAGAGTTTACTGTATTTGCGAAATGGTTTGATATTATTGTCTTTAATTAACTATAATTGTGTTATTTTTGAAGATAAAACTGAAGTTAAAGTGAATTTGCAGGTGATTAAATGGATTTTAAAAAAAAAATTGTTGTTCTCCTTACAGGTGCTAAGCCATTCAAATGTCCACACTGTGATTTACGGTTTCGAACTTCAGGTCATCGAAAAAGCCATATTGCTACCCACTTTAAAGAAGCATCTAGAAAGCGGAAACAGCCAGAGGTTGCTGTCGAACAAGATGTTACTTCCAATCTTTTGCATTCCAATCTTTCTAATAGTGCTAACCAATCTATAGGACTTTCTAATGTTACCATTCCTGCTGAAACCTTGAATAGTTTAATAGCAGGAATAAATTCAGAGCTGCCTCCTTCTGAAGCAGCCCAAGGCATAGAAAGCATTCAGTTACAACTTGCACCTGGAATCCTTGGTGGCCAAAGTATCCAGATAACAGGCTTAGATCCAGTTCTTTTGTCAAAACCTGTGCAAATTGATGCCACTCTTCTTCAACAGCTTCAACAGCATGTTAATATCAATATTACATTTACTCCTAATTTACTTCCTGACTCAGTTGCTGGAAATTCTGCATCCAATCAAACAAGTAATGCAGAGTCTTCCATAATACAAGCTACACTTGGGCCTGATATTCCTTCATCGCCAAATACAATTCCAGTTAATTCAAATATTATCATCCATCCACTGGGAATTCCACTTGAATCTCAGCAGCACATCCTTACTTCTGATACTCAGGTTGGACCTACTGATGTTAATGTAGTTGAAGGGACCAGTAATTTTGTCATTACCAATGAGGAGCATAGCAAAGAGCAGATGGTAACCCAGGAGCAGCCTGTCACATCGAACATTATCACAGCTACAGCAGAAAATACTCTCAGTCAAGAAGTATGTCTTATTAGAGGAGAGCTTGGATTGGCAGAGGAAAATATAGGAGTTGAAATGGTAGAGAATACTGTTGCTATTGATGAAAATGCTATTAATATCAATGAAAATTCTGATATAATTCAAAACATTCACCTGCTTAATGTGCCTTCTACAAATGAGACTGTTGAAATTGAAAATGCAGAATATTCTCATACATGTAACATTTGTGACAAAGTATTCAAAGGTGTTAATAATTTAAAAGAACATCTTGAGACACATGAACAAGAACTTCTCAAAAGTTGTCCCACACCTCACAATTGTCCACATTGTGAAAAACGTTTCTCTAAACAGAACCAGCTAGAGAGGCATATAAAGACTCACATTTCAGAAAAGCCATTTGTATGTAAAGAATGTAATAGGGGCTTCAACCAAAAGAATGCACTTGAAATTCATATGAACAGGCATGTGGGTGTGAAACCTCACAAATGTCCTCATTGTTCCATGTCATTCTCTCAAAAAGGGAACCTCAGTGTACATATTTCACGCACTCATTCTAAAAACGATATTCATCTTGATAGTTCATAGCAGAGAATCTTGTATAGTTTGAATAAAGTGAGACTTTGCATTTCCTCGTTACTGTATTATGTATGGAGCAAGAGATCTCACTTTTGTTGTGATGAAAACATTCAGTGCCTCATTCTCTACAAAATCTAGTCAGCCTTACTGGATTTCTTTCATTCTTGTACATAATGTGCATTATGTATATGTAAAGTTTTATATTTTAGAAAAAAACCTGTATGTATATATTTTTTCGTGTAAAGAAAAAAGGCTGGTTAATGATTGTTATGTTTGAATGCCTATAAACATAGTGGAGCTTGATCTTTATTCTAATTTAAATATTAAAAGATTTTGAAAATTTTCATGATAGTAGTATATCAGCAAACTTAAATTTTAATATGAATATAATATCTATTTTGTAATTTGTATTGAAATTTATTCCTAACAATGGCATAACACATTTATTGAACTTATTTAATAAGAAAAAATTAAAAAAAAAAAAAAAAAAAAAGTGTTCTTAATGCTTATGAATGGAAGCAAGTTAGACAATATAAATTATAATTTAGAATATAACTTTATTTTTTCCTTTAAACAGTTAACATACAAGAAAAAATTCTCACTTTCTCTCTGTGGAAATGGTCTATTTTATCATTGCCTGATCTTCTAAGTTATAAATATTTCTTTTGTATTGTTTAAGTCCAGTTAAATTTCCATTTAATACAACACAGAATAAATATTTCATGGTGAACTATTAAATGAAACCTATAGTTCATACTACAAATTTCTCACATTAGCATTTAAAACAAAATATTGTATATTGCCCATTGTGTCATCAACTGACATTGTCTAATTTTCAAAATTAAATAAATCATTTCATTATTGCTTTTTCTTTTTTGAGTGTATTTCTCTTACTTGCTTTTTATTTAGCAATTGAGTTATGAACACATTAAAAGTATTATTATTTGGGATAAATGTCTAAGAGAATATCAATTAATTTTCATTGGCATGATTTCTAAGATTTTTTTTTTGTATTTTAGTATTCCTTTTGAGAAATGCACTGACAAAGTTGAAGCATATATGTTTGATTACAGAAGATTTTTACTGTAATAAAAGAGATTTTTCTCACAAATTACCTTTTGTTACTTCACTCTCTCTCTCTATACTTTTCTGGATATGCTTTTAATCAGGAACAATCGTTTTCCTTCTCCAATGTATATCATGTGATAAGCTATTTCTCTGTACCAGAACAGTTCAATTTGATTATATGTACCATGTAATTTTGAATTTTTTTTCCCTCTACAGTATCAACTACTCCAAATTTCTGTTTGCAGATCTAAATATAAATTATAGTCTTTAATATCTAGGATCTTATAAACAGTCATGTTAATAGTACTATAGTAGAAAAACAGTTATATATATCCATGCTCTTTCAGACAAAAAAAAAAAAAAGGAATTTTATGTTTTTTGGTTTATTTATAATTGAAATATTTTAATTTATTTATTTTTGTATATTTTAATTTATTTATAAATAAATTAATTGAAAATTTCTGTGTTTATAAATATGGTGGTTAACAAACAATTATTAAGTTCATTTGCTACAGTATTATTAGGTACTTTAAAATGAAGAATTACCTGCAATTTATTTGTGGTACTTCTTCAAATTTAGAATTCTACATTTTTCTTTTCTTTGCTAAACTAATCCTAAGATGTTCAGAATTAATTTCTTGAGAAATTCACCATAATATCAATGTAACAAAAATAAGATTCACTATAGCTTTTAATACTTTAAACTTTATTGTAAGTTAAAAGATCCTCCTCAAAGGTGGACCATAACTTTTCAAACCTTGGCATTATCAAGGGCAAAGATGTACATATAGGTAACAGATGCATTGTTTGAAGCAGTGAGTATTTATCCATTTGTGGATGATCAAACTATTTTCTGGGGTGTAAGTGAAGTGTGTTTTTCACATACTCATGAAGTTCCAAGTATCTGAGATAATGAACAGGTGGCAAATATTAATGGAGCTTTCATTTATTCTCATATTCACTGTTTGCAAAATTAACAGCTTACAATAAATAATCTAGTATTGAAATTTTATTAAATTGAAATGGATTTTTAAATGTGGAGTGATGGACCTGTTTCGAGGTGTGTGTGTGTGTGCGTCCTGTTGATGGAATTTTTGTTTTCTAACCCTATCATATAGAGTTCAATGGGTGGATCCCTGATATGAGGAGATACAACCTGATCACTCCATATGGTATTCTACACTGTACCTGGAAAATATTATTTCGTCTTGGGGGAAGATGGATTAATGGAGAATAATATATCTAATTTTGTCATCAGTCTGTATACTACTGAAACCTCAGTATTTTGAAATATAATATCCAGTTTTGAATACTGTGAGGAAACCTATTGTAGATATAAAGTGAACTTCTTAGAAGGTTGTTGTTCTGCATTTAATATAGATGAACTTTATTTTTGATATTATTTATTAAAGAAATCAGATATCTCTGGTTTACAAAATGTGATGTGGGTATGCTTATTTCTATTTCACAATCATTTAATGATGAGCTGAATTTAATTGCATTTATTATTTACCAAATAATAAAAATGCTGTTTTCATTTTATAAACAACAAATTTCTTATGAATGAAGGGTTGGTAACTATTAAAATATAAATAAATACCCAAATTAGTGTTTTTATGGAAAACCTTTTGCCATTGCATTATTGTGAAATTTAAAATATTTAGTGAATTTATAGTTTCCTCCTCTAACATAATCAAAATGCTGGTGTATGTTGCTAAATGAATTCATAACTTTGTGGATAATGTCATCCATCATCTCTATAACAGCCATAATAACAAATATTACAGATAAAAGGAGACAAATGAACCTTAATCAGCAAGGTGCATTTCTGCTATTAAACCACTTGTGTTTAGTTCTGCTGGAAGCCCATATATTTGGTTATAAAACTGACTTCTGTTAAAATGTTAGTTAGGATTATACTGTTGGCTTTTACTAAAATGTTAACTAGGACTTTTGGAAGGCATAATCTTAGTATATGTGGGTAGTTGAGTATGGGAATGAAGTAATTTGTGTAGTGCACCATGCACATGAGGTATATCTATGTTATTACAAGGTACGTTGACTTCACAATATTAATGAATCAATGTAGCTTCACATTATATGTGAATTTCAAAAAAATTTGGTCATGTTGACAAGCTATATTTTTGATGGAACACAGAAAGAGAGCAATAGGAACCGATAATATGATGCAAGGTGTGTGTGCAAGTGCTGAGTTTCAGTAGGATGTGGAGTCTAGTCAGATAATTTACTTTATGTATTTTAACCTTTCCAAATAGGAAGGTAATGTTATTTTTGTGGATTTTAATATCTTTAAGTCTTGCTATAGAAATATAGTCAGACTTTCAAAGTGAAGTAAGCATATCATTATACTTATTGATGAAAACTTTAAACTATTCTTTAGAAGTCTATATTGTTAGCAGTGTTTTGAATGGTGCAAATAATTTTGCATTACAATCATTAGAATTTAACATCACTATGATATTGCCCTTATTGGCTGATTAGATCACTGTGTTCTTATTCTTTCTTAGTTCTCTCTCTCACGACTTATTTGTTCTGCATTTTAACCCTTCTAATTCTGGTGCCTTGATGGAATTTGTGTGGTTTCTCTTTTCACAATAAAGTCAGTCTATTGTGAAAAGGTTATTTGGTTCATCTGTTGAAAGAATGTCTTTTTTTGGATGATGACTCATAATCTGAATTTGCTTGTTTTAGTGATATATATATATATATATATATATTTTTTTTTTTTTTTTTTTTTTTTAAAGAGTAGACTTAAATTTAACCATTTGTTAAACAGTTTTGACTGGGAATCAGATAACTGGAAAGATGATAAGTTTATAATATTAGGATACATATTTACTGACCAAAGTGGGTGATAAGGGTTGGTTAACTGATCTCCACCTACTATTACTCTGTGTGTACAGTGTGTCCTGTGTTTTATTTGTGTGTTTACTATCTTAATATCATGCTTGTGCATAAATAAGAATATTCAAAATTTGTCTTAATTTGAGGAATATATTTTCTGTGTTAATGAAGTGGTTTCTATAGTTTGTTTGTTTGTTTTTTGGTTTTTAGGAGCATTAGCAATTAAGGCCATATTGCTCCGAAAATATGCGGTGGTCATTTCCTGACCTTTCTGCATCCTCCGTATTTGGTGGTGACGGGCTCGAACCCCGGTTTAATCAAGAAGCGTGTGTTATACACTGCTGCTCCTTCCCACCTGGCTACGGAGGTGCCTGGTTTCTATAGTGTTTGATACATTTGAATAATCAGATTTTGTAAGAAAAGCTTTGTTTTAAGGCCAATTTGACAACTGAGCTAGAATAGAGCTGAATTAAATTATGTACGCCAGAAATCTGCAACTGAAAAAGTGAGAATAACATTAAGATTTAAGCACTGCTTTAGAAATTGGATGTAGCATTTTTGTGCAAAAGATTTATTTATTTATTTATCTATCTATCTATATATATATATATATATATATATATACAGTTGGTCGTCGACTTACGACCGACTTCTGTTCTGACTGACAGGTCGTAAGTCGATCTGGTCGTATGTCGGCCATATATTTATTAACAGTATTTTTTAACCTTTCTAATCTTTTTATCATCTTTATAATTTATTTTTATAATCTTTTAAATTTTTATCATCTTTTATTTTTCATTTTAAATACAGTAATGTTTTCATCTTTTATTTAGCGATACTGTACATACCTTCGTTTCTACGCCTAGTCGCGGCCGGTCGTAAGTCGACGACCAAGTGTGTGTGTGTGTATATATATATATATATATACGCATTACTCACATACACAGGGCACACAGACCCAAAATAAAAGTGAGAAAGCTAAGTAATAATACAAAACAGTAATAATACAAAACTAGAATTAAAATATATACAAAATTTAGATTAAGAAAACAGAATAAGGAGCAGATTCATATAGATAGATGGATTAAGTGTAAAATCAATGTCGTAATTATTCAATACCTGAAGGAAACGAAACAGAGGACTACCAAGTAAATGACGAGTATGAGGAACAGGCAGTGAGAAATCAAACTGGGTATAGTGAAAGGTATTTGTTCAAGAAAAGATGGAGAATTGATAACAGAGTTTATGATATTGTAGACAAAAAGAGACCCATGGAGTTGTCTAGAGTGAAAAGGAATGATTCTTAAGTGACCACAAAGAACTCCATAATTTTGATAGTGAAAGGCAATGTGATTTCAATAGCATAAGAATTTAATGAATTTAATTTGAATTCTCTCAAGTATGTGAGAAAGATATTCCTGTAGTTAGGACCAAATGATATCACAATAATCAAAAATGGAAGTATAAGCTGCTTGTAGAGAAGAATTATAACTTTGTCACCCTTGAAAATAGAGGAAGAATGCTTGATTATCCAAGAAGTTTAGAAGTCTGAGATATTACATGATCAATGTAGGAAGAGGGATGAAGGTCAGATTGAATTCAGAACACAAAATTCATTGTAAATATTCAGGGATACTAGGACAGATACACCGATGATCCAAAACATTATGACCTCCTACCTAATATGATGTTGGTCCTCCACCTGCAGCCAAAACAGCTCGTACCCAGCAAGGCATGGATGCTACAATATTTCTAAATGTGTCGTGGTATCTGGTATCAACACGTAACCAGCAGATCCTTTAACTCCTGTAAGATCCGTGGTTGAGATTCTGTTCCAACACAAACCACACATGCTCGATGTCTGAGGAATTTGGAGGCTAGGGCAATACCTGGAAGTCTTCCTCATGTTCCGTGAACCAGTCTCGAACAATCCGGGCAGTGTGGCATGGCGCATTATCCTGCTGAAAGATGGCGTTACCAGAGGGGAAGACCATTGCCATGAAAGGGTGTACCTGGTCAGCAATGATGTTTAGGTACGTGGTAGATGTCACAGTGCCGGCACATGGATGACTGGACCCAGGGTATCCCAGCAGAACATCACCCAAAGTATGAACCACCGCCACCGGCTTGTTTTCATCTCACAGTGCATCCAGGCGCCATCACTTCCCCATGTAAATGATGCACACAAACCCAGCCATCTACATGGTGCAACAGGAAACATGATTCATCAGACCAGACTTCTTTCAATCACTCAAGGTCCAGTTTCGATGCTCGCATTCCCATTGTAGGTGCTGTCGCCGGTGAACCATGGTTAGCATGGGCACTCGGAGCAGCCTACGGCTATGCAGCCCCATTTTCAGCAGGGTTTGATGTACTGTGTGTTGTGACACATTACTCCCGTCACCAGCATTCCAATTACCGACGAGTTGCGCCACAGTCGTCCTTCTGTTGCCGTGTACCATCCGGGAGAGCCTTCACTCACCTTGAGCATCGATGAGCCGTGGTTGTCCAACACCTCGCCGGCGGTTTGTGGGTGTTCTCTTCTCGGACCAGTTTCGGTAGGTACTAACCACAGCTGACCGTGAGCATCACACCAGCCGTACCGTTTTGGATATGATCTGACCCAGTCATCTGGCCATTACAATTTGGTCTTTGTCAAAGTCGCTTATGTCTGCTGCCTTTCCCATCTGAAGAACAAGAGTAACACTGATTAACGGAGCTCAGTATCAGGTGTTTTTTATACCATGTCCTGACCTGCACACACGCCGTAGTTCACCTGCAGTTGCTTCGATATGCATAAAGTGTCACTATTCATAATGTTTTGGCTCATCGGTGTAGTTGCTAACACTATTGTTTAAACAATATTTTAATTCTACATTAAAAATATGCCTAAGTACCTGAGTGAGAAGTTATTTGCTGATTAGAAATTAAGGTAATTGTGTACACATTAACAAACAACTGCAATATTAAGTTCATTTATCACAGAAATCTGTTGTTTACACCAATTAATAAATGCATTTAAATTCAGCTTGTCACTAAATTATTGTGATAAGGTTCCCAAAAGAAACACATCTTTGTTAAATGCAGAACAACAGCCTTCTAAGAATTTCACTTTATGCATACCATATATTTCCTTGTAGTATTCAAATTGAATGTTATATTTAGAAATACTAAAACTGCAACCACATATAAACTGATGAAAAATTATTTTCTATTAATCTGTCCTCCTCAACTGACAAAATAATATTGTCCAGGCATAGTGTAGTGTAATATATAGAGTGCTTCAGTTGTATCTCTTCTCCTCAAGATAGAACTTTATGATGGAATGTCATAGAAATTCCATCAATTCAAGAGATTCTAGTAACTTGGACTAGCCCAACATTTTGTTACATTTAAACATTCATTTACATTTTATTGAATTGCAATACTAGCTTATCAACTCAATTATTGTAAGCTATTGGTTTCAGAAACATTGTATACGAGAATGAAGAAAGCTCTATTAATATCAGATATCTCAGATATTTGGAATTTATTTGACAAGTATGTGCAAAATGGCACTTTGATTACAACCCCTGACAACTCATTGGATCATTCACAAATGGATAAACACTCACATCCATTCCCTTCATAATGGCATGGTTTGAAAGGTTGCATTGTAGCTTCAAGGAAGGTCTTTTAATTTATAAGCGTTTTAAAATAAAAGGTCTACTACAGTGAGTTTTACTTTTGTTTTCATTGATAATATGGTGAATGTCTCAAGAGATTGTGCTTTTTATCTGGTTAATAACAATAATAGCTAGTAAGCTGGCTATTAAAATTATAATTTGTATATTTCTCTTAGAAAAGTGGAGCTAGTTTAAAAAATAAAAAGAAAAAAAATTGAGTTTGATATCCCACTCAATAAATTAGTAATCCATCATTTCAAAATAAATGACGGTGATAAATCCAATTAAGTTATCTTAACATGTTTAAAAAAAAATTGCATCCATTTAAAAAAGAAAATAGCACAAAAATATTTATTTACATAAAACAAAAATTTTTTGATTAAATTTCCATTTAAATATCACTTATTAATATGCCTATATTATCTTAAAATTTTTTTTTTAATAAAAATGTTTCATTTCTAATTATAATTAAATAAAATTCAAAGAAGAGCTTTAAATTTTATTTTATTTTTATCAATTTTTAACATTGCACTGGAATAACACTATGTAATATGAATAATTTATTATTTCTAATTGAAAATGTTTACTCATAGTTGTTTAAATAAAATGTATCCATCCTATTTTATGTAAAGCTACTGATTTACAATTCAAAAATTACTTCACAGAATATTTATAATCTGCATTTGTCAGTTTGTAACTTATTTTACTTGAGTTTACTATTTGATATACAGGGTTATTATGAAGAAACTTTGAAGTTAAATATCTCGATAACAGCTGGCCTTAGACATTTGAAATTTTATAGGTAGGAACAATGCAAGATTTAGGTAGCTGGGACCCTGGAACACTTATTTTCAGGATGCTCCCCCGGGACCAACAGTAATGTTGTTTTTCAGTGCCCCACGGTTGAGACACTGAGGCAACTGCACATCACTAAAGTTGGTCTTGTGTAAGAAGCTTGAACTCAGGTACACCTTTACCATCAACTGCCATCAGTAATTAAATCACTTTGTCCATATCACTGGTCCCTTTCACATGATGTGGCAAAACCATGTGCTCAATGTGAGGACCCTGTATATCCAAGGTGCATTGCTTATGTTGGATGACAAGGCACAACAGCAAAAATACATATTATATCTGCAGCCTTTCTCTTAGTAGCATCCTTGAACTGTAGGGCATATACAAAGTGCCATAAAAGTACTTGGGCAATTTTAAATAGTCCCAAAGTCAGAATCTACTGGAATAAGGTTAGGTAACTTGGAAGGGGTCCATCAAAAACTCCTAGGATATGGAAATGTTATTTCAGGTCCATCACCTTCATAGTATGGAAATGATGTCTTGCATGAAGACCGTGATATGTAAAAACTACACTCGTGCTGCACAAGAGTAGAATTTTCTGGAAGAGTTCTGTTATGATAATGTCATAAGGAGCATGGACATACAAATTACTTTTTAGCCATTATAGGGTATGTCAACAGTACAGATTTAAAGAATAAATCTGGCCCTAAAGTCATATTACACAGTTCCTTTTTCTTTTCTTTTCCTTTGTTTTTTCAGATCCCCAGCCTGAACATGGTCGATAACAATTCCTATGCAGATTCCAATACTAATGAAGGATTACCTCAGTGTAATAATAATAACCTAGTTGTCACATATCATATAATGGTCTAGCTGCCACTGTGTGCCACGAACAGCTGATCTTTAAGTGTAATAAAGTTACATGATTTTTGGTCTTCCTTTCTTGTTAATATTACAATTCTGTTGTGCAACAGTGGTCATCTTACTCCTTGATGGTAAATGGTATATAAAGTTGATCTTTGTTCAAAACCTGCAATTATGGCCTCACTCTCTCTCTGTGTATTGCCTATAACCTACCTCAGAAATATTAGATATCTAAGACCAACTAATTATAATTACTGTGTGTTTTTCAATGGAATTTAGAAAAAATTAATAAAACCCCAAATCTTTCTTGTATTTATATATATGGTCATTCATATGTGAAATATAAAATATACTTCCGTGAATTAATTTTTGATACATGACATCAAGCTTCCTTCACATTAAATACAGCTAGAAAGAAGCACACTTCATTAAACTACTTTATGCTCAAAGACTGAAGAATGTGGTGTGCAACCACCTTATAACTTAAGTGGTAGTTATGCTCCACTTTTAATAGTGATTAATGTGGTTCCTTTAATCTGTTAAATATGTGCCTATGTGATGTCGTTTAGAAACCTTATAAGATCAAGTTTCTATTTTTGTTCCATTACTTTAGTTCCTTAAGTTTGTAAGAAGAATAAAATACTTTAATAAGGGAAAAAATTATATTTAAATGGAAATTTTTAATACCAAAAAGATTAAAAATAATATAATTTTTTTATTTTTTTGCTGTGCACCTGATTTTCTTCCAAATTTTATTTTATTATTTACTATTATAAACAGAATTTCCAAAAATATGTATAACTCTTTCTTCTGTAATAGATTTTTTTAAAAAAGCAGGGAAAAAAATGCAGTTATGTCATATATTAAGTGCAACAGGATCACAAATTTAAAAAAAAAAAAAAAAAAAAGTAATTTTTTTTTTTTTACTTGTGTCTACTAAAATTTTTTTCATACATAAATCAGTAAATGCAACACAGCCACATATATATTTATGATGCTAATATAAATGTGGCTGCAGTATAAATGTATACTGCAGTCAGTTTAGTTTATTCACACATGGGAATTTTCTAGTAGATAAAACTTCTTTTTTTTTTTCAAGTTCTGGTCCAACTGCACTTAAATGTGTAGCATATGATTTACTCATCTGACTAAAAAAATCATGCCACTCAAATTAACATTAAAAATCACACACTAGATATATACTTAAAAAAAAAAAAAAATCATGTCAACAACACTACTTTTTTTATAATGTTAAAAGCAGATTTCACATTGTATATGGATGAAATTGAATGT
The DNA here is from genome assembly GCF_048544385.1 of Mastigoproctus giganteus. Lineage (NCBI taxonomy): Eukaryota > Metazoa > Arthropoda > Arachnida > Uropygi > Thelyphonidae > Mastigoproctus > Mastigoproctus giganteus. Next base: position 31,357,556 of record NC_143581.1, on the reverse strand, counting down.
CAGAGATCAGTCCTGTTTATTTGAATAGTACTATAGTGCCAAAGCTTAGTCTTTAAAACAGTATTTGCTTAACTAGCTTTAAATTCTAATCTCTGCAGACTATGAACTTAAATGATTGAGCAAACAGAAGCAGAATTTTGTTTTTTGTACATTATGTTGTTTGTTGATATTATCATATAATGAAACATGTTACAGGCTACCAATACATCTCTAAGATGCATGTTGGGTTTGTATGTGTATATGTATATAACTGTGTAAACTAAGAATGCTACGTATGTGAATGAAACTATTTTGAATAATGCCAACATCAACATATATTTAATGTACAGTTTAAATATTATTGAAATGCTTGTTTTTATACATTAAAGCAGCAGAACAGAGCTGCTTTTTTTCACTTCAGTAATTCTTCTATCTTTACAATAAAGTATATATGATTATATGCCATAGAGATGTATTTCCTTTAAGTTCCTTTCATTTATTCACTTTTCTTGACACAATCATTGAAACTAAGTTAATAAAATTCCAAGAGCAATAAAAACAGTTGACACTAGATTTAAATTATTATTATAGGATAAATTTCAGATATTTAGTTTAATTTTAGTTGCATTTCTAGAACAAACACTAAAGTGAATGAATTATTGCAAATTACACTTTTTTTTTTTTGTCCTTGCTTTTTCCCATTATATATGGGGTCAGCATTTTTTTTTTTTTTTTTTTTTTTTATTGTTTTGGCATGCAATTTTTATGGCTGGATGCCCTTCCTGACGCCAACCCTCACCCTTTATCCATGCTGGGGATATGTGGTGTCCATTCCCTGACCTTCCGTATTTGGTGGTCACGGGCTCGAACCCCGGTCTAATCAAGAAGCGTGTGCTACACACTACTGCTCCTGGCTACGGAGGCACAATTATTGCAAATTACACTGATAGCTACAAATCCACATAATCATGAAATTTGCTCAAAGGAGAGGAAAATAGCTTAAAACTGATGTTTTACGGTAAAATAAATTTACCAAGAAAATTTTTTTATCATAATTTTCTTTCATATTTCAAGTATGAAAGAAACTTCAAAAATATAAGTCAACTTATTAACGTGCACTTGTGAGCCAAACCATTATCTCCACTCATGGAGACAGGAGTGGTCTGAAGCCAAACATAATGGTTTGGCTCTCACTGTACCTAGGAGTGACATTGAATGGCACAGCATACATAGTGATGTCATGGGTAGTGCCCATCAGTTTGTCATTATAAAGCCCATACAATGGGGAACGATTTGCATCTCTAGGAAGGCAGGGCCAGCATCTCATCAACCGTGGGCATTGTTAGCTGTTCAACAGCTGCCATAGTGAAGGTGTGTCAGAAATGGTCCAGAGAGGGATACCCAACATGCCAGGATGGGGAGATCACTGCTGATTGACAGTCAAGGTGGATGACAGTTGGCATATGCTGTCTGTAACAACAGACAGCTCACGATCCCTCAATGCTAGACTACAATCAGTGTGCATGGGGAAATGTTTCCTGGAACACGATCCAGTCGACTCTCTTGACAATAGACCTATGAAGTAAGCGACCTGTCCATATGCTCATGTTGACTGACCATCATCAATACCTCCACCTGCAGTGGACATGGAAGCACCGTTTCTGCACACTGGATGACTGGAAAAAAGTCACCTAGTATGATGAATCAAGGTTCTAGCTCCATCATGTCAATGGATGGGTGCATATTCAACGGTGAGAAGCTGTATCCAGACTGCACAACTCAATGAAAACAGACTGGTGGCTTGGGGAAGGGGGATGGTTTCATGAACATCATCACTAGGTCCCTCCCTCGTAGAACATGCCCTCACTGCCAGATCCTACTTCTGCACTGTTTCACACCACGTTTTGCCCTGTATAGTGACTATGCATCCAAATGGCACTGGATTCTTTCAACAAGACACCCCATGTCACCAGGCCCACATTGCACAGGAACAGTTGGAAGTTTGTGTCCAAGCATTTCCACCAAATTCCCCCAACCTCAATCCCATCAAACATTCAGATATGAGGTTCTGTGAGTAGTATAGACAGGCTGCCAAGACAGCCCACGGGCTTTTATTAACGTGAATTTTACTATGAGGGATAAGGAGGTGATTATCCCATTGTATAAGGCAATGGTCAAGCCATATCTTGAGTACTGCATACAGCTCTAAAGGCCTCATTTTAGGAAGGATGTATATGCTGGGATGGATGCAGAGAAGGGCAACAAGGTTGCTGAGGGGAACAAAAGGGTACTCTTACCAAGAAAGGCTTTAATTCTGCAAATTGCAACTTCTGGAGTAAGTGCCTGTGAAGTGATCTGATTGAAGTGTTTAAGGCCTTGAATGGATTGAGCAAGCTCAGTGCTGATGAGATTCTTCCTCTTGTTGAGACTATACACATGAGGGGCACAAATTCAAATTGAGGAAGGGAGATTGCAGAATATATGGGAAGAAATTTGTCTTCAGCCAGTGGGTAGTTGATTGTTAGAACAAACTTCCATCTGTTGCGGAAATGTATAGTTGAATAAATTCAAGGAAGAACTAGATGAATCAAATTATTCTAACAAACTTAGAGGGGATGGACTGGTGATATGGGAAGTTTATTTTTAGATGGCGCTGTATAAGCTTGCTTTCTTGCATCATTTGCCAATACTAATTCTAATAAGTAATATAATCGGTTGGTATGATGCCTCGCTCGAATATTCCAGAACTTGTTCTTTGGGAAAAAACTATATAATGCAACATAATGCATTAGTAAAATGAATGAAGGTAGAATTCTTACTGTTATAAAGAATTCTAGAACTAGGGGTCATAAATTTAAATTACAGGGATTACGGTTTACATCAAATTGTAGGAAGTTTACTTTTAACCAGCAAGTCTTTGATTGCTGGAACAAGTTGCCCTTGCAGGTAGTTGACGCTGACAGTTTGAATAAATTCAAAGATCAGCTGGATGACTAGAAAAGACTTCCTTCCTCACCTGTGTGAGGAAGATAGCATATAATTTGTTTTCTTATCTACTTTTTTTTGTTTTTTTAGCCAGTGCAGCAAAAGCCTATGGCTTCCTTGCACTATATGGCAAATACTATTACACCCCTTTTGCAGCCTTCACTAACTTAAATTTGACATTCTTAATCAAGTTGTAGAATAGATGTGTGTGGAAATTTGCCTTTAGCCAGCAATTTCCACAATGACCAATGGAACACACTTCCATTGGTCGTTGTGGAAGATTAGTATTAGTATTAGTATTAGTAACGGCCGTATGGTGCAAGAAAGCCTATGGCTTATGCTGCACCAGCCAAAAAAAAAAAAAAAAAAAAAATCCGAACAAAACAATGATAAAAACAAAAATTAAATAAATAAATAAATAATAATAATTAATAAATAAATAAAAATAATAAAATGAAATTAAAAATTAAATAAAAAGGAAATTAATCCTATCATCCTATGCGCTTCCCTTAGCCGAAAGTACTATCCAGATGACCTTTGAATTTCCCCAAACTGTCGGCCTCTACCACCCATGAAGGCAACTTATTCCAGTAATTTATAACTCGCTGGCTAAAATAAAACTTCCTGCAGTCCAATCTAAACATTTCCCCGCGTAACTTGAATTTAGATAGCTTAAATGAATTAGCACAAGTAGAGGCATATGATGCAAGAATGCAAGCTTATACAGCATCAGCCAAAAAAAAAAATTCCATTTCACATAACTGTTTGCTGTAAAAGTTTGTCCAGTTCTTCCTTGAATTTATTTAATCTATTAACTTCCACAATGACAGATTGAAGTTTGTTCCAGCAATCAACTACCCACTGGCTAAAGGCAAATTTCCGAACATCTGTTCTACGACTGTCCTTCCTCAATTTGAATTTATGCCCCCTCAGGTTTGCAATCTGAGCAAGAGGAAGAAGCCCACCAGCACTGAGCCAGCTTAACCCATTCAAGGCCTGATACATCTCAGATAACCTTGCAGATGCTGCAATTTTCAGAATTTAAGCCTTTCTTAGTGAGAGGACCCCCTTCATTCCCCTCACCAATCTTGATGCCTTTCTCTGTACTCATAGCAACTCTACATCCTTAAAATGAGGTCTCCAGACCTGTATGCAGTACTCAAGGCATTGCCTAATACAAAGTATTCAAGGAAGAACTGGACAAACTTTTGGAGCGAATGGATGGGTGAAACGGGATTTTTTTTTTTTTTTTTTTGGCCGATGTTTTATAAGTATGCTTTCTTGTCTCTACTAATGCTAATATTAGCATCAGAAATACCATTTTAATTTTGAGCAATAAGGTTTCTATATTTAATGGCCACTGTAAAATGTGAGAGCTTTTCAAGTTTTGTCTATAAACACCCTTTTAATATAGGCTGATGGTCACTTTCAGTCTTATATTCACTATAGGCTTTTGTATCTTTAACCAGTTGTTTAAAATTCTTTTCCATAATGAAATAATCAGTGTTGCCTTTCTTGTTTCTGTTATGCTCCCTCTATGGAAACTTCTGATTTATTTGAATCAATATCTGCTGTATAAACAAACAGTATTTATATTTATCTGTAACTAATGAGACATGTGGCAGAGAAGAAAAATGCATGGGATACATATAAATTAACAGGTGAAAAAGAAGCCTATGATAGATATAAGCTGGTCTGTAACCAAGTCACAAAGGAGTTTAGGCAGGAAAAGGCAGATTACAAGAAATCTTTAGCAAAGGATGCCAAAAACAGCAAAGGGTTCTTTACTTCACTTCTCATAGGAGTGGCCTGGATATGGGAAAAGCATACCAAAGGAACCTTGTGAGGTACAGAAATGATGAAGAAACAACAACGGAAACAAAACAGTACAGAGGAACTTTATTCAAAAATGGCAACATAGCACTGGCTGCCATGATACAGATGCATCACTGCCAAAGATGGAACAAAGAGAAGAGGTGGTGCTCAGTAGGAGATATGGCCACCCCTAATGTTGATGCAGGCGTTGCACCGCCTGTCCATAATTAGAACAATCTTGTTGATAAGTTCTTGTGGTAACATCATCCATTCCTCGGATAGCACCATTTTCAGCTGGTGAACGTTTTCTGGTGGGTGTGGACGTGCCACTAGGCGTCTCCCCAGAGCGTCCCATATGTGTTCGATGGGATTTAGATTGGAGAAACGGCCAGGCCAATCCATATGAACAATGTCCTCACTTTCCAAAAGCATATAAACAGTGCAGTGCGATGGGGTGTGGCATTATGATCCATAAACACGAACTCGGGGCCAGTGGCATCTAGGAACGGAAGCACACGGGGAAGGATTACCTCATACAGTACCGTCTTACCGTATCTTTAGTTGTGTACATCCATCCAAAATAATGCCTCCCCCGACGAGAACACCTCGACCACCATATTGATCCCTTTCAGTGATGTTTGCGGGGTGATACCGTGTGCCAACCTCTTGCCAGATTAGCTGATGTCCAGAATCACTGCTGAGATTGAATCTACTCTCATCAGTAGAGAGTCCCTTAAGTAAAGATTTTGTGGTTGTAACCTTTAGAAATAGTGTTGGTCCTTAAGTTTTGCACACCAGCGTATAAGCTGGTCCGTCACAAAGGAGGTTAGGCAGGCAAAGGCAGATTACGAGAAACCTTTGGCACAGGATGCAAAGAAAAACAGCAAAGAGTTCTTTACTTGTGTAAACTCTAGAAGGAAGGGGATGAATCAGATTGGCCCACTTGATGTCGATGGTTCAACTGTTGATGATCTTGTTCAGATAGCTAACAAACTAAATGACTATTTTGCATCTTCATTCACACATGAGGAGTTATTCAGGGATGGGAATGCCAGAGGTGTATTGAACTCTGGCAGTAAGCTAGATAATCATGTAATAACTGAGAGTAAAGTGGAGGAGAAATTGTTGAAGATAAACATAAGAAAGGCACCTGGGGGTGGATGGAACCTATCCAGTTATATTAAAGAATGCAGCAAAGGAAGTAAGCAAACCCTTAGACATAATTATGACAGCTTCCTTGGACTCAGGGGAGGTACCCATGAACTGGAGATGTGCAAATGTGACCCCAATCTGCAAAGGAGGATCAAAGGGAGACACAGGTAATTACAGACTTATTAGTTTGACTTCTGTTCCAGGGAAATTAATGGAGGTTAATTAAAGAAGGTTAAAGGAGCATTGCATGATCTTGTAGACAAGGCTTCAGTTATAGCTCAGACACAGCATCAGTTTGTTAAGGGAAATCTTGTCTGACCAATTTGATTGGATACTATGATGTGGTCACAAAGGAACTGGATGAAAGAATAACTTTGATATCATATATTTGGATCTTAGAAAGGCTTTTGATACTGTTGCACATGGAAGACTGCTACACAAATTGGAGGAGTGTGGCATTGGAGGCAAATTGCTGCTATGGATAAAGGGATGGTTGAGTGGGAGAAGACAGAGTGGTAATCAATGGACACTGCTCTTCATGGACTTATTAGTGGCATCCCCAAGGGTTCAGTGTTGGGTCCATTGTGGTTTTCTGTATTTATTAATGATATTGATGATGGTATAGCCCGACCTTTGTATCATCTGATACAAAGGTCGGGCTGCAACAGGATCTAGAAAAGTTCAGCAGGTAGGCTGAGAGGTGGCAAATGTAAAGTACTGTATATGGGAAGCAGTAACCCCAGAGTAATGTATGAACTCTGTGGTACTATACTGACAGTGGTAGAAAGTGAAAAGGACCAGGGCGTAATTGTGCAGGCAGATATGAAGTTTTCTGAGCAGTGCAGAAGGTCTGCAAGAGTAGCTCATGGTGTCTTGTCAATGATATACAGGAATTTTTCTAGCAAGGATAAGGAGGTGATTATCCCCTTGTATAAGGCAATGGTCAGGCCACACATTGAGTACTGTATACAGGTCTGGAGGCCTCATTTTAAGAAGGATGTAGAGCTGCTGGAATGAGTACAGAGAAGGGCAACAACATTAGTGAATAGAACAAAGGCTTAAGTTTTGCAAATTAGTGTCTGGAGACTAGACACCTGCGAGGTGATCTGATTGAAGTGTATAAAGCCTTGAATGGTTTGAGCATGCTCAATGCTGATGGAATTCTTCCTCTTGCTCAGAATAATCGCCTGAGAGGACATAAATTCAAATTGAGGAAAGACAGTTGTAGGACATGTGCAGAAGTTTGCCTATAGCTAGTGGGTGGTTGATTGGTGGAAGAAACTTCCATCTGTCGTTGTAGAAGTTGATAGCGTAAATAGATTCAAGGCAGAACTAGACAAACATTTGGAGCGAGTGGATGGGTGAAATGAGAATAGTGTGTTTTGTTTTTTTTTGGCTGATGCTATATAAGCTTTCTTTCTTGCATCATGTGCCTTTGCTAATGCTAAAGACAGAGAGTGGTAATCAGTGGAGACTGTTCTTTGTGGACTAATGTTATTAGTAGAGTCACAGAGGTTTTGGTGTTGGGCCAATTTTTCTTTTCTATATTTATCAATGATATTGATGAAGCCATATCATGCTTAATTTCCAAGCTTTCATATGATACAAAGGTTGGCAGGGTGGTAATGATAGTATGCTACTGCAATAGGATCTAAAAAAGTTGGCAGATGGGTTGAGAAATGGCAATTGAAGTTTAACGTTGACAAATGCAAAGTACTGCATATGGGTAAGAGTAACTCCAGATTAACGTACCAACTGCGTGGTACTACTCACAATAGTGGGAAAAAAAAAACACCCAGGGGCAATTGTGTAGTCAGATATGAAGTTCTCTGAGCAGTGCAGACAGCCTGCCGGTACAGCTCATGGGGTTTGTCAGTGATATACAAGAATTTTTCTAACAAGGATAAGGAGGTAATTATCTCATTATATAAAGCAATGGCCAGGCCACATATTGAATACTGTATATAGGTCTGGACGCCTCATTTTAGGAAGGAAATAGAGCTGCTGGAATAAGTACAGAGAAGGGCAATGAGATTGGTGAGGGAAACAATGGGCCTTTCTTTGTTCAGAACAAAGGAACTGAAGCCTTTCTTTCCAAAAAGGCTCCATCTGCAAATTGCAGCATCTGGAGAATAGGCACATGCAAGGTGATCTGATTGGGGTGTTTAAAGCTTTGAATGGATTGAGTAAACTTAGTGCTGATGGAATTCCTCCTCTTGCTGAAACTACCTATGTGCGGGGACAAAAATTAAAATTGAGGAAGGATGGTTCAGAATATATGTGTGGAATTTTGCCTTTAGCCTGTGGTTGGTTGATTGCTGGAACAAACTTCCATCTGTTGTTGTGGAAGTTGATAGCTTAAATCAATTCAAGGAAAAACTAGACAAACTATTGGAGGATATGGATAGGTGAAATGGGAAGTGGTTTTTTTTTTTTTTTTGGTTGATGCTGTCTTGCACCATTTGCCACTACTAATATTAATACTACTGTGTGATTCTTCCTATTGCTGGTCTGAAGCCTGTGATATGGCCACCATTCTGGCTGACTATTCACTTATAAAAGTTGCTTTTTATTGCCAGTCATAGTATTCTATTATATTGTGTTGCTTAGCTATTCTGTTTCATTTCTCTGCTATCTGCATGGTAGTAGCAGTAGTAATGGCAAATGATGCAAGAAAGCAAGCTTATATAGCATCAGCAAAAAAAAAAAAAAAAAACAGTTTGTCCATCTGTCTAGTTCTCCCTTGAATTTATTCAACCCATCCACTTCCACAACAGATGCAAGCCTGTTCCAACAATTAACCACCTGCTGGCTGAAGGCAAATTTCGATACATGTATCCTGCAACCAGCCTTCCTCAACTCGAATTTATGCCCCCTCATTGTGTGTAGCCTCAGAAAGTGAAAGAATAAGTAAGCTGAATGTTAATGTACATCATTCAGCTTACTCAATCCATTCAAGGCTTTAACCACCTCAATCAGATCTCCCTGCAGGTGCCTAGACTCGAAATGCTGCAATTTGCAGAACTGAAGCCTTTCTAGGTAAGAGCACCCTTTTGTTCTCTTCCTATGTCTGGTTGTCCTTCTCTGCACCTGTTCCAACAGTTTTACATCCATCATAAAGTGAGGCCTCCAGATCTGTATAACAGTACTCCAGATGCGGCCTAACTATGTCCTTATACAAAGGGATAAGCACCTCCTTATCCTAGGATAAGGAGGTGCTACAGACACATTACTAGCAAAGTATATCATGAGCTATCCTGGCAGCATGTCTGCACTACTCAGAGATTTCACATCTGACTGTGCAATTACCCTCCAAATCTTTTTCATTCTCAACTACCCTGAGTGTAATATCACACATTTGATAAGTTACTCTGGGGTTACTGCTACAAATGTGCCATACCTTGTATTTGTCCCTACGTTAAACTTCAACTGCCATTTCTCAGCCCTTCGACCCAATTTTTCTAGATCTTGTTGCAGTAGCTCACCCTAATGACTGTTATTAATCACCCTGCCAACCTTTGTATCATCTGCAAACTTAGACATTATACCTGATGTACCTTCATAAATATCATTGATAAATATTGAAAACAACAATGGACCCAGCACCGAACCCTGAGGAACTCCACTAATAACATTAGGTCCAATAAGAGCAGTGCCCGTTGATAACCACTCTCTGTCTTCTTCTACTTAACCATCCCTTTATCCATAGCAGTAACTTTCCCTTAATACCACATTGCTCATTTGTACAGCTGTCTTTTATGTGCAACAATATCAAAAGCCTTCCTGAAATCCAAGTATATGATGTCAAAATAATTTTTTTACATCCAGTTTCTTGGTCACTGCATCAGAGTAACCTATCAGATTGGTTACACAAGACCACCCCTTGATAAATTCATACTGTGATTGCAGTATAATTGCATGCCTCTCCAAATAGTCCTGCATTACTTCTTTAACCAGTGATTCTATTATTTTCCTTGGAAAAGATGTTAAGCTAATAGGTCTGTAATTATTCACATTGTCTTTTGACCCCCCCTTTATGAATTGGGAATATATTCGCACGTATTCAGTCAATAGGGACCTCCCTGAATTCAAGGCTGCTCTCATAATTATGGCTAAGGGTTTGCTTACTGCCTTTCTTAATAAAATTGGATAGATTTCATTAGCCTCAGGTGCATCCTGAACAATTTCTCCTCCACATTCCTTCCAGTTATCACAGTCATTTAGCCCCTTGTTAATGTTTAACAAACTTCTGGCATCTCCTTCCCTAAACAATTCCTCATGTGCAAATGTAGATGCAAAATACCTCTTTAATTCAATTTACTGCTGTTAATTAAATTAAAGAGATATTTCAACAGTTAACCCATAGACATCAAGTGGTCCCATATGATTCAATCCCTTCCTTCTACTATTAATATAAGCATAGAAATCTGCTGTTTTTCTTTGCTAGACTTCTCATAATCTGCCTTAACTTGCCTAACTATATCTACCTTAGGTTTCTGTATCACCTAGTAATTTATATGCATCCCATGCAATGGAAATCACTGTGGAAGGGATTGGTCTTTACCCCAGAATTCTGTCATTTTTAAATTTAGTATTTCATGTAAATAGTTAATATCAGTTAATAACCTTACATTAGCTCATAGTATATTTAATGCCATTACACAATGGCAGTTCAGAATTTACAATGTTTCTGAATTAACTGAAATGGTACACAGTCCACAGATTTAAGGCATGTGGATCTTTAATTTCAGGTCACCAAGTCTTTGGATGGGGTTTGTACATTTCTTTGGCATAGTGCCAAAATTAAGTTTTCACAGGAGACTTCTTGTGGGCCATTCAACTGACACAGAGGAGTGATTATCCAGGTATGCATGGTCATGTGAAGAGTCACTTACCTTACACGAATATTAGTTCTTCCATGTTTTTTCCATTGTGAAATGATTAGCTATATCTTAAAGGATGTGCAAGTAGTGTTCATCAGTATCTGATATTCTTTAATGGATAAGGCTAATAAAATCTGTTGTATTCATTCAGACAAAATGGTAACTTTCGACTTGAATTGCATTATCTTCACTTAATTCCAATAACAGGAATTGTGGAAATTGACAAAATACCCTAAAACAGAACGATCATCTAACCAGAGAATGTTGGTGAACAGATCAGGCTAATCCTCTTCTTTCCATGATAATGTGTTCAGAAAATTCCATTGACAGTCTTCTGCATGCAATTCTCCGGCATGTTTCTGTATAACAGTATTGTGGTAGTAGGGATTTACTCCCCCACGCACAAACACATTCTTCTACAGACACATTACACATATGGTTATGAGGGTATGCTCAAGGCTGTTAATACCAATATTGTGGTTCCTGATTTCTTGGTGTAACAGTGCTTTACAAACAAAAGTAGGACAAACCCTTGCATAAGAACAAGAGGTGGTATCTAAAGATATGGGAAAATATAGAAGGATATAGGAAATACAGGACATAATGCATACAGGCCAAGTGAATGTTAAAAAAAAAAAGGTGTGGAGGGCTCCTCCATCACCCAACAGGCAGGTAATTTACTCCCTTAATCAAAATTAATATTATTGCTCCAATTGGGATCAAAATTTGAAAATTATGAGGACAGCAGAATCACTTCATTATAGAATGACATATTGCCCAGTAAGGATTGTGTAATGTGCTATTCAACTTTCCCTTCAGCCTGTCATATAGGTTTTCTTGCACTACAGGTGAGCATAGTTTGAACAACATTTTTTCTTATCCATAATGTTGAAGACCTCTGACATTTCTCCCTCTCTTTAACTGAACCCTGAGGTTGCAAACTTCACATGATAATTCTCAATTGTTCTGGATCTAAAACTGCATGTTTTACTTGCATGCCTTGTCACCATCTTTAGACTCCCATACTTTGTCTCTTGCTGATTTAGACATGCTTCTTTATTTTTAAGCAATTAGCCCTAATTTACCTGAAAAAATAACAATTCTCCGTAGTATAAGGCTTGGGGGACAAAAACATCATCCTATATTTGAAATGATCTCGTGAGTCAGTATAGTGACTTACATTCCAGCTGAAAGCTACTTCTTTTTTTTGCCTTCAAAATTTGTACTGAATCATAATATTTGCCATATAAGTTGACTCTTTTTTATATTCATCTTTCACACCTCACATAGTAATGTATTACAATAAAATCTGTGTTAAGAAACAGTCAGCTTTTTAATTATTTCTGCTCTTTATTTTAATAATTTACATTGTGATATTTTATTTCACTGCACTGTAAACTGTAAAGAAAGCAATAAATGTATATGGTTCTCCCTTATGTTGAGCACAAACCAAAAACTACAGGCATAGGTGACAATGTGACATCACTCTTATTGGCACCATATGTGTACATGGGAGGCTTTGATTATGTAACCGAGAAAATCCTTGCTGCTCGTTTAGTACCATACTGAAAACTGTCTATGAACAATACAGAAACATGTTTGCTATAAGAAATGACAACTGTAATATAGCAAACATGAATAAATAAATGTATATGAAAAAATAGAGATAGGATCCAACAGAGAAGAGATCATCATGGAGTTGTGATCTGAGGTGCTTAGAGGACCACGGGCTTTCTTGTGAAAAAAAGATCAAGAATATTGGGTTTGTAGTTAAGGCTTATCTAGTCTTTTTTCTTATGTAAATGAACATGCTGAGTGAGATCATGCAAAAGCCTCAGCATCTCAACCAGCTTGGTCCATGTAAACAGAAAACTGAAGCCAGCTAGAGTTGTGAACATTAAAATCACAAGAAAAATTATTCACTGTTAAGAAAGTCAGACTGGAGAAAGTCAAAATGTTTTCAGCAATTAGTGGAGTTGGGAGAATGATAGGGGTAACAGATGAATTTGACAGAATGGAGTAAAGAGATTTTAAGCCAGAGGAGATAAAAAAAAAAAAAAAAAAAAGATTTCAAATTAGGAAGGCTTTGATGAGGAATATCAGAGAAGACATATTTTAATCACATAAAATATACATGGTATATATAAAGAATATTTGCATCCTGAGATAAGCAGGGTTATATGGATGATAAACTTCAGCTAAAATTTGTTACATAGACTGCTGTTTCTGAATTTACACTCTAAAATGCTTACTTACACTCTAAATTTTCAGTGTCCAGAATATCCACTGGTGATATTCTGGCTCATGTTACCTATTTATGGACTAATTCAATGGAAAGGTTCGGTGAAACACAAGTAGTTGCTCTTGACATCTCAAAGGCTTTCGATCCTGTTTGGCATAAAGGTCTTCTAAACAAGCTTCCAACTTTTGGTTTGCCAACTGCTTTTAGTAATTGGTTATCCAGTTTTCTCTCTGATCGCTCACTGAGGGTGATGGTAGATGGCTCTCTGTCTTCTAACTTCTCCACTAATGCCGGTGTCCCCCAAGGTTCAGTTCTTTCTCCCACTCTTTTCCTCTTGTATATTAATGACCTTCCATTAACTGGAAATCCTATCCATAGTTTTGCCGATGATAGCACATTGCATTCCACTTTCTATTTTGAGAAACCTTGTCCTGCTCAATCAGCTTCAACTTCTTGAAAATCTGCTACCAATTCCTTAAATGCCGATCTTCAGGTAATTCTCCAGTGGGGCAAAGACAACTTAGTTGATTTCAACCCTTCTAAAACTCAGTCTTGTCTTATATCTCGCAAAAAAGATTCTTCTGCTCCTATGCTTATCTTTTGTGACACTCTGATTTCTAGGCAAAATGATATATCTATTTTGGGTATTGCACTGACTTCTAATCTCTCTCTTGGCACAAGCACATTACAAATATTGCTTCCTCTACATCTAAAAAACTTGGTTTTCTCTTTCGCTCTCAGCATTACTTTTTTTCCAAATAGCTGCTCACTCTGTATAAATCGCAAATCTGCCCAGCCATGGAATATTGTTCCCACATCTGGGGGTGCCCCCAAAACCTCTCTGAGGCTTCTTGATTCCATTCAGAAGAGGGCAGTTAGGTTAATTAATGATTCATCTCTAACAGAGTCTCTCCACTCACTGTGTCATAGACGTACTGTTTCTGCTGCGTGCCTCTTCTACAGATACTTCCATGGGCACTGTTCTTCTGAATTGGCTTCTATAATTCCCGCTCTCTCTTTTAAAACAGTCCGAACACGTGCCGCCAACATCCATTTACTGTCCAACTTCAAACTCACAGAACCAACTTTTCATCTTCCTCGTTTATTCATTCAACTGCCGTTTTCTGGAACAACCTTCCTTCATACGTATTTCCTGAAAATTACAGTCTACAGAAGTTCAAGTCCAATGTCAACAAATATCTTCTTTCGTCTTCTCAATCTCCAACCCAAGCACGGTACTAAGTACTATAGGTTCTAATACCTCTCGTGTTTGGGGTTTACATAAAAAAAAAAAAAAAAAAAAAATGCATACACTATTTCTGTGTTTAAGAACAGAAAAGTGACCTGAATTATTAATGAACCTATCCACATGAGTAGAGAAATAAAGATTAATTCAGCAATGACAAATCTCAATGTGCAAAAAACAGTGGAAATACCTAAGAATCACTTCCAGATAAATATAAGTCTCCTATAATTTCTCTGACATCAACTGCACATTCCTCATCTACACAACTAATCCCAAGGATTAGTTGTGTAGAAATTACAGTACTACCTTTACAAGAATACCTCAAGGAGGTGTAATTTCAATAGTCTTTTTTGCAGCCACTACTTCAAATCACTTCCAACATCATTTCATATGCAAATGATTTAACCCCAAGCCCAGGACATGGGGTTCCAGCACAATTTCAGTGATGCTGTGCTCTTTGTCTACTTGGTCTGCAAAATTGAAACTTCCAATAGCTGTCAACAAGTGTTTTTGTCAATTTCTCCACTAAAAATTCCAGAAACTGCTGTTAGTTATTGTGCAAACATAAAAAAATACATGTCAAGTTTTTTAGTTTTAATTATAGGTAAAATTATTAAAGTGTACTGTCTTTATGATAGATGGCATCATCTCCAATAGTTACACTCTCGTACTTTGTGACAATGAAGTGTCAGGCTCATGTCCAATGGTTGAATGCAGCAACTTCAACTATTACATGCTCTGGGGCTTCTGTATTATTGAATGGCTGGCATCCAGCCATTGAAGCACATGGGTTTTTCAATTTACATTTCACTCACCAAGGCTAAAGCACAGCAGAAGGAATTTTATTTTCAAAAAACATTTAAATATATACTTTTTAATGTAAAAAAATGTATTTTTCACAATTGCATTTATAATGGATTGAAAATAAATGGTATCAAAAAGTGATCATTTTGAATGATTTCTTGCTGACTTTTAATTCCAAGCTCATGAGGTCACTTAGATCCCTACACTTAGAGAAGCAACAAATCTTTTCTGACTTTATGGATTAAAAATCATTACTACCATCAGAGGGGCAACCTCAGTCCAATCAGTAATCACATTCGAAACAAGTTACGCAGTGTGCCAGAGTGTGTTATATTTCAGGGCATATTTGATTTTTAATTCTTATATTAATTGAATTTTTTCTTTTTGTGATTAATAGAAATGAAAGGAATGAATAGAAATGAAATAGAAAATGAATGAATAGAATTAAAATGAATAGAAATAACTAATTATCTTGTTACTAACTAATTAATAATATATAAAATAATTGTTTTCACTTCACTGAACACCCTACCCCACTCCATCGTACAATGTAATATTCACCCAACTTTTTTTTCATATTTTACTTATTTCATCCCGGATTTTAATGAAAGTTGAAATGTAGTATGTATCTAATATTTCTGCTGTGATTAATAAAAGAAGCAAATAGTAAAATTTTCAATTTATGTATTTAGTAAACTGAAAAAAAAAAAAAAAAAAAATGAACTCCTTAAAAAAGGAACAATTTTCATATGCAAAGAATATTTCTTTTTTGCAGGTTTGCCATATTGACCATTCATTCCTCCAATCAGTACACAGCAAGAAACATAATATCCAGTGCTTCAGCTGCATTTCTATCTATGCCCACGTGATACATATGAAAAAATAAATAATAATTTCCAGAATTTGCCTGATAAATAATAATTACCAGAATAAATAATAATTTGCCTGATTTTAATGGGATGGCTTGACAAAACTTTCCAAAAGTGCTAAATACAAAATTTCATGAAAATCTGCCCACTGGGTGTAGAGGTGTTAGATGTGGACAGACACAGTGAAGACAAAAGGTGCTTTACACATATATGAATACACCTAAAAATCAATCAGAATGCTAATTGGCAATCCAGTACCTCCAAACTCTCAATCTGATCATCAACATTAAGAAATTTGTGAACAGGTCTACAGTGAAACAACTGCCACATGCAACAAAGTGGTTATCACAAAATGTGTACAGCGATGCATCTATCAAATCTTTATTTACTGATCAGGTATACACTCAGAAACACCATAACCTACATACAGAAAATCCCTGTCCCTCAAATATTAGTTAAGCAGATGGTTACTCTGTGAATTCAGATTTTTTTTCACAATATCCAGAGAGTATGCAACAACGTCAAGCTTGAATTCTGATAAGGTAAGTGAATATGTAAGTAAGCTCTTCCATCCAAACTACTGGAAGTAGCTGTGCCTCTCAATGTCACAATTATAATCATTGTGGCTTCTTGGCCTTTGCTCTTGTGTAGTCTCCTATATGATGTATAAACTGCCTTTTCCCATAGGATAGACCTTAATGTTGGGCAGAGGGTAATATGTAGCTCAACGTAGGTTTTTGATTTTTGTAGCTAAAAATCACTCCAAGAGGGGTTTCTGGTGTGCCCTGCAGGTTACTGAGTGTTTTTTGTTTTTATTCTGCTAGGTCTCCTTCTGGTGAAATGAGAGCTGTTTTAGCTTCCTTTGCTCCCGTAAAGACCTTTGGGGACAAACAATGTATATATTGCCATAAAAGAGACACCACAGGAGTACACAAACCATAGAAACAAGCAGAGGGCTCTACAAAACTCTCATGGTGATCCTAACCACTAAAGATGAAAATGTGCTTGGAGTCACATAACCCCCTATGATGAAGCCCTATGGGAAAATGAGTTTGAAAAGCCATACAGGGGACCACATAAGTAGAAAAACGATTTCAAACACCAACAGAGTGCCCAAGAAAACCCTCTCTCAGGCTAATTTCTACTTAACTGAAACAAAAACATAATTAGAGTAACATCCCCCCCACCCCATCAGAGACATCGTGCAGAATTTAGGGTGACCTCTGGCATCTCCTAGACAGATACACAATGTTCTTGCAGCACTTAAGTACTTCCAGTTCTTGGTCTAGCATTATAAATTTTCTGGATTTTTTACTCCCATCACCACACTTCTGATTCTTACCACTCAGGATTTTATTTGCAGGGTGAATATACTGTAAAGTTATGCAAATTAATAAGTTAAATTACAAGTTCGGGATTCTGAGATGATCATGTTGTCAACAGAATGATGGAAAAGACTGAGAAATGTAATGACTTGTGTGATGCGAAAAATGCTGCACAAACAAGTGTGCATAATGGAGGATACTTTCTATGACTGTAGATACGTCATGGAGAAAGTGTCATACTGAATTCATGTTGGTGGAACCCCTGTTAGCTGGGGACTGGATGTAACTTATTTTCATAAACAACCTTAGAAAATACAAATTTCTTGCTGAATGTAGGTGAAACAGGGCTCATTACTATGAGTCACCTGTTATAACAAGTTCTCATAACAGATATGTGCTTGTAAGGCATCAGTTGTTATCTGTATTAATTTGAAGTCGGTTGTGTGTTTTATTATTTTTATTCTTTGTACGAAGTGGTTTTCTAACAATTGATATAGAGAAAACACTGCAGCAGATATAATTCACCGGATCATTTTTGTATGTGTGGACAATTTATGCCAAAATCATGATGTTGATAAAAACAAAACAAAACAAAAAAAAAAAAAGGGGGTTAAACATGTTTAACCATGTTTATGGAGAGGAAAATCAAATAATTTTTTATTAGAAAATTCAATAAAAAGCAATCAAGATAGTTTGGATATGTAGAAATGATTACTCAATAACAGAATTATATGATATAAAGGTGGGGGAATGTTTGGGTAATTATTTAAACAGTGAGAAAGCAGTTAAGAATGTCATTTACTGAGTCTATATTCTTACAGGTCATAGGTCTCTTTTGGGAATTATATTTGTGTTTTATAGGCATTACTGCTGTTTGAAAATGATTTTTTTATACCTGGTCACAAATTAATTGAAAATATAATTTCCCATTCCTGACTCAAGTTACATTCCACAGTCACAAAGAACATCTAATAGAACAAAGTGCACTTAATGATCTAGTTTAGAATTTAGAATTTATATATTAGAGCAAACAGACAGAACTTTTTCAAGACTGAAAATGTGGAATTTGTTAGCTGATAGTATAAGAATTTCAGTATTTACAAAGAGAAATAATTTGTCAACATTTTATAGTGTACAGGATTGCTCTGTGTTTGCCTAGGACTGATATAAAAACTGAAATTATTTCATCAGTAAAAGCAAATTCCATTTTGTATAACAAATTTCATTAGCAACTTAGGCAGAACTGTGGACAACAGTATTTGTCTCTGAGCTGAACATCAGCCCAAGCCTTAGGGTTGAATGTTCAGCTTCAGTAGAGGCAGAATGGTGTCCCATGACTGAAACTGAATGAAGTAAAGCATACAAATTTTATCTAATTTATAAGAATATTCCCAAATATTGAATACAATCAATATAAGGAACATCAGTGACAGGTATGTGGTAATTATAAGCTCACTGTGCTTGTACTTGGATTGTAGGGTGGATTTATAAAGTATTCCTGTTCGAACAACAGAATGGTAGCATTATTTTATCAAGGATTAGCCAGAACAAGAGGAAAGTGATGGGAAAAGAATATCATTTATTTGACATTACTTTTCCCATTCCTGGGATTAGTGCAGATCCTCAGTTGGTACTTCCTCTTGAATCTGGGCTTAATTTTTGTGAAGACTTTGCTAGTATTACTATCAAGTTAGTAGTGGCAAGGAAGTAAGCTTATATGGAATCAATCAAAGTAAAAAAAACCCCAACCACCTTTTCCATGAATCCCCCTAACAATTTGTCTAATCCTTACTTAAATTTATTCATATTATACATTTTTACAACTCCAGGTGGAAGTTTGATCTAACAATCAGTTACTCTCCAGCTGAAAGCAAATCTTTGCATGTGTATTCTGCAACCATACTTTTTTCAATTTAAATGTTCCCTTATGTGTGTTGTATGAGAAAGAGTAAGGATGGCATAAGCATATAGTTTATTCCAGTTAAAGACATAAACAATTCAATCAGGCTCCTTGCAAGTGCGTAGTTTCCAAGTGCTGCAATTTTCAGAACTGAAAACTTTCTTGGTAAGCATATCATTTTGTCCTTGACTAATCCTGTTGCTCTTCTCTGCACTTGTTTCAACAGATCCTTATCCTTCCCACAATGAGGCTTCTGGACCTTTTTTTTTTTTTTTTTTTTTTATGAAAACCCTAAACACGAGAGGTATTAGAACCTATAGTACTTAGTACTGTGCTTGGGTTGGAGGTTGAGAAGATGAAAGAAGATATTTGTTGACATTAGACTTGAACTTCTGTAGACTGTAATTTTCAGGAAATACGTACGAAGGAAGGTTGTTCCACAAAACGGCAGTTGAGTGAATAAACGAGTAAGATGAAAAGTTGGTTCTGTGAGTTTGAAGTTGGAAAGTAAACAGATGTTGGCTGGTGGTGGCACATGTTCGAATTGTTTTGAAAGAGAGAGCGGGAATTATAGAAGCTAATTCAGAAGAACAGTGCCCATGGAAGTATCTGTAGAAAAGGCATGCAGCAGAAACAGTACACCTACTCCGCTGTAACCGAGTGGAAAGATTCGGTTAGAGAAGAGTCATTAATTAACCTAACTGCCCTCTTTTGAATGGAATCTAGAAGCCTGAGAGAGGTTTTGGGGGCACCACCCCAAATGTGGGAACAATATTCCATGGTAGGGTGGATTTGCGATTTCTACAGAGTGAACAGCTGTTTGGAAGAAAAGTAACACCGAGAACGAAAGAAAAAACCAAGTTTTTTAGATGCAGAGGAAACAATATTTGTAATGTGCTTGTGCCAAGAGAGAGAATAGAAGTCAGGGTAATCTCCAAAAGAGATATATCATTTTGCCTAGAAATCGGAGTATCACCAAAGATTAGCATAGGAGCAGAAGAATCCTTTTTGCGTGATATAAGACAAGACTGAGTTTTAGAAGGATTGAAATCAACTAAGTTGTCTTTGCCCCGCTGGAGAATTACCTAGAGATCGACATTTAAGGAATTGGTAGCGGATATTCGAGAAGTTGAAGCTGATTGAGTAGGGCAAGTTTCTCAAACTGGAAAGTGAAAAGCAATGTGCTATCGTCGGCAAAACTTTGGATAAGGTTTCCAGTCAATGGAAGGTCATTAATATACAAGAGGAAAAGAATGGGGGAAAGAACTGAACCTTGAGAGACACTAGCATTAATGGAGAAATTAGAAGACAGAGAGCCATCTACCATCACCCTCAGTGAGTGATCAGAGAGAAAACTGAATAACCAATTACAAAAAAACAGTTGGCAAACCATAACGTGGAAGCTTGTTAGAACATCTTTATGCCAAACGTGAAAGCCTTTGAGATGTCAAGAGCAACTGCTTGTGTTTCACCAAATTTTCCATTGAATTTGTCCATAAATGAGTAACATAAGCCAGAATATCACCAGTGAATCGACACTGATGGAATCCATACTGGCGATCATTGATCAGATGGAAGGTTTCTAGGTCGTTTAAGAGTTGGTGGTTAATTGATTTCTCCATTACTTTAGAAAGAATAGGAATAATTGCAATAGGACGATAATTGGATGGGAGGGATTTGTCACCCTTTTTAGGAACTAGAGCAAATTATGAGCAAATTTCCAAGCAGAAGGAAAAACACCTTTGGAATAAGAAAGTGAAAAAAGTGGCAAAGAACAGGAGTAAGTTCAGGAGCACAGGTTTTGAGTACAAGTGGAGAAATACCATCCAGACCTGGAGCTTTCTTTGCATCAAGATTCATTAAAATCCTTCTGACATCCTTTTGATGGAAGACGATAGGAGGCATTGGAGCGTGTTGGGAATGGTGGGAGGTGTTTTACCAAGATTATTAATACACAAGTTGGAAGAAAAATGGGATGCTAGAAGTCAGCTTTATCTTTGACTGAAGTGACAATCGAACCATCTAGTTTTGACAGAGGTGGGAGCAGAGATGGGCAAAAGTTGCAGCCAATAGCTTTGGCAAGAGACCAGAATGCTCAGCTACCATTAGGGCAAGAAGTAAGTTTTCTACTCTTAGTCTGTTCAAAATCTAGTTTGGACTGATTAATAACCGCTTTACAATTGTTGTGAGCTTTGGTGTAGGCAGAAAATGAAACTGAAGAATTGGAAACAAGCCAATTACGATATGCAACATTCTTCTCTTGAACTCCCTTAGCACATTTATTGGAAAACCAAGGTTTAGATAAAGAACAAGATTTTAAAATGGAGTGTGGAATAAAGGATTCCATTCCTACAAGAATAATTTCACTTACACGATCTGGACAAACGTTGACATCGGAAGTTTTGAAATAGTAATCCGACCAAGGAAAAGAAATCTCGCAGATCATCCCATTTTGAATTCCTGTAATGCCAAACAATATGAGGTTGAGAATAGCCATGAGATAAAGGCTCCATTGGAGAAGAAACAATCACCAAGTTGTGATCTGAGGTGCCTCAAGGATCATTCACTTCAACTGTGTACTTAGAAGAGTTGTTTGTGAGAAAAAGATCAAGCGTGTTGGCTGTATGGTTAAGATTGTCCGGTGTCCTCGTAGGTAAATGAACAATCTGTGCACAGTTATTAGTAATTGCAAAAGCCTCAGCATCTTGACCAGCTGGGTCAGTATGACTAGAAAATGGAAGCCAGCTGGAGTTGTGAACTTTAAAATCACCAAGAAAAATTACCTCACTGTTAGGAAAGTTGGACTGCAGAAAGTCAAGTTGCAAAGAGAGGAAGTCAAAGAGCTCCAAGTGATTAGTATAGTTGGGAGAACGGTAGAGACAACAGATGTATTTGACACAATGAGGTAGAGAGATTTTAAGCCAGAGGAGATTCCAAATTACCAAGTCTCTGAGAGTGAATATCAGAACAGACATGTGCACAAGTACCACCTTTGAGGCGAAAGGAATCATACAGCAAATCATACAAAAAATAATTTGGGCAACTGAGATGAGCAGTAATTGAATCAACTGATAACTGAGATTCTGTCAGAAAAAGTACATGAAATGGACGTCGTTGAGATTAGAATTGAGACCACATATATTTGTGAAATCAACTAGGGAGCGTTTGGGAGGTTTAGATCTTTTCGCAGATAAACTTACTCTATTAGTTTGACAATTCATGGTGTATAAAAGTGGGGTAAGAAAAAGTAGGGGGCATGCTGTATGAAGTAATGAAATTTTTGGATATGGCATACACATGGTAATAATATACCCAGATCCTTGATATAATGTGGCCTCAACAATGGCCCCCACATACACACTACTCGGACTCCCTCCAGTCACTATTTGGCAGAGTAGAGGTAGCAAGATTATACACTAGCTGATCCAGAAGCCTCCTAAAGAGTTGCCAATAGGTTCGGTCCGGTGTACTAACTAGTGGCCAGCCTGCGAACACCGTTTTAGAGCTGTACCTTCGAAATGTAAGGAAGATTGGATTTCACCATGATGTTCATCATAACCTCAAAAGTTATCAGTCATACTGAATGATGGGAAGATGGAAGAGGTGGGGAAGGGTTGACCAGAACTTAGTTCTGGAGACTAAACATGGGTTCCACCACTTCAAGCCTTCAATAAGCAAAGTGGTATTGCACCAGTTGATGAGTCATCTACCACCTAGTATTGCCTGGTAACAGAGGGGAGTGGCTTTCCTCCATGTAGTGTGGGTGCCACACCCCAACCCCTGCTTACGTTGGTTCACACCTGGGTGGTCACCCACAGTGTGCTTGTGCATGGAGGTTATACCCAGGATTACTAACAGTCCCACCATTGTGAAGGTGCAAGCAGAGGATTTCGCCATCACAGACCACCTGGGCTTCACTGAAATTGGGTCCACTTGACTTGAATGTTACCCAAATATCAGTTCCATCAGTGTTTTAGATTCCCAGGTAGCAAGTATAGCTTGTCTGGCATATCTGAGAGAATGTCTGTGACAACCTCAAGGTTGTCACAGATGTATGCAGTACTCAAGATGTGGCCTAACATTACCTTTTTAGACTGTCATAAGCAGATGAAGAGAGCAGACATGTTATAACCTGGCTCTGGCACTTAACTGAAGGGGGATTAAAATCAGGTGTCTATAGACAAAAATTTTTTTTAAAAATTTGTTTAAATTTAATTTCTGTAATTTTTAAATCTTATTTCAGTAATTTTACATATTTTATTGCAGTAAATTTGTGAAATTAATTTCTACAATATTTTGTAAATTTAATCCTTAACTTCTAAAGTATTTCTGTCAAATTAAATTCTTAGGTTCTAATTTTACCAAAATAATGCTTGTTATAAGATCCACTTTCAATACAAAGTCCAAGGAAATCATGACCTAGATGGAAATACCTGCAGGCATTTCTGGTGTGAGTCATGAGTTCGTCGCTTGTATAACTGTTGCACGTATTCACAGTTCATGCTAGTAGACAAACCAAGCTCAACTGACAATTCTTTTCTTCAGGGCTGGCTTAAGGCACAATCGAGCAGTTTCCCTGAATAGGGTGCCAAAATTTACGTGGATGCAAAATGCTCCGAAAATTCACTGATTTGCTGTACATTCAAGTTGGAGAGGGTGCACCAAAAAATCTTGCACAGGGTGCTGATAGACCTGGGGCTGTTTCTGATTTTCTTTGCATCTGATGTAATAATTGTACTGATCTGAAATTAAAACTTGGTGCATTACTAGAATTTGAGTCACTGAAGAAATGGATGTTTGCCCCAGAAAAAAAATTCAACTGGAAGCCCATCAGGGACTCAAGTATCTTGTGACTTACCAAGTGATGCATTCCCAATTCGGGTCCCAGAACAGAACAGTCAAATGCATACTGCTCTGGTTGAAGGAAATTGTTTTATTGGGAGATTCTATTGTCAGGGAAACGGGTAATATTTTTTTTGTAATAAAGAGAGGTGGACCAAAATCAGAGTGTTTGCTGGGAGAAACAATTGATGATGTTACAAACAGATTGTCAGATTTTAAGGTAAAGAGAGCATTATAATTCATGTGGGAACTAATGACATTAAATGTATATGATCTGCCATTTGTTGGATAAATATAGGACCATGCTGAAAAAATGCCATAAGCTAAGTCAGGATATGTATATATATTTCCAATTCTACCCAGACATGATAGGAGGGATTACAAGCGGAAAGCTTTGTGGATTAAATGTAGACTTGAGGGAGTCTGCAAGGCTCTATGGAAGAAATTTTTATCAGCATTGCTGGCACTTGTAGGTAGAAGGAATTTGTTTTGTAGAGATGGTATTTATTTGAACAAAGATGATGCAAGGGTTTTTGCCAGTATCACTGAGACTACCCTAAGGGTTCAGGGAAACTGCTAGTTGCAAGGGTAGGGTAATATAGACATGCATTTATCTGATAATATGGGTCAAAGTAATAGTAGTAGTAGTAGTGGCACATGATGCAAGAAAGCAAGTGTAGGAGCTTATGCAGCATCAGCCAAAAAAAAAAAAAAAAATCACACCATTCCCTCCAAATGCCTGTCCAGTTCCTCCTTAAATTTATTTAACCTATCAACTTCTACAACGACAGATGGAAGTTTGTTCCAGCAATTAACCACCCGCTGGCTAAAGGCAAATTTTCGCACATCTATTCTACATCTGTCCTTTCTTAATTTGAACTTATGTCCCCGTAGGTTGGTAATCTGAACAAGTGGAAGGATCCGATCAGAATTCAGCGTGCTCAACCCATTCAAGGCCTTATAGACCTCAATCAGATCATTGCGCAGGTGCCTAGTCTCCAGCCACTGCAATTTGCAGAACTTAAGCCTCTCTTGGTAAGAGAATCCCTTCATTCCCCTCACCAATCGTGTTGCTCTTCTCTGTACACGCTCAAGCAAATCTACAAAAAAATCAAGCAAAACCTTCCTAAAATGAGGCCTCCAGGCCTGTACGCAGTACTCAAGGCGTGGCCTGACCATTGCCTTATACAGAGGGACAATCACCTCCTTTTCCCTGCTAGCAAAATTCCTATGTATCATTGACAAAACCCCATGACCCGCCCTAGCAGCCTGTCTGCACTGCTCAGAAAACTTCATATCTGACTGCACAATTACTCCCAGGTCTTTTTCATTTTCTACCACCTTAAGTGTAGTACCACACAGTTGGTACGTTTCTCTGGGGTTACTTCTACTCATATGCAGTACTTTGCATTTGTCAAGGTTGAACTTCAGTTGCCACTTCTTAGCCCATCTGCCCAAATTATCTAGATCCTGTTGCAGTAGCACACTGCCATTACTGTCATTAACAACCCTGCCAACCTTTGTCATCTGCAAACTTCGACATTAAGCCTGATATACCTTCATCAATATCATTGATAAATACACAAAACAACAGTGGACCCAACACCGAACCCTGTGGGACTCCACTAATAACATTAGTCCACGAAGAGCAGCACCCATTGATTACCACCCTCTGTCTTCTCCCACTTAACCATCCTTTTATCCATTGTAGCAACTTACCCTTAATACCATTCTGCTCCAATTTGTACAGTAGTCTTCCATGCGCAACAGTGTCAAAAGCTTTCCTGAAATCCAAGTATATGATATCAAAATTATTTTTTGCATCCAGTTCCTTTGTGACCACATCATAATAACCAATCAAATTTGTCAGACAAGACTTTCCCTTAACAAACCCATGCTGTGTTTGAATTATTGCTGCAGTCTTGTCTAGATGATCCTGCAATGCATCTTTAACCAGCGACTCCATTATTTTACCCGGAACAGAAGTTAAACTAACTGGTCTGTAATTACTCGTGTCACCCTTCGATCCACCTTTGTGAATTGGGGACACATTTGCACATCTCCAGTCCGTGGGAACCTCCCCTGAGTCCAAGGATGCTCTCATAATTATGGCTAAGGGTTTGCTTAGTTGCTTTGCCGCCTCCTTTAAAATAACTGGATAGATCCCATCCACCCCAGGTGCCTTTCTTATGTTTAACTTCAACAATTTCTCCTCCACTTTGCTCTCAGTTATTACAAAATCATTAAGCACACTGCTACAATTTGATAACCTTCTTCCATTTTCAAATTGTAATAATTCCTCACGTGTGAATGTAGATGCAAAATACTCATTCAGTTTGTTTGCTATCTGAGCAGGATCATCAACAGTCGAACCATCGATGTCAAGTGGACCAATCATATTCATCTCCTTCCTTTTAGAGTTTATATAAGTAAAGAAATCCTTGCTGTTTTTCTTAGCATCTTTTGCCAAAGATTTCTCGTAATCTGCCTTCGCCTGCCGAACCTCCTTTGTGACCTGATTACAGACTAGCTTATATCTGCCACAGGCTTCTGCGTCACCTGATAATTTATATGCATCCCATGCATTTTTCTTCTCTGTCACGAGTCTCATTAGTTCATTTGATAACCATTTAGGCCTAAACCTTGAACGATATTTCTTAATCGGTATATAAAGTCTAGTAGCTTCCACGATTAATTCTTTGAATGCTTCCCACTTAGAATTTACTGTTTGTAACATCGTCAGTTGATCCCACTGTACAGAATTTAAAAACTGTCTGAGACCACTGTACTCCCCTTTACGGAAGCAAAAACCCTTTCCTTTACCCCTGACGGTAGTTACCTCTTTGAGTAAATCCCACTTCAGCACACTGTGATGTGATCACTGCCAATTCTTAATACACGAATGATCACTGCTGATAACCAGATCAAGAGTGTTACTTTCTCTGGTTGCCTCTCGAACATGCTGCTGCAGAAAACAATCATCCAATAACTCCACAAAAGTCTGACTAGTGTGTGAGTGACCAACCCACAAGTTCCAGTCAATATCTGGGAAGTTAAAATCCCCCATTATAAGACATTCTGATTTACTGGCCCACTCTATTTCTCTGTACAATTGTTCATTGTACTCATTCAAGTCATTAGGCCTATAACACACTCCTACTCTTATTTTTCCTTTCGCAGTGCTTATCTCACACCAAACTGACTCAACAGAGCACTGTTCATCTATATTAACTGGGTGCACTTCCTTTGATTTTATGTTTTTCTTAATTAACAGCATAACACCCCCTCCCTTTCTGTCCTGTCTATCCTTTCTGTACACATTGTACTCCCCAAATTCCAGTTCTGCATTCCTTATATCTTTGTGACACCACGTCTCTGCTATCCCAACAATATCCGCCTTTGATGTCTTGACCAACACTTCAAATTCATCAAATTTATTTACTATACTTCTAGCATTGGTATACATGCAAGCATACATGCTCCTATGCCTATTCCTTGTTACCCTAACACATCCCATATACCCAACTATTCCATGATGACTGCCATCTGTCCCTGAAACCCCCAACACTCCTCGCTCCAGGTCGCTTCTTATTCTAATAGAAGTTGTGCAAGAATCACCTTCACCTCTGCCTGCGGTTACTGTTAAACTATTAGTCTTTGTATCCCCCCCAAACTAGCAGTTTTCCGACCCACCTAACACTGCCTCGATAGCATCAGCAAATATTCTTGCACCCTTTCTATTTAAGTGTATCCCATCCCTGTTGAAGCAATCTCTCCTGTTAACAAGTACAGTCCAGGCTGAAAAAAATTCTACTCCTTGAGCCTTGCACAATCTTTCCAGGGCCAAATTGATCGACAAGGCTCTCATCATGTACTCCCTCCTATCGTGTCTGGGCAGAATTGCAGACACTTTCAAATTCAACCCTATTTCACGGCTTTTTTTCAACAGTGACCTGTACTTGTTGAGTAATTCCGCCGGTCTCCTACTCTTAATATCATTAGTGCCAACGTGTACAACTATATCACCTTTTGTGCCCTTGAAAGATGATATCCGCTCTACAACGTCATCAACCTTTGCCCCTGGCAGACATACCCTGGTCCTGTTCCACCTATCCTTTTTACAAAATATCCTTGCACACATCTCAAGAATTCTTGTTACCACAACAGCCAGTGTTGGCAAGGTTTTCTTCTAAGGGCAGAAACGTTTCAAATGAGCGGAAGCTAAGGAACAATCCTAAATAACTTCAAGGGTGTGTGTGAGGGGAGTAAACTACAGAAGAATACTTAGCCTCAACTGTGTTTACAGTAATGTCAGTAGTAATATGGTATAGTATTACGTGTCTGATGATCTGTGGTGATGGGGACATGCCTGTAGATAGAAAAACAAAAGTAAACATGAAAGAAATCATTATAGGTTAAATTAGGAATTCAATTTGAAGGAAATTTTGTTTAGAGTTACATTTTCTTTAAAAATAGGGGAACCATTTAGAGATAGATAATCAGAAACAGTTAAGCAAAGGCACCACTCAACTGTTATACAATTATACAACCTTAAACAAATAGTTATAAAAACTGTTTTCAACAAAGAAATTATACAGATACAAAATATACAAAAGTATAAAGAATTATACAAATAATTATACAAAAGAAATTATTATATATTCAAAAAAAAAAGGAAATTAACCATTAAAGTTAATAAATGTCCAGTTAAAGAGTAATATTAGGAGTTTTGTCAATGAAATGGCTGAATTTGAACTCCTCGTTATGACAAATAATGCTGACATAATAGGGCAAACAGAAATGTGACTACCTAAAAATTGGGAATGACAAGCCCATTATGGTATGTATAATGTATTTAAGAAAGACAGGGAAGATGAAGGGGTGGTGGGGTCATGCTTCTTATCAAAAGTGTAGAAAAGAGCTTTTGCTAAGTCAGAAGTTATTTCTGTCGCATAGAATCTGTGTGGTGTGAGTTAGTTGCAAGCAAAGGTATAATGTGAGTGGGATTAATCTACAGACCAGAAGATGGTGAAGAGTACGACAAGAGTCTCTACATGCAGATGGAATGGACAAGCAAGTGTGAATGTCTTATTATGGGTAACTTTAATCTGCACCTAATTGATTGGAATAGATGGAAAGGAAACTTGCCATGGGGAACAAAATTTTTAAATAAACTATATGATTATTATTTGTAACAGTATGTTGGGAAAATACTAGGTATAAGAATATTTTTACAACTAACCTCATTATTACTCACGAATAAGATGACATCACAGGGCTTAAAGTACAGGAACCATTAAAGTGATCAGACAGTTGTTAGTTGACATATAAAGAGATAAAGAAAGATGTTGCAGTAGTAAAAAGTAAAGGCACAGGTTTTAATTTCAGAAAAGGGGCTATGGCAGTTTATAGCACTACATGGTATTTATTAACTGGGTGATTGCAGAGGAAGGGTGAATAGATGAATCATAGAATACCTTCAAAGCAATTATCATGGATAAGGAGGATACCAGGATGGATAAATTTAGAGTTTGCCAGTCTAACAGAGCAGAAAAAGACAACAAAGGAAAGTTACAGTGTGATGAAAAGTACTGAAACCTACAATAGCTACAAGTTAATTTGTAATAGTACTACAGATAAAGTCAGGGAGGCAAAAGCTGAGTATAAGAATGCATTGGCTAAGAGAGCAAAGAATGGGGATAGGGAGTTTTCACGTGTGTGGATACAAAGAAGAAAATGAATTGGATTGGACCCTTGTGTACTGTGTGTAGACAAGTCTTAGATAATACAGCTGACATTGCTGATAAATTGAATATTACTTCACATTCGGTCTTTACGCTTTAAAAACCCTTTATGCTTAGCAGAGGCTGTGTGAGTGAGGCTTAGCCATATGAAATTAGTGATTTCAAAATTACAGACTGTTTATTGGAAAAACTTTCAAGCCTAAAAATAAGTAAGGCCATTCTTCACATTGGTGTAATGTCAGAAATGTGGTCTCCCAAGGATTGGCATAAATGACATCAGTAAAGGGATAAAGGGCATGATGTCAATATTTGCAGACAATGTAAAGTTTGGGATGGTCATTAATGATCAGTGGCAAGTACTGCTCCTTCAAGATGATTTGAACAGGCTCCAAGAATGGTCAGAAAAGTGGGCTATGTTTTAATGCAGCAAAATGTCTTACACTTGGAAAAGAGCAACCTCAAAATAACTTATACACTTGGTGAGGTTGAATTAAAAAAAGGATGGTTGTAGACTGCGTCATAGCGAGGTATCATCATAAGGGGGGCATGATGACCTGGTTTTTGAGAGTTATTTTAGATAGACCTAGGAATATCTACACATGGTTACGGAGAGTGAGCATATCCCCCTCCCCCAAATACACCCCTGGTTGAAGGATAGGTGTGCAAAAGTTTGCCTTCAACCAGCAGGTGGTTGATTGTTAGAACAGGCTTCCATCTATTTTTGTGGAAGTGGATGGTTTGAATAAATTCAAGGAAGAACTAGACAAATTGATGAAGGGTATGAATGGGAGAAGTCTGTAGATTTTTTTTTTTTTTTCGGCTGATGCTAATACAAGCTTGCTTTCTTGCATCATTTGCCCCAACTACTACGCTAGATACTTCCATGGGCACTGTTCATCTGAACTGGCATCTATAATTCCCCCCCTCTTTCACACCAGTTAAAACTCATGCCACACAATCAGCATTCATTCACTGTCCAACCCCCAAACTCACAGATTCAACTTTTCTTCTTCCTCATTTATCCTAAAATTCTGCTCTCTAAAACAACCTTCCTTTGCATGTATATCCTGAAAATTAAAATCTATAGAGATTCAAGCCTAATGTCAACAACTGTGTTCTGTCTTTTTTGCCCTCAACCCATTGAATGGTAGTATAGGTTCTAATACCTTTCATATTTTGGGGTTTTAATTTAAAAAAATACCTTAGAGAAAAACAATTTTAAAACTGGATTCAATATTTTTAAGGTAGGTGATTTAAAGAAACATCATTGCAATCATTTTAGTAAAAAAGTTATCATAAAAACAACAATAAAAAAACTAGATGCATTTTGAAAAATATTAGGTTCCCGACACAAAAGCTAATGCTGAATTGTAAAAGAAATGGCCTTGATATTTCATATGCTATGTGGTAGTTTCAAAACAGGACAGCAGCTGATCGTGGCAACAATTCAGTGGTTTAGGAAATCATTGCTAAGATTATATCATTTCTCAGAATGCAGTTTTCCAACTTGTCTTGGCTATCACCCCTCCCCCACAAAGAACACTGAAATATGATCTCATAATTTATGTTGAGTATAAAGCATGAAGTATTACTTAGAATAAATTAATTAAAATATTTAACTCCAACTTTTAAAACAACAATTTGTTTATTTACTCTGTAATGGTGAGCAGCTCTACATTCAGAATATACAATATACCAACTAATTGCTTATTTATATCTGGTTTCTGAATCAATCCATTTTGGAATTATGTTATTAAGTCAAAGAAAAAGTGAATATGACACAGATGAAAGGAAGCAGAGAAAATTCCAAAAGATAATAAAAAAAGTAAGTTTGTCATCAACTGTCTGAAGACAGTCATATTCATTTTTGTCTTGACTCGACAACAATCCAAAAGTGGATTCAGAAACATCACTGGTAAGCAAGAAATTAGTTTAGTATATTAGTTTTCTGAATGCAAGATACTTCAACATGACAGGGTTAATAAACAAGTTGTTTCTTTTAAAATGTGTAGTTGAATGTTGTAGTTAATTTAGTCTAATTTTAATTGAAATGCAATCTCATTTCTGACTCCACCAAAAATTCAAAGATAATATCAAGCTCATCATTAAAGGCGTACATTAACTGTTGTTGTTGTTATTAGGAGCATTAGCAACTAAGGCCATATTGTTCCGGATATGCAGTGGTCATCCCCTGACCTTTCCGCATCCTCCGTATTTGGTGGTGACGGGCTCGAACCCCGGTCTAATCAAGAAGCGTGTGCGACGCACTGCTGCCCCTTTCCACCTGGCTACGACGGCACCCCGCGTACATTAACCACCGTTCCCCACACAATATCTACAAATCTTCAGGATAAGACTCAAGCTGTAATTTGTATATCATGGTTAACATATGAAGTACATATGACCAATTTATGACCAAGAAGTTTATTTTTAAGTTGTACTCAATACTAATAAATAATCTAAAATCTTTTGGTACACTTTATTTTAGTGTATATTGTATCCAATAACATCTAAAAGATATTTAAAATTCCTTCATAATATTTGGGGTTTGAATAAATCTAGACAAAATATACCAAATATTTTTTGATCTAAAAACTTTTTTATTGCTATACCAAGTTAATGCAAATCAAAGTTTCAGCCAACTGAACCTAAGGTTCCTAGTTTAATATATTGCCCATAGGCAATATATTTAACTACGAATAGTTGCATATGAAAATAAAAACTACATCCGCACAGAGTTAGCTTTGCATTAGCAAAACTTCTTGTGTAGGAATTAGCTAGTCTATGACACTGATGAAGGCTCCAAGTCAAGAACAGCTAATATAAAATTGTATTTTGCTAATGTGGGAATTTTTGTGTGTCTGCAAGGAAGAATGGGTTGGCAAGATCTTTCCAATTTTGAACATGGAACAATTGTGGGGGAAAGACGGTCAAGTGTCAGTATTTCAACAACAGCCAACATGGTTAAGTGCTCTCATTCTGTGTTGTCATGAGTCTACCATGACTGGCTCAACAGTGGTTGAACAACCAGCCAAAGGTCACAAATGGAGGTGGTAGATGTGGTCCTCTTCTTGTGATGCAGCACAGTGGCCCAGCTAACCACCCAGTAAACGTAGGAATAGCAAGACCAATATCCATATGGACTATGTATCAGACATTAGCTCATATACAGGGTGTGGCAGTCAATGGTTTTCACAAGTGGCCAAGCTCACTGTGAGACACAAGAAACTGTGCCTTTCATGGCCACATCAGCACAAACATTAAACCACCAACCTGTGGAAACCTGTTGCCTGGTCTTATGAATCACGTTTATAACTCAACCATGATGATGAAAGTAACAGATGCACTGTTGGCATTTGGGAGGCTGCAGAAGGGGGCGGGTGTCGGTTTGGGACTGTTTTCGTAGCATGTCGCAGGCCTTCTGATCATCGTTAATCAAAGGCTCAATCGGAATTTCTTTTGTCGCCAACCAAGTACACTTCTTCAGATGTGTATCCAAACAACACCACTATCTATCAACAAGACAATGCCCAATACCATGTGGCCCAGCAAGTTGCAAACTGGTTTCAGGAACATGATAGTGAATTCTCTGCCCTCTCATGGGTGCCCAAACCTGATCTTAACTCAATTGAGCATGTATGGAGCCCACTGGAAAAGGACATTTGATACTATGACCATCCACCTGACAGTGTGGGCATTACCGGACACATTGTGCAACACATGGTTAGCACTGCCACAGGACATACTGCAACACTTTGTGGATGCCATGCCAAGACATTCAGGCTGTATTATGGGCAAAAGGTGGCCCCACAAAGTGTTAGGTAGGTATTATTTTGCTAATGCAAAGCCAACTCTGTGTATATATAAGCTTGCTTTCTTGCATCATATGCCACTACTAATACTACTAATAACAGACTGCTCTTTAGGACAAGTAATGATGTTTTGCACTGTGATGTTTGTCTTCCTTGAGGAGTACCACATACTGTATTTCCTAAATGTTGCAGAGAAAATGATCCTAAGCATGTTTTTTCAAGTGGTTCTCATCTTATCACTCTTCTTATTAGTAAAACAGTTTGGGGTCATCTCAAAACAGTTATTTACAATACTTATATGATTACTATTATAGAATTTCCACTCCACACATAAGAATTACAAATCGGACTAGCAATGAATAAAATGTTTACTTCTTCTGTACTGTGACATTCACAACAAACACTTTACATAAAATACAAACTATATACACTAGTATTTCACAAAGTGAACTTCAGTTGAAACCATGCAATGGTGTGTGTATATATATATATATATAAAAATTATATTTTTTCTTATATAGGTTCCTATGTTTTTCTTTCATTTTTAGCAAAACCAACTTCAATATTCAACTAACAGGAACATATATAAATATTGTGTTTGCTGATCCATCAACAGCAGATGTATGACCAGAGTGATGCATTTGTGCATCTGACACAGAACTCTCTAGCTGTAAATCTGTTCCTGTGCATTCTAGAGCACTAGCTACTAGTACATGGGTATTATTTGTATCTGTCCCAGATGTATACACACTTGGTTCAGCTGCAAACTGCTCTATTGCTACAGATGAATATGTTGTGTCCTGGATATATGTTGCTATGCAATTTGCTCCAACTGTATCTACAGATGTGGTTATGACTGGTAGTGTTGCTTCTGACTGTAAGGCACTATTAGAAACATCTAAACTGC
Source organism: Mastigoproctus giganteus (assembly GCF_048544385.1). Lineage (NCBI taxonomy): Eukaryota > Metazoa > Arthropoda > Arachnida > Uropygi > Thelyphonidae > Mastigoproctus > Mastigoproctus giganteus. The sequence continues at coordinate 31,323,051 of NC_143581.1, read as the reverse complement.
CAATGGCAGGAATTTCAATGTAAACCAGTGGATCACTTAGTTTCTTATCTTGAATGGTTGTTCTTTTTAATTTTTTCCTTTTCAGTTTGTGTAGAGATTTTTTTAATTCTAAATTTTGTTGCCGTGGTGAATAAGGAATTGGTGTTTCATCTTGCCTTGGAAAGTCTTTTACATATAAACCTGCTATGACAGAGGAATCTATATCTTTTTCTCCTTTTGGAAAATGCTCAGAATGACTACTTAAAAGGTGTTCTCGATATTCCTGGAATTCATTGCAGGCAAATTCACAAAAACGACAAGGATACATTTTCTTACCAAGATGTTTTTTTGTTTTCAAAATATGCTTCCTAATATTTTCTTGGGTATTACAGGAATAGTCGCAATATGGGCATTTATAAGGTTTTGAACCAGTGTGAAGTCGCATGTGCCGAAGTAGATGACTACTCAGTGATGCAGAGTAACTACAGTGTTTGCATTTAAATGGTCTTTCACCTGTGTGGGATCTCTGATGTTTTTTAAGCTGGTGAGATGTCTTTCCAGCATAACCACAAACATCACAAAGGAATGGACGTTCATTATTATGAACACGCATGTGGTATGCTAATTTGCTTCTGTTACTGAAAGCCAAGCGACAACCATCATAATCACATTTATATTCACATTCTCCATGTCCTTTCATATGTTGGCTGAGTGCCCACCGATCAAGTTGTGCAGAACCACAGATATCACAAAGAAAAGGACGAGGACGATCTGAGAGATGAGTATCCTGATGGCGCAATAAAACACTTTTTCTTAAAGTTCTGAAATCACACTTTTCACATTTTAAGTGCTTCAGTCCTAAATGTCGTTTAATATGCATCAGTAATGTGCTTTTCTGGGCAAATGCTTTGGAACATATATTGCACTTAAATGGTCTTTCTCCAGTATGAGTATACATATGGAATTTTAAGTGTTGTTTAGGATAAAGTTTGCTACAGTAGGGACATCGATATTTTTTTTTCATAACTAACTGTTTCCATATTTGCTTTGGCTGTTCAGATCCATTAGGCTGTTTATGCTTAGGAATTTTTTTCTTGTTTTTACATGTACCACGCAGCTTAACTTCTTCCAAAATGCTTTCTGGTTCTTGATGTCCAATTTTGTGATGCAAAAGTTTAGTATTAGAATCTGTCTTATAATCACATATATCACATTCAAACTGTCCATGAACTTTCTCATTCTTTTTCTGTTTGGCAGAATTCTTTTTTTTGTGATGTTTGCTTAAGTGACTTCTATATTCATGATGTGTAACAAAATGAAGACTGCATAACTGACATTCTTTGCATTCTTTAGTATGTTCTGTCAATATATGATCTCTCCACTGTGATGAACTTTCATATACTTGTGAACAATATGGACACACATTAGGAAGGTGGGCTTCATTATGGTGTGCATGGTCTTTTGATTTTTCAAGTAATCCATCAGTTTCATTATTCACAGGTGACTCAACGATGAGAAGGGAATTTTTTTCTTTACATTTTGCTTCTCTTCTTTTGTGGTAAGATGTGGTTAGATGCCTGGCAAAAGTATACCTATCACGAAGTTTTCTCTTACAAATTTCACAATCGAAAACTTCATTGGGGCATTCTGAGTGTTTGATATTTGTTTCATCTTCTATAGCTAATTTATTTACATTTAACTGGTTTTCAGTTGCATCTTCGGTGGATTTTTCTTTTTCATCACAAGGAGAACATGGCAACGAGAATACTTCCCAATGTTGCCTATGTGAAAAGTCTGGTTGTGAGCCTGGTTTCCATTTTCCACCTGTATGTGAAGTAGGAGGATAAAAGTCATTGTCACTGTCATCAAAACTATTTGAGTTTTCATTTTCATTTTCATAGTCATCATATGGTTCTGATAGCACTGGACCCACAGATGCTGGAGCTGAGATATTTTCTGTTGAACCTGAATCTTTTCCTCGATGTAGCTGTTTCTGATTATCAGTGGAATTACTATCAACAAGACTAGTATTTTTAGATGAGCTGGTTTTACTTTGCAACTCTAAGGAAGAAAAGAAATCATCAGCTGTAAGATGAACAATGTATGGTGTGTGGTGGTTATGACTTGAAGTAGCAGAAATTGAAGGCTCACATGGAGAATTACATCTTTCACTCTCTTCATTTGTTTGTGATGGCTGAAGATCAGAAGATTCAGGTGGACGAATATTGATGCAGTTCTGTTGTCTATGTGCTATATAGTTATCCAACCCAACAATAGTTTTGCTACAGCGTAGACAGAGATGTGTGTCATCATCAAAGTCCATTATGTACCTAAAAGAAAAAAAATATTAAAAACAGTTTAGAAAATAGGAAATATGTCTCTTTTAATTTGATGTACACATCCAAGGAATATAGGAAATATGTCTATTTTAATTTGATGTACAAATACATACAAAAATAGAAAATGATCTATATAATCTGATCCAGGAAATTTATCAATCCAATATCTTAAATGAATTTTTCAGTATGACTACATATTTTATATTAAAATCTAAATATAACTAAATTTTAGTTGTTTTTCACAAATGTACAAAGTATCTCTTAGATTCACAATGTCCATTCATTTGTCTATCTATGTGCATGTAGCAACTCAACTCAGAGTGAACATATTTTCTTGAAATTTTATATAATCCTTTTATAAAGATTTGTCAGGCCATCCGAAATTTCATAAAAATTGGAATAATAGAAATTGATTATTTTTTTTATACGTATGTTCTATATTTAATTATACAGCATATGCTAAACTGGTGCCTGGAGGGGCACCAAGGTTTTGGTCCTAATTCAGATTTGATACTCACTCTCAAAAGAAATCTAAATACAGTGAAATTTTGGAAAGGTTTATAAGCTTCATTTTAGGAAGGATGTAGATCTGTTGGAAAAGATGTGAAGAAGGGCAACAAAACTAGTCAGGGGCACAAAAGTGTATCCTTACCGAGAGAGACTTGAATTCTATGAGTTGCAATACTTGAAAACTAGGCATTTGTAAGGAGATCTTGTCCAATGTCTTACATGGAATGAATAAACTACATCCTTAATCTTTTTTGAATGAAAAACACACTGACAGAAATATAAATTGAAAAAGAATGATTGCAGGATAGATGCCTGGAAATTTGGTTTCAGCTAGAAAGTAACTGGTTGTTGGAATAACTTCCACCTGGCATTGTGGAAGTGAGTAGTTTGAATAAATTTAAGGAACGATTGGACAAATTATTACAAGAGATGAATAAAAAAGTGGTAATTTTTTTTTTAATGACTGATGCTCTATAAGCTTGTTTACTTATATCATTTTTCCACTATACCTGATAATGTAGACTAATGGTGAGGAGAGGAAGCATAGATAATTGAAGAACATGGATAATAGCTCAGACACAGCATGGCTTTGTTAAGGGGAAGTCTTGCCTGACCAACTTGATTGGATACTATGATGCAGTCACAAAAGAACTGGATGCAGGGAATAACTTTGATATTATATACTTGGATCTTAGAAAGGCTTTTGATACTGTCGCACATGGAAGACTGCTACACAAATTGGAGCAGTGTGACATTGGAGGCAAATTGCTGCTATGGATAAAGGGGTGGTTGAGGGGGAGAAGACAGAGAGTGGTAATCAATGGACACTGCTCATCGTGGACTGATGTTATTAGTGGAGTCCCTCAGGGCTCAGTGTTGGGTCCATTATTGTTTTCTGTATTTATAAATGATATTGACGATGGTATATCGGGCTTAATGTCCAAGTTTGCAGACGATACAAAGGTTGGCAGTGTTGTCAAGGACACTACTGACACTATGCTGCTGCAACAGGATCTGGAAAGGTTGAGCAGATGGGCTGAGAGGTGGCAAATGAAGTTTAACATTGATAAATGTAAAGTACTACACATGGGAAACAGCAACCCCAGAGCAACGTATCAACTCTGTGGTACTACACTGACAGTGGTAGAGAATGAAAGGGACTTGGGGGTGGTTGTGCAGGCAGATATGAAGTTCTCTGAGCAGTGCAGACGGGCTGCAAGAGTAGCTCATGGAGTATTGTCAATGATATACAGGAATTTTTCCAGCAGGGATAAGGAGGTGATTATTCCATTGTATAAGGCGATGGTCAGGCCACACCTAGAGTACTGTATACAGGTCTGGAGACCTCATTTCAAGAAGGATGTAGAGCTGCTGGAACGAGTACAGAGAAGGGCAACAAGATTAGTGAATGGAACAAAGGGGTGCTCTTACGAAGAAAGGCTTAAGTTTTGCAAATTACAGTGTCTGGAGACTAGGCACCAGCGAGGTGATCTGATAGAGGTGTATAAAGCCTTGAATGGTTTAAGCATGCTCAATGCTGATGGGATTCTTCCTCTAGCTCAGAAAAATCACCTGAGAGGGCATAAATTCAAATTGAGGAAAGACAGATGTAGGATAGACGTGCGGAAATTTGCCTTTAGCCAGCGGGTGGTTGGTTGGTGGAACAGACTTCCATCCCTTGTGGTGGAGGTTGATAGCCTAAATAAGTTTAAGGCTCAGCTGGACAGATATTTTGAACGAACAGAGGGGTGAAGTGGAAGTGGGTTTTTTTTTTTGGCTGATGCTGCATAAGCTTGCTTTCTTGCATCAAATGCCTCTACTAATGCTAATGCTAATAATTCAAACTTATTTAAACTCTCATGTGTCAGTTTTTTTTTTAATAAAACACACAAGAATACCTATAACTTATGTCCACCTACAATATTAATAATACACATGAATAACTGTTAAACATTACATTTCTAATGGAAAAAATTATACAGTAAACTCTGTAAAATCTGGCACATTTTGCAAAAACATTTAACATTTTAAAATCTGAAAATATTAACAAAGCAATCTGGCATTCATATCAAATATGTCACTTGTCTCTTAAGAATCCATGCAAAAAAGTATAACATAACTCATCAAATTAACGTATTAATTGCCATGAGACAGTATTTGTGTCACAGGTTCATGCGATGTGACTCCACATAGTGTCACAGACCATAAAACAAATGTATACATGGGCTGGAATACCCATATATGATTCTAGTTTCAATTTTTTGTTGGAATAGGTCATGGTATATTTGAAGGATATGTGAAGTAGATATACACATCCTACTATATATAACAAAATGTTTATTTTATATAAATAATATACAGTTTTTGTATTATAAAATTAAAAAATAAAGGGCAATGTTATTTTTATATTTAGTGGCATAAATTCAACATTTCTTCAAAAAATTTCATATAAAAACAATTCATAAAAAATTTAATTAATTATAATCATCTTGATATCTCCCCCACTTCCAGTAATTTGGGTAACTGTATTCATCCTCATAATGAAGAGCCATTGAAAAACTGAGTACGAAGTACAAAGCATCCAGAAAAACATGATCGTGGCAAGGAGAAGTAACTATTCTGTGTTCATAACGGTCGATAGGATGCATGACACAACATTTATGCCTCATGGCCTGTTGCTATAAAATTTATTTAATTGGTGGCTGACAACACATAAGTCTCATCAATTAACAATAAAAAATTAAAATTAAATTAATAAACATATTGATATTTTTCATTAACAATGCCCTTTGATTATATGTTCAGAAAAAATATATCAGAGGCACATGGGAATCTATTTTTTTTTCAACATTGTGGTAATTAATGTATTAACTTCTAATTTGATAAGAGTAAAGAAAATTGGCAGCTTTTAAAATGCTGACATTAGGTAAATAAATGTAAATAATTGTAGCCCCCAATTTGCTGGTGTAATGATTTGAAATATAGAATGAATATTACTCATAGTATCATGTTAAATTATTTTTTTATGATTCATAGATGTTTAATTCTTCTCTAAATTAATACATTTGTGAATGCACTGTAAGATGCAGTTTCAATTTTTAATTTTAATCCACTAGATGATTCTGTTTTAGGATACTGCTTCATTATTATTATTTAGTTAGGTTTTTTTTGGATTATTTAATTTGGCAATAAAGGAATTTATATATAATATAAATTAATTTAATGGATGATTAAATTTTAATATTAAGTTGTCACTTTAATTTTTCAACATGTACATTTAACTACAATCCTGTATCTGCTAATATCATTGGAATTAAAAGTAAGAAAATTCCAGAATTTCAATATATTAAATCCAAGTAAAACTGTTTTTATAAGTTTTTGTAGTGATATGTGGCTACATAAATAAACTTGACACATTTTTCTACATTTGTGATGGCTTTGTTGTAAAAAAATAAAGGAAGAATATTACAGCATTTGTTAGAAAAACATATTGTGCATATCTTGGGATTTAGATTGGCACCAAAAAAACCTTGGGTTTTCACACAAAATTTGCCACTGTTGAGAATATGGAGTCAAAGAAAAAAAAAAAATCAGCCTTTTGCTATTCTCTAGCATAAACTAAAGTGACCAGACATGCCATTTTGACCAAAACAATACCAGCTTCAATGCACCTGTCCCTGTGTCCCAAAAGATCAATAAAAACAACATATTTATACCAGTGTTACCTTATGGCAACATAAGTACTCAATATAAAGAATAGCCATCCATGGAGGTGGGCAACCATCATAATAATACAAAAGACAGTATTCATAGTTTTGTGATGTGTATACAGATTATAAAATCTTTATTATAGGGGATCCTTGTTATCCAAGAATAACTGGTTCTAGAATGTTCCACTTAAAACGGGGACCAATTTTTGTAATGTTTATTATTTAAATAAAACTAAATGCAACTAGGCATAATATTTTAAGAGTTTAAGATTCTATATTTATATAATATCGGTGTAGATACACCATAGACAACTCTTAAAGAAAAACTATGATAGTAGTGTGAAAAGCATCATTTCATCTGTATCTGATATTGTGCTCATCCTTCACAACGAGTTTCCCATGTATTGCACTACCTCTAATAAGTAATGCTTCACTAATATAGAAGATTATTGTTACTTATTCTTGGTGAGCGTCACCACCCAGATGGCACCGTTCAAAAGCTAGTTGGCTTTTCATTGGTAGGTGGGCAGGTACCCTGGTATTGCAAGTGAAGCATTACTTATTTGAGGTAGTGCAATACATGGGCAACCTGTTGTGAATGATGAGTAGATATGGTGTCTCTACACCAATATTATATAGTAATGTTTATTATGTACTTGTACATAGTAAAAAATGGATGAAGGAACTGAAAAATGAGAAAATTATTTTATTATACATTTTTTATTATAATATGTTACACAATGTAAGATTAAGTAAAGTTTATTGAAGTTACACTATTTTTCAGTTGTACAAATAAACAATGAGTCCAGAGTTGTTCGTGTTTTTTTTTTTTGTCATATTTTTTCAAATAAAACTGTGTCGTACCATTTAGTTATGTCTTTAACTTTGTGCTTAACATTTGTTGCACAATCATGAAGATCATTCTCACAAAAAAAAATATTCAAGTGCTTGGTCTTGGGATTTTTGGAATTTTCTCAAGGGAAAAAGCTTTAATTCTTTAATTTTCAAATCCTTGTAACTGCGGGGACTCGGATAATGAACACTCCGATACTGGGGACCCCCTGTACCTATAAAGATGCAGTAAAATGTAGTTTTACAATGAATAATTTTAATAGAAAGAAAGTGAACCTAAAAATGATTTTTACTCTGTGCTATGGAATGGCCCCATTTCCTCATGCTCAAAAGTCAATAGTAATTTAGCTAATTTATTAACTTAAGAGAGTGAATTGAGGTTATAAATCAGAGTAACCCTAAATTATCATTGTTTATGCTTCCCAGAAAATAGTACAAAGTGAATACTGGTTTACAGAAAAAGTTTGATTTTATTAAGGAAATAAGACTTAAAGATCAACAATGCAATATTTGTGGAACAAATATTTTCTGTTGCTCATAGTGGTTGGTCTGATAATGTTGGTTGTCTGTGTGTGTGTTGTGAAGGGAGGAACAATTTGAAACTATTATTAAGTGAAAAATATACTCTTTTAGAATGTGTGGTAATATATCACACATTTCAAAATATAATCATCTTAATACACACTTAATACAAGATATTCTGGCAATGTTTTGGACTTTAGCTAAAATCCATCTTCAGACTAAATGGATACAAAAAAATTTGCATAAACTAATTGGCATAACAAATTTAATATGAATAATTATAATGAACAAAAGGGAATAAGAATAAAAGTTTAAACAGTATCAGTAGCGGCAAATGATGCAAGAAAGCAATCTTATCCAACATTCCACACAAAAAAAACAACCTTCCCACATCATTTATACTTCCCTAAGAGTTTATCTAGTTCTTCCCTGATTTTATTCAAACTACCTACTTCCACAATACCAAATGGAAGTTTGTTCTGGCAATCAACAACCCACTGCTGAAGGTATACATTCATACTGCAAACATTCTTCAATTTAAATTTATGTCCTATCATGCGTGTTGTCCAAGCAAGAGGAAGGATGTCATCAGCATTTATCTTAATACATTCAGAGCCTGCCTTAATGCATCAATCAGATTTCCTTGCAAGTGCCTAGTTTCCAAGTACTGCAATTTACAGAACTGAAGCCTTTCTTGGTAGGAGTAGTAGTAGTAGTGGCATGTGATGCAAGAAAGCAAGTGTATGGGTTTATGCAGCATCAGCCAAAAAAAAAAAAAAAAATCACACCATTCCCTCCAAATGCCTGTCCAGTTCCTCCTTAAATTTATTTAACCTATCAACTTCCACAATGACAGATGGAAGTTTGTTCCAGCAATTAACCACCAGCTGGCCAAAGGCAAATTTCCGCACATCTATTCTACATCTGTCTTTTCTTAATTTGAATTTATGCCCCCTTAGGTTCGTAATCTGAACAAGTGGAAGGATCCCATCAGAATTCAGTGTGCTCAAACCATTCAAGGCCTTATACACCTCAATCAGATCACTGCGCAGGTGCCTAGTCTCCAGCCACTGCAATTTGCAGAACTTAAGCCTCTCTTGGTAAGAGGATCCCTTCATTCCCCTCACCAATCTTGTTGCCCTTCTCTGTACACGCTCAAGCAAATCTACATCCTTCCTAAAATGAGGCCTCCAGACCTGTATGCAGTACTCAAGGCATGGCCTGACCATTGCCTTATACAGAGGGACAGTCACCTCCTTTTCCCTACTAGCAAAATTCCTATACATCATTGACAAAACCTCATGACCTGCCCTGGCAGCATGTCTACATTGCCCAGGTCTTTTTCATTTACTACCACCTTAAGTGTAGTACCACACAGTTGGTACGTTTCTCTGGGGTTACTTCTACCCATATGCAGTACTTTGCATTTGTCAAGGTTAAACTTCAATTGCTACTTCTTAGCCCATCTGCCCAAATTATCTAGATCCTGTTGCAATAGCACACTGCCATTACTGTCATTAACAACCCTGCCAACCTTTGTATCATCTGCAAACTTCGACACTAAGCCTGATATACCTTCATCAATATCATTGATAAATATACAAAACGACAGAGGACCCAACACCAAACCCTGTGGGACTCCACTAATAACATTAGTCCACGAAGAGCAGCACCCATTAATTACCACCCTCTGTCTTCTCCCACTCAACCATCCTTTTTAGCAACTTACCCTTAATACCATTCTGCTCCAATTTGTACAATAGTCTTCCATACACAAGTGTCAAAAGCTTTCCTGAAATCCAAATATATGATATCAAAATAATTTTTTGCATCCAGTTCCTTTGTAACCACATCATAATATCCTATCAAATTTGTCAGACAAGACTTTCCCTTAACAAACCCATGCTGTGTCTGAATTATTGCTGCAGTCTTATCTAGATGATCCTGCAATGCATCTTTAACCAGTGACTCCAATTTTTTACTCGGAACAGAAGTTAAACTAACTGGTCTGTAATTACTCGTGTCACCCTTTGATCCCCCTTTGTGAATTGGAGATACATTTGCACAACTCTAGTCCGTGGGGACCTCCCCTGAGTCCAAGGATGCTCTCATAATTATGGCTAAGGGTTTGCTTAGTTGCTTTGCCGCCTCCTTTAATATAACTGGATAGATCCTATCCACCCCAGGTGCCTTTCTTATGTTTAACTTCAATTTCTCCTCCACTTTGCTCTCAGTTATTACAAAATCATTAAGCACCCTGCTACAATTTGATAATCTTCTGCCATTTTCAAACCTTAATAACTCCTCATGTGTCAATGTAGATGCAAAATACTCATTCAGTTTGTTTGCTATCTGAGCATTATTAACAGTCGAACCTTCAATATCAAGTGGACCAATCAGATTCATCCCGTTCCTTTTAGAGTTTATATAAGTAAAGAAATCCTTGCTGTTTTTCTTAGCATCTTTTGCCAACGATTTCTCATAATCTGCCTTCGCCTGCCTAACCTCCTTTGTGACCTGATTACAGACTAGCTTATATCTGCTGTAGGCTTCTGAGTCGCTTGATAATTTATATGCATCCCACGCATTTTTCTTCTCTGTCACGAGTCTCATTAGTTCATTTGATAACCATTTAGGCCTAAACCTTGAACAATATTTCTTAATAGGTATGAAACTTTTAGTAGATTCCACAATTAATTCCTTGAATGCTTCCCATTTAGAATTTACTCTTTTATGATATCAACTGACGGTGTTATAATGGTAACACCATCAGTTGATCCCACTGTACAGAATTTAAAACTGTCCGAGACCACTGTACTCACCTTTACGGAAGCAAAAACCCTTTCCTTTACCCCTGATTGTAATTATATCTTTAAATAAATCCCACATCAGTACACTGTGATCACTGCCACCTAGTGGTTCCTTTATCTGCAAATTCTTAATACATGAATGATTACTGCTGATAATCAGATCAAGAGTATTACCCTCTCTGGTTGTCTCTCGAACATGCTGCTGAAGAAAACAATCATCCAATAAATCCACAAAAGTCTTACTAGTGTGTGAGTGACCAACACTGTTCATCTATATCAACTGGATGCACTTCTTTTGAGATTTATGTTTTTCTTAATTAACAGCATAACACCTCCTCCCTTCCTATCCTGTCTGTACACATTGTACTCCCCAAATTCCAGTTCTGCATTCCTTATATCTGTGTGACACCATGTCTCTGCTATCCCAACAGTATCCGCCTTTGATGTCTTGACCAACACTTCAAATTCATCAGATTTATTGACTATACTTCTAGCATTGGTATACATGTGCCTGTCATTATTAGTTACCCTAACACATCCCATATACCCACCTGTTTCACGATGACTGCCATCAGTCCCTGAAACCCCCAGCATCCCTCGCTCCAGATCGCTACTTATTCTAATAGAACCCATTTGTTCCATCACTAATCTTGTTCCTTTCTCTGCACCCATTCCAACAGATTCACACCTTTCCTGCATGATGCTTTCAGACTGTATGCAGTACTCAAGATGTGGAAGAATACAACAGGATAATGGGCTACTTGCCTCCTCATCCTTGCTATATATCTCTGACGAATCCTGTATATCTCTGACGAAATCCCATGAGCTGCCCTAGTAGCCTGTCTACACTATTACCTCCAAGTCTTTTTCATTCTCCACTGCTCTCAGTGTAGTATCACTCAGTTGTTATGTTATTCTGGGATTACTGCTACCCAGATGCAGTACCTTCCATTTGTCAATGTTAAACTTCAATTGTTATTTCTCAGTTTGTCTGCCCAAATTTTCTAGATCTTATTAGAGTAGCATACTCTGATTACTATAATTAACTGACTTGCCAACTTTTGGAACATCTGCAAACTTGGACATTAAGCAGATGAGCATTACACAAATGATGAATAGCAGTTGGCTTTGGATAAAGAAAATGATTACAAAGTCAAAAAATACAAAGATAAGTAGAGAAAACCTGCCAAAGACCTCTCATTATTCAAACTCATATGAGTGGGTGGCTGTTAAATTAGAAAAAAGCTATAGAACTTCAAATGTGATCAAGTGTATATTTTTCAATTATCTGATATTTACAATTAAAAAACAAATGCTAAATTTTATATAAACTTGCCTACTATCAAGAGCATTTGCAATTGTGGCTGTCCTTCCAGATATGTTGGGTTTTTTTAAGATACAGTTCTCAATATTAATAAACAAAGTTGAAGGTTTTATTTAACTATTTTCTTTGTTTTTTTACTATTCATGGAACCTTCTATTTTTCACTTTTAAAATTAGATACATAATTAAAATGTAGCTGCTTTAGAAGGTGATATCCCAGTTTAGGTTACGTAAAATCCATTACAGAAAATCCAAGGTCCTTGCCAGATCTTAAGATTTTCTGGATTTCAGGTGGTTACATCACAGTCATTAAAAAACAATGAAAATTATTAGATTTTTATACTGCAAATTATACAATATAGTACTGTACTACTCTTGTACAGTACTATGCAATAAGTACTGCACATTGTGTACTTTTATAAGTACAGTATATATATTGTGTTCTTACTTGCAGGATCATCTAGACAAGACTGCAGCAATAATTCAGACACAGCATGGGTTTGTTAAGGGAAAGTCTTGTCTGAAAAATTTGATTGGTTATTATGATGTGGTCACAAAGGAACTGGATGCAAAAAATAATTTTGATATCATATACTTGGATTTCAGGAAAGCTTTTGACACTGTTGCGCATGGAAGACTACTGTACAAATTGGAGCAGAATGGTATTAAGGGTAAGTTGCTACAATGGATAAAAGGATGGTTAAGTGGGAGAAGACAGAGGGTGGTAATCAATGGGTGCTGCTCTTCGTGGACTAATGTTATTAGTGGAGTCCCACAGGGTTCGGTGTTGGGTCCACTGTTGTTTTGTATATTTATCAATGATATTGATGAAGGTATATCAGGCTTAATGTCGAAGTTTGCAGATGACACGAAGATTGGCAGGGTTGTTAATGACAGTAATGGCAGTGTGCTACTGCAACAGGATCTAGATAATTTGGGCAGATGGGCTAAGAAGTGGCAACTGAAGTTTAACCTTGACAAATGCAAAGTACTGCATATGGGTAGAAGTAACCCCAGAGAAACGTACCAACTGTGTGGTACTACACTTAAGGTGGTAGAAAATGAAAAAGACCTGGGAGTAATTGTGCAGTCAGATATGAAGTTTTCTGAGCAATGTAGACAGGCTGCTAGGGCAGGTCATGGGGTTTTGTCAATGATATATAGGAATTTTGCTAGCAGGGAAAAGGAGGTGATTGTCCCTCTGTATAAGGCAATGGTCAGGCCACGCCTTGAGTACTGCGTACAGGTCTGGAGGCCTCATTTTAGGAAGGATGTAGATTTGCTTGAGCGTGTACAGAGAAGAGCAACACGATTGGTGAGGGGAATGAAGGGATCCTCTTACCAAGAGAGGCTTAAGTTCTGAAAATTGCAGTGGCTGGAGACTAGGCACCTGCGGTGATCTGATTGAGGTCTATAAGGCCTTGAATGGGTTGAGCACGCTGAATTCTGATGGGATCCTCCCACTTGTTCAGAATACGAACCTACGGGGACATAAGTTCAAATTAAGAAAGGATAGATGTAGAATAGATGTGCGGAAATTTGCCTTTAGCCAGCGGGTGGTTAATTGCTGGAACAAACTTCCATCTGTCGTTGTGGAAGTTGATAGGTTAAATAAATTTAAGGAGGAACTGGACAGGCAATTGGAGGGTATGGTGTGATTTTTTTTTTTTTTTTTTTTGGCTGATGCTGCATAAGCTCCTACACTTGCTTTCTTGCATCAAGTGCCACTACTACTACTACTACTGAAGACTATAAAAATGATATTTGGTAAAGTTTACCGTATTAGGTACCTGTCAGTTGTACAACGTTAATGCTATTGAACATAGGGCAATTAGGCATTATACGTGCATGAAATTATATTAGTTAATTTTATTTAATAGTATCTATCTGTAGGGAATTAGTTTCATGTACGAATTGTGTGACTCAGTAATCCATGACTTATTATCAGTAAATTAATAATCTTTTTTGTGAATAGCTATTAAACAATTCTATGACCTAATAATTTTCTCAGTGTCATTGCAGCAAAGTAAAACTATTTTTCTGGGATGAGGTCTCTACCCTAATTCCCTACAGATAGATACCATTAAATAAAATTGACTTATATATATATATATATATACACACACACACACACACACTAAAAATAAAATTAATTATATCATCTTCCAAAACATACTGTACTGTGTACAGATATTTTGGATGAGGAAATATGAAAATATTCTAACAATCCCTTCATCTAATTCCTATGTCAAGCATCTTTGACAGTACTTTTTCCACAATAAACAGGAACCCATGCATACATTTTGAAGGCTACAATTCTCTGGGCTACTTAATTTTATTTTAGGCAGCCCATGGCAAATACAAACGGATGAAAAGTTGCCATGTTGATATTGTTTACAAACAACAGGTTAAAAGTTGTAAAATATTCGCTGAACAGTTTAGTGAATTGTAACCTGTCTAATGTTTTATGTACGAATTGTGTGACTCAGTAATCCATGACTTATTATCAGTAAATTGATAATCTTGTTTGTGAATAGCTATTAAACAATTCCATGACCTAATAATTTTCTCAGTGTCAGTGCAGCACAGTAAAACTATTTTTCTGATATGAGGTCTCTACCCTGCACAATCAGCTCTCACATGCAGCTTTGAAAAATAGCTGACCTGAGAACTAAATTTTCAGTATTTGGGTGGTTTTTTGGACTTGCCTATTTTCCTAAACAAAGTCTGAAAATGAGTGGTGCTGGATTTGGGAGTTTCAACCATATACTACTTGCAAGTGTTCACTGAAGATATGATTACTACAGCATGAATAAACTGTTCATTGTAAACTATTCATGTTTTCCTATCTTTTTGTATCTACAAATTGTATATCCTTTTTTTACTTTCTGTCACGTTTACTATTCTGTAATGGCAACTGCTGAAATGACAAGTCCTAATAAGCATAATGTAATACCTCAATGACAAGCCTGGGCCAACGTCATGATCCACTGGAAACCAAAATTACCATTGTACATCATAGTCCACATTTAGGAAATCAATTGCTTTATATTCTATGACATTAAAAGATGTATTATGAATCATAATTTAAAATTTTAATTTATTTTTTAAAATGTTTAATTAAAAGCAGCATTGTTTACTAATCCAATATGAGTCCCATGCCCAAATGTTTCTACTATCTTTACATGTTTTCTTATATATAATTAGGGACATTCACAAGTTATGTAATGCAATTTTTAACCCCTCTCCTTCAAGATGTTTTGTACACACAACTTTTACTCCTCCTAATTATTATGAAAGGAAATACCATTTTAATTCAGCACTCATTTATTTTGAAAAACTTATGTAATATATATATTATTACATTGTGGGTGAGAGGAATTTGGTGTGACTGACCATCATTCCCCTCCTATCTGTAATTTATTTTATCTGACCCATTTTCTTTACTTGTATTTTGTAATTTGTGAATGTCCCCCCTGAAGTAATATCAGTATCTACCTAGGACTATACTGCACCTCAAAAGGAAGAATGAGTATCTGGTGTATAATTCCCCAATACATTTTCAGATAATAATAATAAGAAAGCAATTTAACAATCTAATCCTCCTTTCAGTCAGCTAAAAGGCAGAACAACATTTTACATTATTCACCAAGCTGGGCAATTGTGCTGTGCCAAAAGAAAATGTGACACTGTTCTTTCATTTATCATGTATTTCGCCCTCAAAAACCTGCTTCTGTACATCAATGAACAAATGCTGTGGGTAAATTTGTATATGAAAGCACTTGGAGTGAAATAATAAACACTCAAAAATGAAAATGTCTCTCAGCTTTGCAGCAAACAAGGTAATCACTTTCTCTTAATGAAATGACAGAGATATCAAAAAATTCCTAGTTTTGCATTTGACAATGTTTTATATGGGTAGAAAACAGGAGCACTGGCAAAATGCAACATATCAAAAAACAATACTCATTCAACATCAAAAAATATCTGATGTTTAGAATGAGCATTTACAGGATGTTTACATGCAGAAATGCATTCATGACTGTAGATGCACAAGACAATCATACAGTATATGTCATCTAAACCAGGAATGTATAGAATAAAAATATCAAATTGTGATTGAGAAATAACTTGTACTCATATGATGCAAGTCCACACTGCAAGTCTTATGAGTAAAAACTCCAGCAGAAGAACAGAGGGCATCAGGCCTCACATAGTCAATCGGTCAAAGTGGGAGTGCACTAAGTTGACTGTGGTTTGAACCACTGCTTCTTGTCAAAATGGTTAGTTATAAACTCCTGACCTAGGTGATCATGCTGAAGTATAAACAGAAGTCCCACCCCCCCACCAGATATCAGATCAAACTTCAAAATAATAATAATAATTAAATAGAACATAATATACTTTAATTTTTTTTTTTTTTTTTTTTTTTTAATATCAAAACTAGCAGAGTTCGGTGGAATCAGTGTATGAGGGAAACTGTGTACTCTACTTTTCAAAATCACGGTGCCCTTACTGGATGAAACAAGTAAGCATTCTAATGTCCTTATTTGATAAGTTAACCATGGCCAACCATAAGTTAACCATCCACATATACAGTGTTGTAATGGTAAAAAGAAGAGACTGGTCACTCATTTCTGCCAGCTGAGAAAAGATTAAAATTTCATATATATAATGAAAATGGGCAGTACACTTTCTAACTGGAAGATGACTTGAAATTTAAAATAAATACGTTTAAAGATTTGAAACGAGTTATCCCACTATCAATTTTAAAAAGTGAAGGCATCCCCCACCCCCTAGTCTACACCACTACTCTTACATATGTAACAATTGCTCTCATAAAAGAAAATAAAGTGAGACGGTACAAGATTTCTCCTAATGATACCACAATTTTAGGTGCTGATATATTGCTAAATTTATTTTAATACGTGATCATACGTGATGAATTGCATCATTGTCTGAGCTGTTTAATCTCGAATATATATGCAAATAAAAATATGATGCTGCAATTGGTGGAATCTCCAACACAACAACATAAAAAATTAATAAATTATCTTACGTCATAACAGTAGCGTATGCACCAATTCAATATACAAACACACGCATTATTTATTTGGAAACATCAATGATCAGTTTTAAAACGAACGCAGCGCCCTCGTTTAAAAATTGTATAAAATGAACGTAAAACAGAGAATACAACTGCACGTATTGTGCAGTACTTCTATTAGAATCAAAAAAGCACTCTAGGAATGATGTGGGCAAAAAACCTTCAACACACCTCTCTTTCAGGCTAAAAACTATTACACCACCCACGCTTTAAAGGGTGAATACCTTAATTAGTTGAGACGAGTCGCTGGCTATCGCCTTGGTGCAGTGGTATGCTGAGGCAGCCACAAGTCAGGAAGTCACGGGTTCAAGTCCAGCACAAAAAATGCATGGCTCACTATGACAGTCTCGCCGCCCTTAATCATTCAGTAAGTAAGAGCAGTCACAATGAATTTGTAAACTCCTCGTCTAGCAGATAAATGGTGTGGGGAGGTGATTATCCTGATGTACAAGGCAATAGTTAGACCACACCTCGAATACTGTGCAGGTCTGGAGGCCTCATTTTAAGAAGGATGTAGAGTTGCTAGAACGAGAACAAAGAAGGGTAAGAAGATTGGTGAGGGGAACAAAGGGGGTGCTCTTACCAAGAAAGGCTTAATTTCTGCAAATTGCAGCGTGTGGAGATTAGGCACCTCTGAAGTAATATCAGTATCTACCTAGGTGATCTGATTGAGGTGTATAAGGCTTTGAATTGGTTGAGCAAGCTGAATGCTGATGGGATTCTTCTTCTCGCTCAGATTAAGAATCTGAGAGAGCACAGATTCAAATTGAGGAAAGACAGTTGTAGAATAGATGTGCGGAAATTTGCCTTTAGCCACCGGGTGGTTGATTGGTGGAACAGACTTCCATCTTTTGTTGTGAAAGTTGATAGCCTAAATAAATTTAAGATTGAACAGTACAGGCATTTGGAACGAATGGAGGGGTGAAATGGGAGTATGCCTCTACTAATGCTAAATGGAAATTTCTGTATTATTAAATATGCCTCTGAGTGCTAAAACCTGTTTAGTTGTTCATAAGGTACAGTCTTATGTGTTACAACAGTAGGGCAAATTAGTAATCTGAGTTGCAAAGCAACAAATTTTATGAACATATAATTTAAAACTGTTATTACAGATTGTACTAGAAGTGCCCACTTGTTTTGCAGATTGTTTCTTTAGATTCACTGTTTTTTAAGAGT
The DNA here is from genome assembly GCF_048544385.1 of Mastigoproctus giganteus. Taxonomy (NCBI): domain Eukaryota; kingdom Metazoa; phylum Arthropoda; class Arachnida; order Uropygi; family Thelyphonidae; genus Mastigoproctus; species Mastigoproctus giganteus. The sequence continues at coordinate 31,304,723 of NC_143581.1, read as the reverse complement.
CTGGCACAACTCTATGAACAACACAGTTACCAGAGATGTTGAAGTTTTCTTGGATAAAAAAAGACCGGTCCTAGAAAGCAGAGACTCGGGTGCAAGAAATAAGGTTCAAAAAAGGACAGTAGGAAGGACATTGGGTGCATTGCGCTAGATGTTCCACTAGCCTCCCGCTAAGGATTGGCCCAAACGCCAAAAAGTGATTTGGATGTAATAAAATGTTCCATAATAAGCACAAACACACACACACACACTTTCCCAGAAAAATTCTATTTTATGCGCCACATCAATTACTTTTGCACTGTCCTTCAAATACATTATTGTCATAATTAAGTTGCTTTCTCTCACCATCTAATAATATCTTGCTCCAAATCCGAAGACATCGTGTGTTATGCTTCCATACTTTATTTGATCAATACCGCGGGAAAGTGTCCATTTATCCTGTAACTAAGAAGTTGTAGGGAAAATGGGTTAGAGTTCAGTTTAGGTGTGCATTAAGAACCAAAGAAACTAAAGTTATGACGTGTCAGTACACTTTGGTCCCTCTGCTCTTTGCTGGCGAAGAACCTAGGTTTCTGGGAGAAATAAACCAGGCAATCCTCTCTAAAGATGAACTAACTCAGCCACGTTGTGAAAGAAGCCCATCAAAATTCCTCGCCTCATTTATCCAGGCCTTTTCCATCCCGTGTGAGAGGACGATGATTATATTCACTGTGCTACCACTACACTGTTCAATTCGACATCCTCCACTACCTTGAGTTGTTTGGTACTGCCGAAGAGATTACTACCCCAAATGCACCTTCCGTTTATCAATAAATAAATTTTCTGTTTATACTCCGGCACGACAACCAAGTCAGTAGAGTTTACAATAAATCGTCAATACAAATATTTATCGTATTTAGTAGTCACGGGCTTGAATCCCGGTCCATTCAAGGAACGCGTGCTATGCACTCTCGCTCCTGACCACTGGGCTACGTCAAGCCTCCAATGTTAAACCTGAATTGCTACTTTTAATCTACCTGCCTAATTTGTCGTGGTCTTGTTTGAATATTATATCACGACTACTGTCATTAACCACCATGGCCATCTTTGTATAATCAGCACACTTAGATATTAAATATGATGTGTCTTCACTATAGTTAATAAATATTGAAAACACTACTTTTTATAGAATAATATTAGTGTATGAAGAGCAGTTGCCATCAGGGATTTTCTTGTTGCCAAAAGGACTGGAAGACAAAGTTGATTTCTCGCTTGAAGGTGTATCTTTGCAAAGCATGATATTTTCGTTAAGGTGTATTATTATTATTATTATTATTATTATTATTATTATTATTATTATTATTGTTGTTGTTGTTGTTGTTGTTGTGTGAAACAAATGAATGTTTCACACAACTTAAGGAATCCAAAAGCAGTTGTTTTGCCTCACTCTAGGGTACTAAATAGATTTGGAGATAGGCATACAATGAACATATCAAATAACTTGTTGGCAAGCGTTGATTTCAGCTCAGGAGAAGTTATCCAATCTCCAAATTAAAATTCCCAATAAGAAAATTTTTGATACTCAGTGATACAGTAGAATAGATTTTCAATGCGGATCAATCACTACCTCTATTTACAGAGTGGAATGTACTATGTGTAATGACTTCATTGTCTTTTCTGTTAGCTAACAATTTTGTATGCAAAAACTGATTTTACTGATGAATTGCAACTTGTTGTCAAGAAATTTACTTTTCTTAACGAGTTCTTGTACTGTAAACAAATTCAAATGATAAATAAATTTGTATTGTATTGTGTTGTATTATTATTATTATTATTATTATTATTATTGTAACCGAATTCTCTTAATAAATAAAATTGTATTGTATTGTAAAATAAAAAAAAAAAATGTATTATTATTATTATTATTTCTCCCTGATTGGGGGATTTCACTCCGTGAGGGGGGCTGTTACCAAGTACACAGGGTGGTTGTAATGTCTGGTGTTACTGTTGGTCGAGGAAGTCTCTGACAATCCTACAGGTGTTCAGGATTGCGACTTTCTAGAATTCCTTGTAGGTATTCGCTGGGAGAACTATTGCTGCTAGGCTGTTATGTAGGAATTGGCACCATACCTGTGGTTGACACGATGATCGATCGAGATGGTCGTTACTTGTTGCATATGCCACATCTCTTTGATCTCCTGTCATAGGTTCGTATATTTCCTGATTTTTCCCCATGGGTTTTCTGCAGGTTGCCAGTGTTAGGTATCGCTATATCAATCAGATATGTAGCCTTTTTCTTCTTGTCCACAAGGGTTATATCCGGTCTGTTGTGCGGGATTGTCCTATCCGTTATTATGGCGCGGTCCCAGTACAGCTTGTGAGTTGGGGGTCTCTAGTACTACCTGGGGTTCGTATTTGTAGTATGATACACTTTCTTCGATCAACTGGTATTTCCTTGCTAGTTTCTGATGTATTATCCTGGCTACCTGGTCGTGTCTATGTGTGTACTCAGTCTGGGTGATCACCTTGCATCCCGCGGTGATGTGTTGGGTCGTTTCAGAGGCCAGATGGCATCGTCGACATATGTCATCTAACACTCTGGGCTCCTTGGTATTGTATTTTCTATAGTTCCTGGTGTTGATTACCTGGTCTTGGATGGCGAGCGTGAATCCTTCAGTCTCGGGAAAGCGTCCGGCTCGTGAGCCATGCATTGGAAGCAATTTTATCTATGTGACCCTGATGGAGATCATTGTAGTGTCTGTCCTGGGTTCTCTGATCTTCTTTCTAGCTTCGTTTGTACCTCCTGGCTGGTGGGGACTCCTCAATTAGGTTGAGTGGGGTATACCGCTTGTCTCTCTTACTTATGACCTGGTGGAGTGCTGTTATGTGTTTCTGGAAGTAATCCTTCAGTTTAACTATCACTGTCTTTTGTTGCTCAAAGGGGTCTATCAGGCCCCTTCCTCCTTCTTCCCGGTCATTTGTCAGTCTCTCCACGGCAGTTCTCGGGTGGTGTTGGCGGCTCTTGGTCATCATTGTCCTTGTCTTTCTCATGATCTCCTCCAGCTCGGTGTTAGTCCAACCTATGACCCCGAAGGAGTATGTTAGCACTAGCACTGGACTGCATAGGTGTTTATGGCTTTAACTGTGGTCCCTCCGTTCAGCTTTGCTTTCAGCAAGCTTCTGAGTCTCTGATGGTATTTTTCGGTCAGGCAGGCCTTAATTTCCTTGTGCTGTAACTGCTGCGCCTGCATCATCTCCAAGTATTTGTAGGCCTCTCCCTCTGCCATGGGTTCGATCTCTTTACCACTCTGCAGCTGGTAGTTTCGGTTGACTAATTTTCCATGGCGCAATCCGTGGGTCTTGCATTTGTCTAGGCCAAATTTCATCCTAATATCCTTGCTGAATTCTTGGTGATCTGGAGTAGTTGATGAAGGTGCTTCTCGGTTCCCGCGTAGAGCTTGATGTCATCCATATATATCAGATGGGTGAGGGTACAGGTTCTTCCTTCCTTCTTTGAGGTTATATCCGTACTTACTACTGTTGAGCATGGTAGAGAGAGGGTTAAGTGCTAGACAGAACCAAAATGGGCTCAGGGCATCTCCCTGAAAGATTCCTCTCCTGATGTGGATTAGCCTGGTTGTCATGTTTTCGACCTTAATGGTGGTACTCCATTCCACCATAGTTTCTCCTAGGAAGTTTGCCATTATCGGATTGACTTTGTAGATTTTCAGCTCCTCTCTTAGCCAGCTATGAGGCACAGAGTCGAAGGCCATGTGGTAATCGATGTAGGCTGTGTACGTGTTGCGACACTTCTTGTATGCTTGCTTCATAACCGCAGCATCTATTGTTTATTGCTCCTTGCATCCTTTGCTCAGTCGCTTGCATCCTTTCTGCTGTTCGGCCATTATGCTCTGGCTCTCCAAGTGGTCTGTTATCTTCCTGGTTATGCAGCTGGTCAGGATCTTGTACATTGTTGGGAGGCAGGTGATTGGCCTATGTTTCGCCGGGTTTCTTGTATCTTCGTCTTTAGGCTTCAGATATGTGATTCTTTGAGTGAGAAACTTCGGGATTGTCTCTGGGTGCATCTGGGTGAACTGCTTTGCCAGGTGCTTGCATGTGCAAGTGAGCTTCTTGTACTAGTAGTTGTGGACGTTATCTATTCCTGGAGTTCGCCAGTTCTGAGAGTTCTTGATCGTCTGTTTTACTTCTTCTTTCCGAATCTCCCATCCTCTCATTTCTTGTATGTCCTTGGTTTTCTTGCGTTCTAGTTCTATCCAGGTGGCTCGGCTATTATGTTTTACTTCCCTGCTCCATATGTTTCCCCAAAAATCCTCAATCGTCTTCTTCTCGGGTGGCCCGTTCCTTTGTTTCCCGTCTTCTCTGAGATTCCTGTAGAAACCTCTTTGGTCCTCATCGAAGATTCGGTTGTTTATTTTACTCTTGGAGCTCTCTTTGTATCGTCGTAGTCTCTTGCTGAGTGCATGGAGGTTCTGCTTCAATGTGTCCAAGTACTCCCCTATGCTCTGATTTTTTGTCTCATGTTTGCTGTGGTCGCTGTCTCTCTTGAGGGTGCTCTTCACTTTTCCAATTAATTTCTCTTATTGCCCCGTTGGTACTGGGTCAATTAGCCTATCTTGACTCTTAATTCTTCTATCTTCTGCTGAAGTCTTCTTTCCCAAGCTGGTGGTTCCTTCTGTTTTCCGTTCTTCTGCTGCTGGTCTATCGCTTTTCTTCCATTAATCCTCGTGTCTGCTACCACAGCACAATACACGGCTGTGTGGATGGCCTCCAGTGTTGCACCATTGCTGTCGAGGTAATGCGGTATTATGTGCCGATTCAGGTGGTCTGTGATTCTCCACAAGGTTCTATTCGGCTTCTGCTTCGGTATCACGTGAGTCTTTGTGGAGTCCATTCCTTCGAATTCTGTTAGGGTCTTCTTCCACTCGTCCACTATTCTGGATATCATGACCTCGCCTGTTTCCACTTCAGCTGCTCCAGGTTGTATTTATTATTATTATTATTATTATTATTATTATTATTATTATTATTATTATTATTAGCCGTAGGGTGCAAGAAAGCCTGAGGCTTATGCTGCACCAGCCAAAAAAAAAATTTCTGAATTATCCTGAGAGAGAGAGAGAGAGAGAGAGAGAGAGCGAGAGAAGTAGAAAGGAATCACCAAGGAAGAGAAGAATGATGATATTCAGCTGAGGACCCTGGGTGTGCCAGGCCCATACTCACCAGATGTGAACCCCTGGGATTAATTCGATGAATTTATACAGTAACTCCATTACTAAATCTGTACTCTTGTATTTACAATCATAAGTGCCTGCCGCTCGATATCAAGCCATCTGTTTTGTAAGAATATAGAAACTGGCAGCTCTTTATCAGTACTCAATCAATGCATTAACTGAAACTTTTCAATGATTAAAACAACCGCATCGCTAATCAAATCCTTAACAACGATTGTTCGATCTCTATCTGTCTGTCTGTCTTCTTTACCAGAGCGCCTTCTCTGTTCATAAATAAAAATCCATACTTCGTTTCATACTCCACAAACCCCTCTGGGTTGAGAGGTGTGGGACTTCTTTGTTATGAAAATGAAGGAAGATAGTATGAAATGGACGATTCATAATGCCAATGTCCATGTTCGTCTTCTGAATCGTCATTTCACAGTGAAAGTCCTACACCCAGTAATGAAAGGCCTGCCCGCTCCCAACTGTAAATTATCGTCCTCCATGGATAGACATCCTCAACAGCAGTTCATGGATGGAGAAAACATAATTTGTGGAAATAAATTAACACGTACTGCAAAACATATCCTGCTGAAAGAGGCATAATCTGTCTTGCCTGGGTAACTACCCTTGTGTCACTTCGAATTATTCGTGGCTTCGACTGACTTCCTGGTTAAGTTACTCTGTATTGACTGGATGTCAATACAGAGTAACTTTACCTTCATAGTAAACAACAATCTTGTCTTCAAATCTCGTATGATGCACACGATATAATCATATTGTTACATTAGAGTCGCCCAAGACAGCTCATCTACCCATATGTATTATGTACACAAGATTGCAGGTGTTCTCTGGTCGGTTTGCCTATTTTGCTGGATGAAAAACCGCGTTTACTGGATATTAACTTTGCTGTCCTTGCCTGAAAGCGATTTACTCAGCCATGAAATGAAAATGAAAAAAAAAAAAAAAAAAAAAAAAAACCATAAAAGTTTCTTTGTCATTGACGGGATTCGATTCTGGGCCTATTCCACCCTGAGTTGGGGGAACGGTGATTATAACTACTGTGTTACTTGCTAAGGCATGATGCACACGATAACACATGAACACCCCAAGTTAACCCCGCGCGACTTGTCACCAGTTGCGACTCCTTCAAAGATGAAAACGCATGCTTGTATTCCTGGCAGAAACTGTGGGCCGATGCAGCAGTGATTATTCCTCTGCTTTCTAATTCCACTCCCTCCTCCCCTCCTCACAGTATTATCTGAGCAGAAACCAATCTACAAAATAAGGCGCACTTATATATCTCAAATATCGATCAGCATCCAACACATCAATACAACCAGGAAAAAATTCATTGGATGCCATTACACTAGGGTGCACAGTGGCACATAACAACTTTTCAAAATACCATATAAATACAGTATGTAAACTTCAAGCAACCATATCAAAAACTCCTACGATTGAAATGAATGGCTATGCAAGAAGACACTGTCGTGAGAAGATGGCAGTTTATATAAGATTTAAACGAATCCAATAAAAGTACAGTATAGAATGATAGAATTTTAATTTTGTGAAAGAAGAATTGTTCCGACTATTATCGGCGGGTTAGTTGATTTCGAGAAAGGTTCACACTGTTTTTTCTTTCCGGAAACTCGAGCTTTCAACCTACAAACGAAGAAAGAAACAAACAAACAAAAAAAAAAAAAAAAAAAACAGATAATAATCAAAGAATACATGCAATTTACAGACTCAATACATTGATTCCTCATGGCCACAGTTGTCTTGTCAAAAAATCAAAGCACAAACATAGTCTTAGTTATAGTTCCAGTTGCAAAATATGCGTTATGGAATCGTTATTCAGTATGCACCATTCTGCCAAAAGTATCCAGACATCCTGTACCAATTAACTGTACCCGCTGTCTCAGTGTCAGCAATAGGTATAAAAGCAGCTACGTTCACGCCACAAGTAAGCAGTAAACGAAATATAGTAAATGGGTAGCTGCATTGAGCTTAGTGACTGCGCTTCGAACTGTGAGCAAAGTTGGTTGACGTAATTATCAAATGGAAACTACATCCATGAAATGTTCGGGTAGACTAAAGAAATGGACAGAATGATAACGGCGAGCGCTCAGAAGAACACAATGCAGATCCCACTAGTTTAGTTCTCATGGTATACAGTTAGCAGGAGTTCAGGGCGGCCAAAGAAGCTGAAATTAGTACAGGGGCAGCGCGTAGGATGCTGCAGGGTATCGGATTTTATGAAAGAGCTGCAGCACAAAAATCGAATATCACAGTACGCAGCGCATAACGACGAATTTCCGTACACAGCCCATCGTAATTGATTCCTGGAACGTTGGAAAATTGTCTTAGGATATCCGGATAATCCTAGATATCCGGAGTATGTTATATACTAGAATGCGTTGTCTGAACTGTGAAGTTTGGCGAAGTGCGTCATCGACTTAGGTTGTTTCTTATGGCTTGGACCACTGGTCATCATTTCCAGAACAATGAATCCCATGAGGTAGATTGGAATTCTAGACAATTTCACTCTTCCTACACTGTAGCAGCAGTATGAGAGAAGAACTTTTTCTGCATCAGCGTGACAATGCACATTTTCATACGGCACAGTCTGTAGTGATTTGGTGTGAAGACATGGGCATGCGAAACCTTCTTTGGACCTCAAACCCCTACCGTAATTTCATCAAACATCTTTGGGATGAAATGAAACGTCTGCTTCGGGCTAAACAACAAAACAGGTCCGCAATCAGTAGCTGAATTGACAGCTGTGTTGAAAGAGGAATGTACTAAAATACCGACTTCCTCTTATTATAAATTGATTCGGGGTCCACCGACGAGCATACAATATGTAATTAATTCCCAAGTTCAGCAGAAAGGCTTTAATGCATCCAAGCATTAAAGACTTGGCGTGGCTCTTATACAAATGAAACAAGAAAATTAAAAACTAATGAAATCCTAGTTATAGCTTGCTATAAAAGTTGCCAGTGAAGAGTCAAAAGTATATCGCCTCAGAAGACGATATACTGGTATAAACTTTTGATTTATTACTTTCTATTTAGCCTGTTTGCCTAATTCTGGAATTTGACTGCTCGTATGATAAAAAAAAAAAAAAGTTGAAAATGTATTTTTAAAAGAACAAAACTGATGCTGTAAATATATCTTCATTTTTGTTAGATATTAAAACTCTAAAGTTTTAAATTAAAACCCTACGTTTTAATTCTCGTAAATGCCATACATTGATTTTAGTATTATTAGAGATTAACTTTATTACTAAATCAGAGTATGCGTGAGTTAGGTGACGCTTAAGTCTTGCATCTTTTGGTAGCAACGGATAAGTAAACTTGAGGGAGATTTGATTAAGAAGTTCATAGTTTTTTGCTTTCAGTTTCAATAAGCTGCTAATAAGATACAATGTTATTTAATATTTAGGTAGTAAACTTTTGTCAGTGAAACTTATGTTCTGTGTGTCCTGAAATCTATGTTTATTTCGGAGTGTGTGTTAAAATTTTGCTGAAAAACATAGCAATATTCCAGCAATTCATTTTCGTATTTTGAAGGGTCGCAGTTAATATTTGTGTTATTGTGAAATTTCCACGAAGCATTGAATTACGTAAACTAATTTTTAATTACGTCATGGCTATAAATATGGTTCGCTTGTACTATATGAATGGAAGCATTTAGCACATACGTTACTGAAAACTCTTCTAAAGCAGATTTATGACACCTTTGTGAAGTTGATCGTCTGCTCGTAATCTTTCCTATTTTTCAAGGCAGAGATGCAACAAGTGATTATCATCGCAATATCTTTTTGAAGATTTATCGAGGTAGGGAAACTTTATTTAACTTATTTATTGATACTAGTTGAATGTTTAGAAAATTAATTGCCCCTAAAAACCATCCGGTTTTTAGGGATGAGCGTGTCCCAAACTGAGGTTTGCGAACCACAGTTTGGGAAATGCTACCGAGGAACCATAGCGATACTTTAGGAAATAAACGAATAATACCCGAAATTTCTTATAAATATAAAGTGAAAGAATTTACAGCTTAGAAACAATAGTTAAGCTTGGTAGTCCTCGGAAATCTAAAGCTAAAAGAGGGTCTTTACATCACCAAAGTTTGAGAACTACTGATTTAGGCTATTTCTTCTCTTTGAACTTAGTAACTGAATTGATTCAAGAAGCAAGTAAAAGTTAAAAATTAACTTAAAATATTGAAATACCAAGGGAGAGAGAAATTATTTAATGATTATTTTAAATATCAATCGAGGCTATTGGATGTAGGACATAGCCTCATTATGTATGCAGCATTGAGAAAACTAGGTTTGCTACTTAGTGAGGCGCCTCCGTAGCCAGGTGGGAAGGAGCAGCAGTGCATAGCACACGCTTCTTGATTAGACCGGGGTTCGAGCCCGTCGCCACCAAATATGGAGGATGCGGAAAGGTCAGGGAATGACCACCGCATATCCCGGAGCAATGTGGCCTTAGTTGCTAATGCTCCTAAAAACCAAACAACAAAACAAACAAACAAGCTACTTAGTGCATCGATCATATGGAGGCACTTCGTCAGGAGTTGTCTTGGTATTGCACTGTTCTAAATGAAAAGCGCTGCTCAGTGAAGTATATTGCTTTTCTATTTATGGTGTATGACACAACCGGACCGCAATTTCGATTCTGCTTGGGATCTCGTGGATAGGTAGGCTCTATTTGTACAATATTTTTTGTTTTATTGATATTCAATATTTTGTACAACCATACATTTATTTTTACCTTACCTTTCTGTAGTTTTGTGTTCTACTTAGGCTCTTCAATTATATTTGAATTTCACAAATGTTTGTTCAGAATTTTAATAAATCGATAATTGATTTATAAGTATATTTTATATTATTGTATTTATTTATTTTGTGAATATGTTGGCGAAATTAGTGCTTTAGAGTTTTTTTGCATTTATGTTTTATTAGTAGACTAAGACTCTAAGGGATTATAAAGTTTAAAATGTTTGGTTTACATTTTTATCCATTTCTTGTATTTATTTATTTTGTTATTGTTGTTGTCTTGGTACATTGTAATTGGAGAACGCCCTGTAATGTACGATTAAAACAAAAATAAATAAAAATGCCAAGTAGCAACACTCCTTAAGATATTTGTGTGGATCGCTGTGACATTTTTCATGCGCTTTGTCACAGTTGTTATAATTTTGGTTACTTCTTTACAGGGCTTGTCGGATATTTCGTATATCAAGAAATGGCAAGGGGCAATGCGACTATGTTAAATGTGTTAGCGGCCAGAGGTTCCCAAACTTTTTCGGTTCACGGCGCCCTTAGTGGCCCACTAATTTTATATATATATATATATTATATATATATATATTTAATATATATTATATATATATATATAATATTAAAAACAATATGATAGTTATTATAATAATATAATTATAAACAAAATTACAATTCATAATACAAATTATATATACTTATATAACAATTAATTCTTTATGTAGAGGTACTAAAAAACATCAATTATAGATCACCACACAATTTAAAAGATACGGTACAATGGATACCGTACACCTTTTGTATAATGAAATAAATATATAAATTTCAAAAAGATAAGTTTAAATAACTTAAACCCAAATTACATGGCACCCTTGGAATGTTGTTGCGGCAGGCTAGTGTGCCGCGGCACCCCGTTTGAAAACCACTGTGTCTACCACTTTGAGAAACGAGAATATAAAAAATATAAAAACTATTATTACGAGGCTCTTTATATTTAAGTTAGCAATATTCCACGTAGGTCGTGGCACGCCGTGTACGGGAAAGAGGGAACCCGATCAGAAAATGTAGTAGTCCAGCCACAATCGTTATTACCGATCTCGTACTACTTGCGTTGGCCAATTGTGAGTAGTGTATAGTGTTTAGTGTCAAATGGCACCGGGTTTGTGTGTGTGGGGGGGGGGATAATAAAAAAGGAATTTTATTTAATTTTAATTTGAATATGTATAATAATAATAATTCTTTATTTGTTCTGTTCCCTTATAACTATATAGACCTCTATTTCTTACACCCCCACATACACAACTGACTTTGCTTCACAGGAGAATTCCAGATTCAAGGGAACTTCTCAATTATGTATAATTCCCTTCGGAAAGGCTGAGTGTTCGGGAATAACAAACTCACAAATTAATAAACAACAGAGTTTATTTACATATATATATATATATATATATATATATATATATGTATATATATATATATATATATATATATACACAACATAATATACAATTGAATAAAAAAACATTTAATATGCATACAAAGTTAAATCAAGGATACCTTGCATATATTATTCTTATTCCTGTTTCCCTTCACTAGCTAATCTGAGTTGACCATTATATGAAAACACTGATTCATTCTTCTTGCCCTAACTAACTAACTAACACTTATATTAACAATCAATATGCTACTTTCATCATTATACTCAGTGTTCTCACCATTCTGTTACAATACACTGAAGACCAATCTTAACTTTCCTAAAGTCTCTACTTGTTATTAGTCTTTCAGATGAACCAACAATTCTTCATCAATACAAACACTATATTCAGTTATCTATCCTTATAACATATTCAAAGTTTCCCATATAATTCAATTATCTATCCTTAAAACATATTCAAAGTTTCTTATATAATTCAATTATCTGCCCTTAAAACATAATCAAAACTTCTCATATAAACCTTACTACCCTTCTAACACATTATAATCATTTGAACAACAATTTAATCTATTACTCATCCTTCGTTTCCCTTGCATTTTACAATAACCTTTTTTTAACATAATAACTCTGTTAGTATATATAATTTAATTCAGAGATAATTTATCTATCATTTTACTTCTAGTGCTACCCCCCCCCTTTTTTTTAGCCCACCGGGCTAGCCAGGTGGGTAAAGTGCCTGCCTGGCAACCCAAAGGTCGCGGGTTCGATTCCCGCCTCGGGCTTGGATCAAAGTACTGCAAAAACCTTGGGAGGTGCACTATGGCCACAGAAGCCGATGCGCCAACAACTACCAAACCAACCAACCCCTTTTTTTAATTAATTACTATACTGTTTCACTAACAGTCCTTGTTAACTTACAGTACTTACTATATTTCTCACCTACTTCTATCTTTTTTCTTTCCTTTCTGGGGAGGTTTCAACCTTCCATTTTTGGCTCTCTGAGGATCTCCTTCATCTGCTACACCTGAATCTGCTACAGATAATTTTCAGGAACTCTTGGCTGCATGGGACTGGCGTCCTTTCTCCACCTTATTCGGGCTACCTTCTGTTTGCTGCTTCCTTCCTTCTCATCGAGCTATTAAGTTTTCGGCTTCGCTCCTTCTCTCTCCACCTTATTAAAACTTATTCACAAAAAGAAAATTCACAGGGCATCTCACACTATCATCCACCTATTAAGAACTTATTAAATTAAGAAATATTTCACAGCGCTCGTTGCATTCGGGTCACTACCTTTTGCCTTTCTTCCAATGTGGATTAGACTATAGCATACGGCCACTGCTCTTGCCTTCCAATGACGGACAGGCTTATTCTCCTTACACTCCATAATTTCTAACACGACAAAAACTCAACTGTCAACTGTTACCAACTCATATTTTCTACCATGACCAAACACTCAACTGTCCATGTTACTAACTCAATTTTACTTACACCGACGAAAAAACTCAACTGTCTGTCCTAACTCATTTTTACAAACACCGACAAGAATCTCAACATTATCATTCTTAACTCATTTTTCCAATTGCCTACAAGAATCTCAACTTTGTCTCTCCCTAACTCATTTCCATACACACCCACATAAACTCAACTCGGGGTTCTGTGTCTTTCCTACTCAGTCACTTTTTTAACCCATTTTGACAAACACCGACAAGAATCTCAACTTTGTCATCCCTCTCCCCCCTTTCACTCACCTTTTTCATCTGAATTACGTACTGCCCCTATGTGTCAGGTCTACCCTTGTTCTGAGTCTTAACCAATCTTTCTCATTTTGTCAACTTTCATTCTATTCTATTTGCCCGTTTTATTTTCTCTAGCTGTCCCCTTATTGCTCGATCTTCTTATCTAACTTCTTATTTTAAAAAATTTGTAAAATTTCTCAGGCTGTCTGTACCTTTGAAGTCAGCCGCTTATAGTTATACTTTAGCAGACTTATTTCACACAATCTACAAAACTTGCTATCACCGACAGCCAGACGCCAGTCTTAACTCTAATTCCAGCATTTGTCCCGTATTTACTTCCTGTCTCTTCTCCAGATGTCACTGATCAAAGAAATGTCCCGACAGTACCATGGTCCACCGCACCATTGTTTTCCAGAGTTAACACCTATTACCAACAGCAGTTGCTACTCGTTTCCATTGTTTCTGTGTGCTGGGAGTCGAAGTGTACCCAGGTTGCTAATAGCCTTTCAGCTTACCGCTTCCCTTCTATAAACGTTGTCTAATTTAATCCCTTGCGAGTGACATTAGTAATATTTTTGACTTGTAAGGATTTGCTCCCCCATATTGCTATACAGTAATACCCCGACTTACGCTACCCCGACTTACGCGAACTCGGAGTTACGCGGTTCTTAATTTTTTAGTTTGGCAACGCTGCCGCTCACTATCTTCAAGGTCGTTTTTCATATGTTATCGATATACGGTGCGACGGCGGAGAATGAGAGCGAAAGATGAACAAAATTCAACTTTGCTGCTTTTATGTTTTTTATATCAGTGAAGGGGAAACACATTTCACCATAATAACGTAAAAACCAACACAATTCCAGCTATCGGTATAATCGCAAATGCAATTAGATCGAGTTTACTACCAGTTTATAACAGATTTCACTAGCAGAAACGCAACTGGATTTTTATTGTTTTATGGTAGTAACCCCTAGAAATGTGAGGTGTTAATAGTGTATCTCTGCCTTTATGGTGTTGTTTATTCAGTTGCTACATGCGCGCAGCTTTGTTTATGCGTATCAAGCGTGCCTCCTCGTTTTGTAATTGTGCTTTATTCCCTAAAAATGAGTAAAATACTTTTAATTAAAAAGGTGTGAAAAGGAAGCGTCCTGGTGAAGACACTGCAGATTCAGAGAGAAAAAGAAAAGCAATTATCGATAAACAGAGGCGGACTGGGTCAAAAATTCTTACCCGGGAAAATTTATAGTGGCCTCATACTATGGTTTATGGCCAAAATCACACCGGCCCACCGGGGTTTCCCCGGTAAGGCTTATGGCCAGTCCGCCTCTGTCGATAGAGAAAAAATATGAAATTGTGAAACGCTTTGAGCGAAATGAAAGACCATGTGATATTGCACGTGCTACAGGCCTAAATGAAGCAACGGCGAAAAGCACATGACAATTGCAAACTTGACAGGTTGAAAATTGAAAAGGGCTCAATTGTAAAGGGCTTAAAAATTTTAGAAAACAGACTCCAACGAAGAACGCGTTATAGCTACAAAGCAAGGAATAAAAAAATTATTAGCTTGCTACGAAGAAATTCTGCGTGAAAAAAAGAAGGCGCTGTGTCGTCAGACGAATTTGTTAGATTTTATGAAGCCATCGACATCGAAATAACTTTTTAACGTAAGTCATTTGTTTTTTTAATACATATTTTGTATTAATATGTATAAAGAACTGCAATTTTATTAATATTTTTCTTCTAAACTAGTGTTTTTGTTAGTCCTTGGTCCCAATTAAGTAAAATTTACATGTATTTATATGCAAAGTTGTACCCCGACTTACGCGAATTCGACTTACGCGATTTTCGTCGGACCCACCTATCGCGTAACTTCGGGGTATTACTGTATTATAAGTTTTACTTTAAATTAATCCCACTTTTCTATAAAATAATATACTTGTAAGATTTTACATCTTACAGGTTTCCCCCATCTCCAAGTAGTATACATTGTGGGTGTGAAATAACACTGTCAATGCCAGAGGTTTAAAGGTGTATGGATTTTGTATATGTGTAGTGTCATGTACCGTTGTTTCTTCCCGGGGTCCTATCGACCCATAGCACTATTGACAGTGTTTGACACTATTGACACTATTGCAAGCTCCTGGAACACCTATTGTGGAGCAGGATTGAAAATCACTACACCAACTCAGGACTCCAATCGCCAAACCAGTACGGTTTCCGGAGAGGACACTCAACTGTTGATGCCCTGGAGAACATCATCAAACAGAAAATACTTTCTTGTCAGCAGTGGATTTTTCCGGTGTGTTTGATACCCTCTGGTGGCCAAGGTCCTTGGCAGGCTAACCTGCCAATCAATCTTTATAAATGCATTGCTACCTAACTGTCAAATAGATCCATCACTGTCAGCCCCGTTCTGCTCAATCTCAATATCAGTACATAGAGGATGCCCACAAGGCTCTGTCCTAGTCCCAGTTCTCTGGAATATGGTCCTGGACGCAGGAGCGGATTAAGGTCGGTTGAGGCCCCAGGCGCAGAAGAAAATATTGGGCCCCTTAAAAAAAAGAGAGAGACAGGAAAAATAAAAATACATGTTAACCATTTTTTTAAATAAATAAAAAATATGTACTATTAATGTTTTATTTCCAATAAAATTTGAATATAATATATGTATAATATATTTTTTATATTATAATATTATATGTATAATATATTTTGTATATTATAATATTATATGTATAATATATTTTTTATATTATAATATTATATGTATAATATATTTTTATATTTATTTTATTTATATTTATATTTTTTATTTTATTTTTATTTATATTATATTTTTATATTATATGTGTAATATATTTATTAATATAATAATAGCATAATAATAATCATAAAGTTTTGAACTGTCATCTTAGACAAGAACTTATCCTTCACACCCCACATTAACTATATACGGAACAAAACTACAAAATATTCCTTTCTCTTCACAAGAATTACTCGCAAGGACTGGTACCTGAGAAAGAAGACCCTCGCCCTTTACCACAAAATGATCTTCCTGCCAGTCATCCTATGTGCATCGGGAGTCTAGTATCCAAAAGCAACAACCGCAACAAATGGAAGAAAGCTAGAAACAACGTAACGATACATCCTGCTCACTATATCCAAAGCCTGCAATACAGTCAGCACTCACGCACTCCATGTCCTCATGGTCACCCTTCTCCTGGACTTGGAGTCGTTCGATGTGGACTCCTCTACCATCTCTCCAAAGGCCAAACTGCTACCTCCCAGAACTTTACGATAGATCTGACAAATGACACCAAAACAGAAAAGAAGAGACTAATCCTGCACCTCCAACAAACTTGGAAAACACTCTGGGAAAATTCACCAAAGGGTTCAATTACCCGAAAATTCGTGCAAAAAGTACACTCCCAACATACCTGCACTGGCTTTCACCAGGACTACTAACCACTAGAAACGTGGGAGTACCTGATGCACCACTGTCAATTATACAACGACTTACGCTGCCGTCTAATTACAGAGACCCAATATGTATTACTAAATCGGGAGGACCGTGAACTGGAAGAGGAATACAGCTACAAAGCTTTGACGAAATACACGCAAGACTTCTTCAGCAGAAGAAGGACCTTTCCTGTGCCACAACCAAGGCAAACGCGAACACCGTAATCTCTGCTCCTCACCAGATCCAGCGAGAAGCTCGATCATCACACGGATATCCGCCTATTAAGACTCATCTATCTGGAAGAAACCCTACCCCAGGATTGGCTAAAACATAGAAGAGACAAAACCTAAAGAGACTTTCTTTCCCGAATTTTAAATCTACCGACCGGACAACTGGCAAAGACACTGTCCATATGGACATTTAGATATGACAACTACCCAAGACGGAGCTGCTTTCTAGAAATTACTAAAACGCTGGCCTGACACAGTGGGACGGTAAGTGAAAATCTGCACTTGACACAACTAGCAAGCATTGAGCTCAGCTGGAAACCTAGCTAACCAAAATTACCCTCAATGAGACCCGATCCTGGGAATGACATATGCACTGAATGGACAGCCAGCCCTGGTGCTGGAACCTGCCTGGACTTTCTACCCATAATATAACAAAAAGCAGAAATGCTACTGCATAGCCATACTGGCGATCTGAGTCAGCTCCCTTGCTTGGCTCACTGTCTCTCCCCTCCCCGGCGGAAAGGGGGGATTACTGTCTCTTCCGCTCGCCACTCCTCTCCTTCCCTCTGGTGGGGCATGGGCATGCCCAACTGACATCTGATTGGAGTCGCCTTCACTATCGACCCTGTACTTCTGTCTTTCTCCCCCCAGCCTTCAGCTCCCCACCTTCTCTATCTGCAAGCTAGCGTACGTCCACACGTAAAAATCTAACTTTATCCAAATCACTCTCGCCCACTTTTTCGGCCTTTCATACTTCAAGCGCTTCCCCTTCGCAATCGAACGAATTTTTTTTTTTTTTTTAAGGTCCTCGCCACTGAAATCTCAGGAAACTAGGTGGCAGATTCTGCCAGAGTAAACTAACTACTGGGTACCTGGTCCGCCTCCACGGGGCGAAGTGTGGGCAACGTCGGACCTCAGCAGAGGTCTGGCGGCTAAATGGCCAGAAGAACAACAGTACATGACATTACACACCCCAAGATCCACACACTTAAATCTCTGGCCTTTACAGTGTACTGTATCACCTGACATAGTGTTAGGGTCAGGTGCCACCTGTGATTTCTCACATCTGCTGTGAAGAAATACAGAACTACTGTAAATGCCAGAAAAGTGTTGTCTGTTGTATATGACATATTGCGTTAGGTTCTGTTGGGTGTCCTGGCATTTGGCCGCGGGGCCCCTGGTGGGACCTCACGTTGCCCGCACACACCGCTAGGAGGTAGCCAGGCTGCCCTTTATTCTCTGGCTGGTCTCCGCCAGGGTCGCCTGAGCGTCCTGGACGAAGACCAAGTTAAAAAAAAAAAAAAAAGAGAAGGCCTGGGGAACAAGAGGAAGGGGGTTTGAATGTGAGGAACAAGCTAAAGTGGACAGATAGAGAAGGCAGTCCACCTGAGTAAGGAGAAATAGGGGATGGGTAGAGGGATCAAAAGTCACAGGGGCAGGTGCCACTGTGCGAGTATCACCTGACAATGTAAACTACGTGGATATGGGGGAAACCCCTGGTACCGCTTGACCCTAAACACACTTTACCGTTGTTCCTCTGGTCGTTTAACCGCTGGGCCAGTAGTGGGACCCAACATTGCCCCATGGAGGCAGACCAGTTACACCAGTATTATATTTATTTACTCTGGCAGGTCCTGCCATCTAATTTCCTGAGTTTCAGTGGCAAGGACCTAAAAAAAATACGCTATAGATAGGGGTCAGCCAAAAGGAGTACTAGATACGCGATTTGATGTTAAGTTTTTGGGTGTAGGGCTCAAGCAATTTAGAGATGATTCGGACGCTAGTTGTAAGTTAGAGAATGGGGGGAGACTGAAGACTGGGGGGAAAAGACGGAGATACGCGGTCCATAGAGAAGGTGACCCCCAATTCAGGGGAGCAGGCCCATGCCCACCAGAGGGAAAAGAGAGGCGGCGAGGGAGGGAGGAGACCAGGGATCACCTCCCACCTGGGACATGGAGGCAAAGGACCATGCAAGGGAGCATGGCTAGGAACGCCTAATGGCAACAGCTGAGCTGTGCTGGTGGTTCTGTCACTCCTGGGACGAACCAAGAAAGAAGTTTTTTTATTTTCTTTCTCTCTTTTTCTTTCTGAAAAGTGTGTCATATCCAGAAAGTTTCTTATTTTGATCTTCAATGGGTGGTGTTTGGGTGCCTAACCCGTCTAGCAGTGAAGATAGACTGTGCAAACTCAGTAAAGGCGGTGTAGCTCTGCTCGTCCATTATAATCAGGTGCTCCCAATGCCAGGGATTATATTGGATTTTAGTGACAAACCTTTGTCAGAATGTATCATGTTCGTGGCAGTCGTGCATTACATGATCCCACGTTTCTTCAGCCCCGCTGAAGAAACGTGGGATCTAAAGGGATGTTAGCTTCCCTTTTAAAGGGTCCGTGGCCTGTCAATAGAAATATAGTATGGAGGCCTGGTGAGTACCAGGGAGTAGGCTTTGGACTGATGAGGTTCACAGAGGGAATGAACTTTTTGGTTATTAGTCCTTTATTGGTGGTATCCCATGTCTCTTGCCAGGTCCTGTACATAATTTTAGTGATTCTCTTCCTTTCATGTTTGGGGTTGTTATAAGAGTGATGCCTGCTGTTTTGGTGGGAATACTTTTCTTCAACCGTTGATACAATCCTCTTATTACCTCTATGTGTAGGGGTTATACATCCAACTAGCACCTGAAGAGCTGGTGTACTAACTGTATGGCACGCCCTAGTTACAACAGGGAGCATAGAATGATTGTAAGTGGTAAGTAAAGTGAAGTGTAAAGTATGTCCATGTCAAAGGGCACCAGGGGTTTTCCTCATCTCCACGTTGCTTTCATTGTAGGTGAGCCAGTTCACTGGGAAGGCCAGAGATTTAAAAGTGTATGGATATTGTAAATGTGTAATGTCGCGTACCGTTGTTACTCTGGCCATTTAGCCTCTGGAACCCTACCGAGGCCCAATGTTGCCTGCACTTCCCCCCCTTGGAGGCAGACCAAGTACACCAGTATTTTAAGTAAGTACTCTGGCAGGTCCTACCGCCTACTTTCCTGAGCTTTCAGTGGCTAGGACCTAAAAAAAAAAATTATCGATTGCGTTAGGGTGTCGCGTGAAATGAATAGCAACGGTTGGGCGAAACTGTAAATTTGGACGAGATTAGATTGGATACATGGGGCGTTCGCTTGTGTGCAGGTAGAGTAGGGGAGGAGAGGTGGCAAACTGGTGGGTAAAGGCAGAAGAATGGGGACGATACATAAGATGTCCCCCAGTGATCATAGTGGCATAGTATTTACAGGCGCCTCCGTAGCCAGGTGGGAAGGAGCAGCAGTGCGTAGCACACGCTTCTTGATTAGACCGGGGTTCGAGCCCGTCGCCACCAAATACGGCGGATGCGGAAAGGTTAGGGAATGACCACCGTATATTCCCAGAGCAATATGGCCTTAGTTGCTAATGCTCCTAAAAACCAAATAACAAAAAAAAAAAAACAAAATAGTATTTAGGGTCAGGCACCACCAGGGGTTTCCCACATCTGCGCCGTAAATACTCTGTGATGGAACGCAGAACTACTGCACAGCCAGAAAAAGTGTAATATCTGGTTTATGTAGTATTGTGCTTTGTTCTGTTGTTGTGTTCTGTTGTGTCTCTAGCTGCTTGGCCGCGGGGCCCCTAGTGGGACCCTACGTTGTCCGTCATGGGCATGCTCCACCAGGAGAAGAGAGGATCGGCAGAGGCTGTCTGACCCCCCTCCCCTCCGCCGGGGAGATTGGTTTAAAGTGAAACGGACTAGAGTGCTCGATTCAGGTCGCCAATAAGGCTATCGGCAGCAAGCTGCATAGTCCGGGCTCGGTGTGTTGCAGTCTGGTCCTTGGATAATGGTCATTCATGTTGCATGTTGGAGATTCTCATCTGTTAGATGTGTGCTGCTGATCAGGTTGATTCTCAGGTCTGCGTAGATCTCGCAATCAAGGAGAACGTGTTTCCAGTTTTGCCTACCACTGCAGGAACATTGGTCTGTGTGGCGAAGCCCAAGTTGGTGCAACTTATCATTGAGGTACCCATGGCCCGTCAATATAAAGGTCATTTTTAGCACAGGGAAAAAACATTTCTGGACTGACTTGGCCGCCGTATAGATCACTTCCGGTAGGAACTGTTTGGTGGTGGCTGCTCCGAGCGAGGTCGCGTCCCAGCGGGTCTGCCACTGCTTTATCATCTCGTTGTAGCAACGGAAGATTTCTGCTTTAGCATCCAACGTAGGATTTGTAACAATGTCAAGGAACGTAGTTGGGATATTTTTCATTATCCGAAATAAGCCTCAGTAGGCAACATGGAGGTCGATTGGCAGTGTACCTGCAGCACCGTGGTGCTGCAGGTGCACTGCCACCGAGACTGTCCTGCACACTCTATAGATGTCCAGCAACATTGCTCACTGGATTGTTCCGAGCTTTTCACTCATCTTTACCAGTCCCACATGGCGAAATCAGTCACCAGCCGCATAATCATATATTGGAAGGAAAACTGCTTTGTAATAGAGTAGCAGGGATCGTCTGGGTAATCCCCATTAATTTCTGGTAATTCGGTCTTATAGCTGCAGAGAATTTTTGGCTTTTGGTGCTTAGATGAATCAGTGAGGTAGGAAACTTAGCTTGTGGTCAGTGATGATGCCAGCATCTTAGTCTGGGTGACTCTCGGTAGCTGCGTTCCTGTGATTTTTACCTGCGGCGGACGCCTGAGGTTCAGTTTCCCTTTGATCAGCATCCTCTTCGTCTTGTTTGAGTTAGTAGTAAGTTTGTTTGTGATTGTCCGGGATTCAATGTTAGCTAGGACCTGATTAGCTCACACTTCGAGGGCTTTTTGGGAGTGGCCGGAAACAACAATAGTGACGTCGTCGGCAAAAGCAATTATTTTTGTATTTGGGAAGGTACGAAATAGCTAATTCTGTATTACCATATTCCATACAAGAGTCTGCGCGGGTAGCACAGTTGTTCATCACCGTCCTCCCCACACTCGGTGGAAAAGGACCGGGTTCGAATCCCGTCGATGACGCGAGGAACTTTAGTGGGCTTTTTTTTACTCCGTGGCTGAGTTAGTCGGTTTCAGGCGTAGATAGCAAGGTTTCCCCCCAGAAACTGTGGTTTTTTTTCGTGTCCAGCAAGACAGGCAAATCTAACAGAAAACACACGCAATTTACAGTCATATATATAATGTAAGAGATTACAGGTGGCCCTAATATAATAATTTGATTTTTTTTTTTTTTTTTTGTATTTCTTCACAGCATACATATGGCGCAGATGTGGGAAACCACAGGCGGCGCCTGACCCTAACGCTATGCACACTATGCAGTGCGTGAGATATTAGTAACTGATAGAGCAAGAATTCTTTTTTAAATTGCCCATGACCTTCGCGGATAACAGCAGTTAAAATCAATCACGTCCTCTCCACATCGTGTGGAAAAACCTGAGTTTTTGGGAGTGGCCGGAAACAACAGTTGTGTCGTCGTCGGCAAAAGCAATTATTTTTTTATTTGGGAAGGTTATGGGCCTTTTTTTCGCACCGGGCCGAGTTAGTCTCTAGCAAGGTTTTTTCGTGTTTCTTCATCCAGCAAAACGGACAGAACGACTAGAGAATATACGCAATTTATACACAGATTGCACTGTGGAAACATCATAAAGCATCAGACCAGCCCAATGTGAAGAATCCTACAAAGAATATGATCCAAATATAAGGTTTTGCAGCCAGTGAACGGAATTCTGGAAGTTCCAAGTTAGTTGTTGTTGTTGTTGTAGTAGGATTTCAGGAACATCAGCGACTAAGGTCATATTGCTCCGTATGTACTATCTGTAAATTGCGTGTATTTTTTGGTCGATTTTTTCTTTTGATGGACAAAAAACCCGAGTTTTCGGCATCAAAAACCAACCATGCTACCCTCGGCTGTGATCGACTGACTCAGCCACATCTTGAAAAAGGCCCATAAAAATTCCTCACGTCATGGACGGGATTCGAAATCAGGTCTTTTCCACCCGGTGTGGGGAAGTTGGTGATTCTATCAACTGTGCTATCCACGAGGGCGTGCCAAGTTAGGGGGAATGGAATTAAAAGTAGTTCTGAACGAGAAAGGCTTAGTGATTACGATTCAGTGAGACATGAAAATTTCCATGCAATGTAAATGCTGCTGGGAAGGCATATGGTGTCCTGCCTGTGAGATATATATATATATATACAGGGTGTTTCAGTTAAACGTTTCAGAACTTCTAAGAGGGGTAGGGTACATCCTGACAACTCGAAATCATATAGCAATGTGGGGTCGGAAATGCTTTCCTGAAGCGGTGTTGTACACAGAAGCACCATAAAGAAAAGAGACCGTAAGTGAGAAATCGTTTTAATAATACATGAAAAGAAGCAAAAGGTACATGGATTAAAGTAAGTGTTCGAAGTTTCTTCCACGGGCTACAATGCACGCCTCACATCTCCGACGCATGGACATCCGAACATTCTGGAATACTCCAGGCGAATTTCGAATTTCTTCGGCAGCTACTGCGATTCTTGCAACCAGCTCCTCAGCATTGTCAACAGGGGTGTCATAAACTAGCGATTTCATATGACCCCAGAAATAAAAATCAAGACATGATAGGTCGGGTGACCGAGCAGGCCAACGCATGGGACCACCACGTCCGATCCACTGTTGACCAAATGTGACATCCAGATAGTTACGAACATCTCCGCTATAATGGGCAGGGGCTCCATCGTGTTGGAACTACATTGTCTGTTGCGTAGATGCAGAAATCTGTTCATCTCTCAAAAGTTGTGGCAATACTTGCTGCAGAAAGATCAAGTAGATAGGTCCGGTTAGACGACACGGTAACAGGTAAGGTCCGATGAGGTGATCTCCCATAATACCGGCCCATACATTGACCGAAAATCGAATCTGTGCTGCACGACGTCGTATTGCATGCGGGTTCTCGACCGCCCAGATATGGTCGTTATGCGTGTTGAAAATTCCTTCCCTTGTGAAGGATGCCTCATCGGAAAACAACACTTCAGCAGGAAAAAGGGGATTTGTAGCACATTTTCCAAGCTACCACTGTGCGAAAGCAATACGAGGTGCATAATCCTCCGGTTGCTGTGTCTGGACACGCTGCACGTGAAACGGATGCATGTCTTGTTCTCGGAGAATCCTCCAGACGCTGCAATGGGAAACCCCGACTGCGTTTGCTAGACTTCGTGTACTCGTTCTTGGATTCCCCTGTACATGCTGCAGCACATTCTGTTCGACGGCTGGAGTCCGTGCTGTTCTTACCCTGTCCCTGTCAGCTCTTTCAAATGAACCTCTCTCAGCTAACCTCTGGTGCAGTCTTGCAAAGAAATTATGACTGGGAATACGCCTCGTCGGATATCGTTCCGCGTACAAACGCTGTGCGGCTGGCCCACTACAATTTGCAGCCCCGTACGCCAAATGCATATCGGCTAACTCTGCGTTCGTGTAATCATCCATCCATCCTACTAACTTGGCGTTCTTGTTCAAGAAATTCGAAATTCGCCTGGAGTATTCCAGAATGTTCGGATGTCCATGCGTCGGAGATGTGAGGCGTGCATTGTAGCCCGTGGAAGAAACTTCGAACACTTACTTTAATCCATGTACCTTTTGCTTCTTTTCATGTATTATTAAAAACGATTTCTCACTTACGGTCTCTTTTCTTTATGGTGCTTCTGTGTACAACACCGCTTCAGGAAAGCATTTCCGACCCCACATTGCTATATGATTTCGAGTTGTCAGAATGTACCCTACCCCTCTTAGAAGTTCTGAAACGTTTAACTGAAACACCCTGTGTATATATATATATATATATATAGGACCTTCGCAAGTAGAGAAAAGGATGTCATCATTTCTTGTACTGTATAAGACAATGGCGAGACCGTATTTAGAATATTGTATTTAGGTCTGGAGGCCATACTTCTTGAAGAAAGACATAACTCTGGAATCGGTTCAGAGAAGGGCAGCTAGATTGGTAAGGGGTGCTAATCGATGCCCATATGAAAAATGGCTTAAAAAGTGCAGTCTCAATAGCTTGGCAACTAGTCGTCTTAGGAAACGGGGACCAGATATAAAGGTATATAACGGAATCAATGAAATGAACGAAGAAGGTGTATTTTCACTGTCAGAAGACAGAAGAACCAATGGGGCACAGATACAAAATTTTTAAGAGGTAATAGAAGGCAGGATCTCATGAAGTTCATTTTCGAAACGTATCTTAGATCATTGGAATGAATTTGAATTGCTTGAAGTAGTGATCGAAGTTGAGAGTTTTTGGTAAAGTTCAAAGCGAAATTGGATAGGCACTTTTTGGCAACGGGGAATGTACGAATGATATATTTTATTTATTTATTTGGCAGATGCAGAAAAAGTCCACTTCCTTGCATAATTTATACATTGTAATAGTATAGTAAGAATGCATCACGGGAGTAAAAGACCTTTAATGGAAGCCAGTGATAACCGACACCATTTGGAAAATACGGCTATATTCTTGCCAGGAACGCAAAGGATGGACACATCAGGAGTGGAGGCAAGTCTTGTGGTACACTTGGTCGTTAATCTCACTGGAGGACACTGTGAATGCCACAGTGGGGGCCTATTTTCATCAATTAAGGATGAAAATAGGCCCCCGGCCATGTTTAAATTTGAGGTCCCTTTAATATAATATATATATATATATATATATATATTACACACTTGCATATTAATACAAATACTACAAGGTTTTCATATTTATATTGTGAATAATAATTCCTTGATAAAAATGTAAACTAAGAGGTCAAAAATGCTTTGTCTTTTGACTTGAAAAATAAAGTAATAATAAAAACAATTTTATAGAAACTTTCAACTTATTTATTGTACAATAAAAAGGTATAAGAAAAAAAATTTAAACACTTAAAGTTAAGCTTAAGAATGCTTTTATATTGCACGTTTTCTTGGTTTATTATTAGAAATTTTTATCACCACTTTGGAAAATGTTTACACTGAAAATGAGGCTCCTCTTCGGGTGAGGCTCCCGGCCATGGCCGGTTTGACTTGTAGCGTTAATGCGGCCCTGCCACTGCCCCAAATGTATGAAGAATTTCTTGAGGAACACTAGGAAGACTTCAAGTTTCTGGGTGTTCCTCAAACGGGGAGAGGAGGCAGAATTCCCCTGCTTTTGAATCCAGGCGCGCAGAGGTCTTAAAATTGCTTTGCTCTTAGTGATAACGGTTCATGGACATGTCAGCAGTGAATTATTTCTGGGTGAATCCCTACCGAAGTGGTAACCCTAGGTGTGATCCATAGTGGCTTTTGTTGATATACTTCCCGAACAGTGTGAGGGTAGTTAATATCTCTCTCTTACTTGGCATTTGTTTTCATTTTTATTATTTATTTATTTATTTATTTTTTTTTTTTTGTGCGTATCGACGGCATCATCAGTGTTGACTGAATGGCATACTGAATTATTTATGATGAAAGATAATCATAAAACTTAACCATATATCATTGTAAGGAAAATTACATTACTGTTCATTTTGAACAAACAAGCCTACAATTTATTCAAAAAGCGTGTGTTTTCATTCAATAGTTTGAGGAA
Organism: Mastigoproctus giganteus; assembly: GCF_048544385.1. Classification (NCBI taxonomy): domain Eukaryota; kingdom Metazoa; phylum Arthropoda; class Arachnida; order Uropygi; family Thelyphonidae; genus Mastigoproctus; species Mastigoproctus giganteus. Next base: position 31,278,270 of record NC_143581.1, on the reverse strand, counting down.
TTTTAGTTGAAAAATATCAACTCAAGAAAAGAAATATTTTTCATACTTTGAGCTGTAATGGCATTTCGTTCCAAGAATAAGATAAAACATTCATTACAAAGTTAAATGGAAGAATATCTTCAGATTTCTCTCGATCGTGAGGATAATTGATTTAAAGTATTATATCGAGGTAATTTTCTACTGTATATCGGTTATCGAAATTCTAAATAATTGCGTTAAACTTTTCCAGTGACTGACCATTTGTTAGTGTTCTAGTCCGCAAAGGAAATTGTCAAGATCTGAAACATTATCTTCCAATTGGTTTCTTGCCCTTAATTAGTAACACTACGAGTTCCATTATGTATTGATCACAACGTTAATCACATTTGTCTGTGCTTATTTTCTGGGAATCGCGTTTCCTTTAAAAGTACGACTTTTGTCCTCCACACTTTATCAGCTTTGTTCTCTTGATGCTTTTAATGAATGTTTTCTATTAGAAAATGACAGCTTGACCCTTTTGTTCGCTTCTCATACCCTGTCACATTTAAAAAAATCTCCATTATACTCCGATGCATATACACTACCCTACCAAAATACAGGGTAATTTAGTCTTTTCCCACTGTAAAATAATCTATAAACTCCGAAACTAGGCCCCAACAAGAATGATTTTTTTATATTGCTATGAACTCATCGCAGTTTTTTTTTTTTTTTTAAATCTTGCCAGGTGGTAGTGATTGTAACACTATTTAAAAATGGCCAGGTGGTAGTGATTGTAACACTATCTCCCAGTACCTATAGTCATTATCTCCCAGTACCTATAGTCACCGACCTACCTGGGATTCGAGCTGAATCTTACCAACAACCAAAAAATAGAGAAGAGGAGACTTCAAGCACACATGCAGTGGGTGTGGCAGGACCGCTGGACAAATTCAACCAAGGGGGAAATCACTAGGAGATTCATCCCAGATATTAGCAGAGTCTATCCAAAATCCCCAAAATGGTTTTCTCCAGACCTGTACGCCACGTATTTCCCGTAAGTCAAAACTAACAACCTTTAGCCTAGAAGAGGACCCAACGTGTTCCTGTGGAGGAAATGAAGACTGGGATCACCTCATGCACGAGTGCCCCTCTACGATGACCTCCGCTACCAGCTTATCACAAAGCTGACTTATATACCAAAAGGCAAAGAAAATCACCTACTGGATACTAAGGAAGAGTATCAAGCTCTCACCAATTACGCACAGCAGCTTTTCTTGAGGAGAAGACAACTAATCGCAGCAACGTGATAACCCTCTACTAAATGAACCCAGGGACCCTGATGGTACTGGAACAAGGCAGCAAAACTTGACCAGCATTACCATCATTGGTATGAACTACGATACATTCTCCAAAGATGTCCCCCACCAAAGATAACTACCAAGTGAAGAACAACTTGGCAGGAACCACCACCGGAATGTTCCAAAACCTTTGAATAGAGACAACCCACAAATTAAGACAATCTACGAAAAACAAAAGGTTCGTATACTACTGGACTTGACTCTCATGGATGTGACCAATAAGACAATTTCCTAGATGAAGACTGACAACACCACCGGCGTGCCACTAGAGGTCAACTGCTTTTCTTGGCCACCTGGCATTCTGAACCGGGTAACCTAACTCGGTTCACTTTAAACCCCCCCTCCCGTGGTAGGGTGAGGGAGGGGACGGGTTTTTGTCTCCTTTCCTCCCTGCCACCTCCTTTTTCTCTTGGTGGGACCAGTTCCCACTGATCTTTCTTGGGTTGCCTTCCCTATCATTCCCATACTTCTGTGTGCCCCCTTCTTCAGTCTTCACCTCTAACTGAATATGTGTTTTTTTTTTTTTTTTTTTTTTTTTTAGGCCCTTGCCACTGAAATCTTAGGAAATTAGGTGGCAGGGCCTGCCAGAGTACTAATGCGATCCCTCTATGCCTGATCTGCCTCGTCGGGGCTAAGTGTGGGCAACGGGGTCCCACTAGGGGCCCAACGGCTAAAAGATCAGAGGAGCAACACAACATGACACGACACAACACAAACATACCTTACACTTTTTAAAATCTCTGGCCTTCACAGTGTTCTGTGTTTCACAAACAGAGTACACAACACTGAGATGGGGGAACCCCTCTCATCGTTAGACAATGAACACTTTACCTATAGTCGCCATTGCCTGTTAGCAAGATGTTACTGAAAGATCTTTATAATTCAGTAACATCTTGCTAACAAGCAAGATGTTACTGAATTATAAAGGCCCTTGAAAAGACCATCAGCAAAAAAACAAAAAAACCTTCCCAAATCTGTCTGCTCCAATAATTTGTCTAATTATTCCTTGAATTTATTCAAACTACCCACTTCCACAACAACAGATGGAAGTTTGTTCCAACGATCGACTACTGACCAGCTGAAGGCAAACTTCCGCACGTCTATCCTTCAACCATCCTTGCTCAACTTGAATTTATGCCCCCTCATGTGTGTATCTCAGCAAGTGGAAGAATACCATTTAACATTCGGCTTACTCAATCCATTCAAGGCCTGAAACACCTCAATCACCCCTGGTTCTCCACTAATAACATTAGTCGACGAAGACCAGTGTCCGTTAATAAACACAGTCTTCTCTCACTCAACCATCCCTTTATCTCCTCGCAGGTGCCTATTTTCCATATTCTGCAATTTGTAAAACTGACTCCTTCCTTGATAAGACAACCCTTTTGTTCCCTTCACCAATCTCGTTGCCATTCTCTGCACCCTTTCCAGCAGCTCTACACTCTTCCTAAAATGAGGCCCCCAGACCTACATGAAGTACTCAAGATATCGCCTGACAGTTGCCTTGTACAATAGAATAATCACCTCCCTGTTCCTGATAGAAAAGTTCCTACCCATCATTAACAAAACACCATGAGCTGTCCTGGCAGCCTGTCTGCACTGTCAGAAAACTTCATATCTGACTGCGCAATTACCTCCAGGTCTTTTATCATTTTCTACTACACAGGGTGTAGTAAGTACCACATAGTTGGTACGTTAATTTGGAAATACTGCAACCCATGTGTGGTACCTTGCATTTGTCAATATTAAACTTCTGTGTTGGACAGACAACTTATGTGATCGGGACCCGCTAATATTAGCGGGTCTCGATCCTATAAGTTGTCGGTCCAACATGTCTAGTAAAGTTTCGAGACAACAGGATTCCCAAACTATTTTTATATAATATTAAACTTTCATTGCCACTTCTCAGTCCATCTGCCTACTTTGTCTAGATATTGTTGCAACAGCATACCCTGATTACTGTGATTAATCTGCCCTGCCAACCAATGCTTCAGCTGCAAAATTAGACATTAAGCTTGATGTACGTTCATCAATGTCATTAATAAATGTACAAAAAAAACCAGTGAGACCAGCATTGAACCCCGGGTTCTCCACTAATAACATTAATCGACGAAGAGCAGTGTCCATTAATAATCACTCTGTCTTCTCTCACTCAACCATCCCTTTATTCATAGCAGTACCTTGCCCTTAATGCTGCACTGCTCCACTTTTTAGCATTAAAAGCTTGGTCCTGCGTTACTTTTTTGACGTTGTCTAGATGGTCTTGCGTCATTTCTTTAACCAATGACAACATTATTTTTCCTGAAACAGATTTGCAATTATTCATGTCACCTTTTGATACCCTTTTGTGAACTGGGGATATATTCACACATCTCTAGTCCATAGAGATCTCTTCTGAATCCAAAGATGCTCTCATAATTATAGCTAATAGTTTGCTTGCCTCATTTTCTGTCTCCCTTAATTTAATTAGATAGATCCCATTCTCACTAGGTGCCTTTTTTATGTTTAGCTTCAACTATTTCTTCTCCACTTTCCTCTTAATTATTACAAATTCATTCTACTTCCCTGCAGAATTTGACTCACGTATGGCATCCTAATCCCTAAATATTCACGTGCGAGCGAATGTAGATGCAAAATACTCATTCATTTTTTTTTCAGCAGCTTGGGTAGGATCATTGGGATTAACGTGGGGTCTCCCTGGGGGACCCATGTTACCCGCACACACACACCACTAAGAGGTAGCCAGGCTGCCCATTTTTCTCTGGCTAGGCTCTATCAGGGTTGCCTGAGCTTCCTGAGCGGAGACCAAGTAAAAAAAAAAAAAAAAATAATAATATTATAAAAAAAATAAATTTATAAAAAAAGAATATTTTTTTATAGTAGAGCAGGGGGTATAGTGCAAGAAGGGAGTAAAGCTGGGAGAAAGTGTAGCGGCTATAGAGAAGGCAGCCGCCCAGGTTCAGTGGAGCAAGGTCCACCAGGCAAAGGAAAGGGGAAGGGAACAAGTCCCAGGAAAAGCAAGAAAGTCACACAGCAAGGGAGCTGAGTGTTCAGTCCTACTCTGTCCAAATACAGGGCTAGAAAATCCTACCCCGATAAGGGTTAGCAGATATATTCGGCAGATATATTCGGCAGATATATACAACCTTTAAACCATATGGTATTCGGCTGGCTCACGTCTGGGCATCATAATGGTCCCTAGTATGAGTAGGCGGTAGGGTCTTCCGTCTTGAGAACAGATCTTTGGGCAAATTTGGTGAACGCATGATAGTACTATTCTTCTGTAATGAGCAAGTGTTCATGCCCCTGTGGTAAGTTTTGGGTCCTAGTGTAAAAGATGCTACGAAGATCCTCATAGAGTGGGCAGAGGTATAGTAGATGGTTCTAATCCTCGATTTCTCCACAAAAGCAATAGGGATTATCTATTATGCCCATGGAAGTCAATTTTTGATTGATCGAACCATGCCCAGTTATTAGATAAGTTGCGTAAAGGAGAAAACAAGTGAAATGTCAGGAATAAATTTTTTCGTAATTAGACCCTTGTCAGTGTCTATCCATCTGGCCTGCCAGGTCTGTAGAAGCTTGGCTGAAATTAGCCTCTTCTTTGTCTTGCTCTCATTGAGGGTGTTGATGGTATAACCAAGAATGGAAGTTGGTAAACCCCCGGACAAGCAGTAATAGAGTCCTCGACCGATGATCTCTATATCGAGCGGAGGGACACCCGCAAGGACCTGGAGGGCGGCAGAACTGACCGTGCAGCAGGCCCTGGTGATACTTAGTAGGATACGTCGCTGGATAGTTTCTAGCTTGCGCTGGTTGCGAATCAGTGTAGCTCGGTGAAACCAGACCCCCAGCGAATATGTAATGATTGGTAGAAAGATGCATTTGTAGAGCAACTTAAGCGTGCGGCGGTTTAACCCCCAGTCTGACTGGCTGATCCGAACAATGAGGGCTGTATAATTCCTGACCTTGGTATGGAGATGAGAAAGATGCGAGAAAAAGGTGAGCTTGGAGCCCAAGACAATGCCCACATGTTTAAGTTCTGTGACTAGTTTGATGGTAATTCCTTGGATTTTAATCTGTAGAGGTCTTGTTGTCTGCAGGAATCCCTTAAGGAGGATCGACGACATTTTCTGTGGGGAGATACGTAGCTTATGGAGTTCGGCCCAGTCCTGGAATATCTGAATGGCATGATTTGCGATGGCTTCAAGCGATGCTCTTGAGTCTGAAGCAACCGATATGGTGAGGTCGTTGGCGAATGCCTGGGTGGTAACAGGGCCCAGGTCAAGAGCAAGGAGCTCATCTAGAACAATGTTCTAGAGGAATGGGCTCAGAAGTTACAGCTGAGGACACCCCCACCCTGTGGACAGAGCATGTGAGGGCTTCTGTATGGAGTGGAAATTGTGATCTTCTGGTTATCCATTCCGGTATGTTTGAATACACTTGTACAAGTTGGATGGGGTATGTGCTTGACGCAGTCTTCGCAGGATGCTCGGCCACCAGAGCATATCAAATGCTTCAGCGAAATCTATTGCAATTACCAGGTAATATTTGTGTTGTTGTTGTGGCTGCAGGGACTAATTGGCAGAGGGCATCCTCTGTGCAGCGTCCTGGGCGAAAACCGAATTGAAGATCAGATTGAAGGCCAGCGTTGATATAATGTGCCTGGAGCGCGATTGGAGGAGTCTTTCGAAGAGCTTGCTTATCATGGATAAAAGAGCAATGGGCCGGTAAGAGTTGGATTGCTCAGGTGGCTTGGATGGGTTCTTAAGTATGAGTCAAACATTTGCAGTTCTCCATTCTTCCGGGAAGTAACCAAAATCCTAGCATTTGTTGAAAAGATCCAGAAGGACTGTGGGTTGATTTTTGCTGCCTTCTTAAGGATTTCAGGTTCTGTGCGGTCTGGTCCAGGGCATTTTTTGTCCTTCATGTGAACGAGGGCCTGTTGCAATTCCTCGATGGTGAATGGAGCTTCAGTTGTCTCATTGTAATAAGTGCTGTTTTTCTGTTGTTGATCTATTTGGGGTTCCACATCCCTGATAAATAAGGTGTTCAGGATGTTATCCATTGATTCTTCCCAGTGGGCAGGAGCAGCAGTGCGTAGCACACGCTTCTTGATTAGAACGGGGTTCGAGCCTGCGATCCACCAAATACGGAGGATGCGGAAAGGTCAGGGAATGACCACCGCATATCCCCGGAGCAATATGGCCTTAGTTGCTAATGCTCCTAAAAAAAAAAAAAAAAAAAAAAAATTGATTCTTGTCAGGACGTAGTCATAACACCTTGGGGAGTGATAGTAGAATTAGTTATCTCGCCCTTGGGGAGCCCGTTAATGGTGATGCAATATAACACTCCCCAGGGATCGGAGTTTCCAGTAGTGAATACAAGTCTCTTCCAAGAAACTCTTTTCTGCTGTCTTATTAGTGAGTTATAGTAATTTCTAGCACGACGATATTCTTCACGGAGAGCATTGACTTCACTGAGAGGCCACGACGAGCGAGCACGCTGAAATGCTTTCCTCTTGGTGTGGACAGACCGACAGAGGCGCTCAAGCTCATGGGACGGCAAGTGGGCTTAGGATTCTTCCTCTGGATCGATTGGTTGCAGGCACGAGTAATTATTCTTGTTACTAACTTCTGATGTTCATCGACGCTCATACAAATATTTGTATTAGAGTGAACGGCTGGCTTTAGCTCCTGGGAAGATGACTGCAGTGAACTATCAAATAAATCCCAATTGGCCTTGGTAAGGGTATATCGGTTGATGATATGATGTTGTGGTGGCGTTTGGTCGATGGATCTGTGGAGATTATAAGTGATTACCCTGTGGTACGACGTGGTCCATGCTTCATTGACATACCACTCTGAGATCTTGCTAGAAATAGATCTTGTTGCAATTGTTATGTCGATGGTGGATTCCCACAGGGTACTGGAGTATGTAGGAAGTTTATTAGGTCGATTCAGTATAACAAATGGCGTTGTGGCTAGGAAATCTTCCAAAAGTCTTTCATTTTGAATACCTGTACGATCAGCAGTGTTACTATACCAGCCTGGGGAGTGGCAGTTATCGTCTGCACTCAATATAATTTTAATGTTTGGGAGTGCTTCTAGAACTTCTTGGATATAGGCAATTGTTGTAGTGATGTCCTGGCCAGGTCTACTGTATAAGGAAATTAGGTAGAAGTCACCGCGAGGGCCGATGACATGAGCACACACCGCCCACACTGTGCAAAGAGAAGATATCTTTTTACCGTGATCGTTGAGTTGCGCACGACTATGGCAGCCCGGGGGACATCTTCGTCAGTTTGAACAATTTTATAACTTAATGGATAACCTCTGAATTTTTTTGCGTGGGTGTAAGGCTCTTGTAGCAAATGGATATCTATATTTTCCTCATCGGCTTTGAGTCGGACTTGATCGGCGACTGTGCGTGCTCGTTGGGCGTTTAGCTGCAATAACTTCAGGACATTGTAGTTATATTGCTTAAGCCGTCCTGCCATAGGCGGTCTTCAGCTGTTGGTTACGCTTAGCGTTAATGTAAACGGGACATTTGTTATCTCTAATCGAGCTGCATCAATTTTAGCCGCCTTGAAGTTCGCACATACTGCAGCAGAAGACTTGTTAGGACAATGCTTGTAGTTGTGGCCTTTCTGGGCACAGTGACCACATGTGGGGTCTGACTGACTGCAGGTATGGGTGGTGTGCTCTAACTTGCAACACCTAAAGCATTTGGGGACTCCTACATGTTCCCTGAAGCGATGGCTTGGCCATTCTATGAAAATTCGATCTTGTTGCTGGAGCGCGTTCCAGGCTTGCGGAGAGAGCTCTATAACTCAGTTACAGCACTGTGTAGACAGAGTTAGTCTTGTACTTAGGCCTGAAGTGGTCTCTGGCATCAGTGATGTCAGAGGAGTCTTGGAAGTTGCGGTGAACTAACTCATCTATGATGTGGTCCGGAGTGAAGTCTTTGTGTACGTCGAATATGAGTATAGAGGGTCCTTTCCTCTTGGGAAACGAGAAAAATATGGTCATCCGGAAACTCGGTTTTTTTTTTTTTTTTATCCAAAAACCGAAAATCGACCGCAATAAATACGGAGCAATATGGCCTTAGCCGCTGATGCTTCTAAAAACCCTACTACAACGGACCTACCCCTTGACAGTTGCTATGTCTTTAAGTAAGTTCCACATCAGTATACTGTGATCACTGCTACCAGTGGGTCTTTTACTTTATGAGATTCTTAATGCATGAAGAATTGCTGCTGATAACCAGATTAAGAGTATGGCTTCCTCTTGTTTCCTGTCTCTGACATGGTACTGTAGAAAACGGTCATTCAATGAATCCACAAAAGTCTTGCTAATATGTTACTGACCAACCCACAAGTTAAAATTCTCGCATTATAAGACATTATGATTTAATGGTTCACTCTATTTCTCGGTATAGTTATTTGTTATACTCATCACAGTCATTAGGCCCTTTCCTACTCTCACTTTCATTTTCCCAGTGCTAATTTCACACCAAACTGACTCAACATTGCACCGGCCATCCATGTAGACTGGATGCACTGCCTTAGATTTAGTATTATTCTTAACTAAGAGCATAACTCTTCGACTCTTCTTTCCTGTCTCTCCTTTCTGTATACTTTGTATTCCCCATATTTAAATTCTGCGTCTCTTACGTCTGAGTGACTACATGTCTCCTGTATCCTTACAATGTCTGCATTTGATGACTTAATCAGCTCATCAAATGCAGACATTATTTTTTTTATAAGTTATAATTTTTTTATAAATACAACTTTGCTGTGAAGATTTATTGTTTAAAATATTTTGCATATTGACGCCTGGCAAAACAGTTATAGGATTCCAGCATGTCCAGAAAGTTTTGTATAAATATGATGACGCGAGTACCTTGTTATATACTCGAAGCTGTTTCGATCAGTGCACTTTGTCGAAAACTTTCAATAGAACTCTAGAGCGAACAGTAATTAGGCTTTGTTGGAACATAACACATCAAAAACAAAGCTCGTAGGAATAGTTGTTGCCACAGTTGTGGATGCATGTTGCACACGCAACAACTGTAGTATGGTGTACCAACTCCAGCAACCACTCCGATGAATCATAAAAATCAAGGATCGATGAGTTGTTGCGGAATCAGTCTTCACTTTGTGTAAGTGCTGTTTCCAGCTGATTAAGTTACTGGGCCGTCAGTAAGAGCTGCAGTACGTCTTCCTATAGTAGGGCCGGCGAACCTATAGCACGCAGCATTTTCTTGGCACGCGGCAAACTGTGCTATCCCAAACTTTTTTTACCTAGTTAATAGTGCGCGGTCACTTAACAGATTTTCATAAACCTATCAGCCGTTTTGGCTCACGTGCTCCAAAGGTTCGTCGTCCCTGTTCTGGGGCATCCCAGATGTGCTGGATATGATTCAAGTCAGGGAAGCCGCAGACCAATCCATGCGAAGAATATCCTCATCTTCCAACATATGTTGACTGACTGTACCATTGAGCTTTTTCGTCCATTAGAACGACCTCTATTTCTACTGTACAAGCATAAGGAAGGATAATGCACCACAGGATCTCATTTCTAAATTGTGTGCAGTTATGGTTCAGTTCCTAATAATGTGGGTGTCTGTACGACCACAGAGACGGTAATCCATCATCGAACTGTGTTCGTGTACGTGCATGGTGTTTTGTGGAAGGCGCCACCGGTGGTTTCCCACATCTGCGCCATAGTACTTTGTGAAGAAGTACAGAATCTCAGTAAAAACCAGAAAAGTGTAATGTCTGGTTTATTTAAGTAGTGTTATGTTTTGTTGTTATGTCTCTTGCTACTTTGCCGCAGGGCCCCTAGTGGGACCCTGTGTTGCTCGCTACCACCACTTGGAGAATATGCGAAGTGGTGTCACACAGATATAAGGAATGCAGAACTGGAATTTGGGGAGTACAACGTCTACAGAAAGCATAGGCAGGACGGGAAGGGAGGAGGGGTTATGCTATTAGTTAAGAAACACATAAAATCCAAGGAAGTGAAGCCAGTCACATCGCTGGACAGTGCAGTGTCGAGTCAGTTTGGTGTGACATAAGCATTGGGAGATCAAAATTGAAAGTAGGAGTGTGCTATAGGCCTAATGACTCTGATGAGTATAATAAGAAACTGTTCAAGGGAATAGAGTGGGTCAGTACATCAGAGAGTCTTATAATGGGGGATTTTAACTTCCCAGATATTGACTGGAATTTGTGGGTTGGTCACTCACACACTAGCAAGGCTTTTGTGGATTTATTGGATGATTGTTTTCTACATCAGCATGTTCGGGAGGCAACTAGAGGGAGTAATACTCTTGATTTGATTATCAGTAGTGATTCTTCATGCATTAAGAATCTGCAGTTAGAGGAAGCACTAGGTGGCAGTGATCACAGTGTGCTGAAGTGGGATTTACTCAAAGAGGTAACTACCATTAGGGGTAAAGGGAAGGGTTATTGCTTTCGTAAAGGCGACTACGGTGGTCTGCAACAGTATTTAAATTCTATACAGTGGGACCAACTGATGATGTTACCAACAGCAAATGCAAAATGGGAAGCAGTCAAAGAACTTACCTTGGAAGCTACTAGGCTTTACATACCAACTAAGAAATATTATTCAAGGTTTAGGCGTAAATGGATGTCAGATGAACTAATGAGACATATGGCAGAGAAGAAAAATGCATGGGATACATATAAATTAACACGTGACACAGAACCCTATATAAGTTGATCTGTAACCAAGTTACAAAGGAGGTTAGGCAGGCGAAGGCAGATTACGAGAAATCTTTGGCAAGGAATGCAAAGAAAAACAGGAAAGAGTTCTTTACTTATGTAAACTATAGAAGGAAGGGGATGAATCAGATTGGTCCACTTGATATCGATGGTTCAACTGTTGATGTTCCTGCTCAGGTAGCTAACAAACTAAATGAATATTTTGCATCGACATTCACACATGAGGAGTTATTCAGCGAGGGGGATGCCAGAGGCGTATTCAACTCTGGCAGTAAGCTAGATAATCTTGTAATAACTGAGAGTAAAGTGGAGGAGAAATTGTTGAAGATAAACACAAGAAAGGCACCTGGGGTGGATGGGATCTATCCAGTTATATTAAAGGAGGCAGCAAAGGAAGTAAGCAAACCCTTAGCCATAATTATGAGAGCTTCCTTGGACTCAGGGGAGGTACCCATAGACTGGAAATGTGCAAATGTGACCCCAATTCACAAAGGAGGATCAAAGGCTGACACAAGTAATTATAGACCTGTGAGTTTAACTTCTGTTCCCGGAAAATTAATGGAGGCACTGGTTAAAGAAGCACTGCAGGATCATCTAGACAAGACTTCAGTTATAGCTCGGACACAGCATGGTTTTGTTAAGGAGAAGTCTTGCCTGATTGGATACTATGATGCAGTCACAAAAGAACTGGATGCAGGGAATAACTTTGATATTATATACTTGGATATTAGAAAGGCTTTTGATACTGTTGCACATGGAAGACTGCTGCACAAATTGGAGCAGTGTGGCATTGGAGGCAAATTGCTGCTATGGATAAAGGGGTGGTTGAGGGGGAGAAGACAGAGAGTGGTAATCAATGGACACTGCTCATCGTGGACTAATGTTATTAGTGGAGTCCCTCAGGGTTCAGTATTGGGTCCTTTATTGTTCTCTGTATTTATAAATGATATTGATGATGGTATATCAAGCTTAATGTCCAAGTTTGCAAACGATACGAAGGTTGGCAGGGTGGTCAAGGACACTACTGACACTATGCTGCTGCAACAGGATCTGGAAAGGTTGAGCAGATGGGCTGAGAGGTGACAAATGAAGTTTAACATTGACAAATGTAAAGTACTACATATGGGAAACAGCAATCCCAGAGCAACGTATCAACTCTGTGGTACTACACTGACAGTGGTAGAGAATGAAAGGGACCTGGGGGTAATTGTGCAGGCAGGATATGAAGTTCTCTGAGCAGCACAGACGGGCTGCAAGAGTAGCTCATGTTGCGTTATCAATGATATACAGGAATTTTTCTAGCAGGTATAAGGAGGTGATTATTCCCTTGTATAAGGCAATGGTCAGGCCACACCTTGAGTACTGTATACAGGTCTGGAGGCCTCATTTTAGGAAGGATGTAGAGCTGCTGGAACGAGTACAGAGAAGGGTAACAAGATTAGTGAATGGAACAAAGGGTTGCTCTTACGAAGAAAGGCTTAAGTTTTGCAAATTACAGTGTCTGGAGACTAGGCACCGGCGAGGTGATCTGATAGAGGTGTATAAAGCCTTGAATGGTTTGCGCATGCTCAGTGCCGATGGGATTCTTCCTCTTGCTCAGAATAATCACCTGAGAGGGCATAAATTCAAATTGAGGAAAGACAGATGTAGGATAGATGTGTGAAAATTTGTCTTTAGCCAGCGGGTAGTTGGTTGGTGGAACAGACTTCCATCCCTTGTTGTGGAAGTTGATAGCCTAAATAAATTTGAGGCTCAGCTGGACAGGTATTTCGAACGAACGGAGGGGTGAAGTGGAAGTTCTTTTTTTTTTTTCGCTGATGCTGCATAAGCTTGCTTTCTTGCATCGTATGCCTCTACTAATGCTAATGCTAAAAACTCACAAGTGCAGGTGCACTCATGTGAGCGCCATAGGCCGCGCTCTCGGCGTTCTATCCTGCATTTCGTGGAAGTGCCAGCATTGGTGTCGGTGTTGAGATCTCGCGCTCAAAGGGGCGCCAGCAGTAATCCTACTTCAAAGTGGGCTTTGCTGCACTTATGATCCTGCACCCTTGATGGATGCTCGCAATAATCCTATCTCGGTTAGGGTTCGCTTGTTCGGGGGAGATCCCTGATGCATTTATCTTTCTGCTTGTCACTCATGGTTGTAGCAGTTAGCGATGTGTTTCAGTTTCCAGGGAGTTGGGCTCTGTGAGATCCGGTTTGGCCTGTTATTTGCTCTCTTTGCTTGCCTGGGCTAATCGAGTGAAGGCCGCAAAGTAGTCAGCGTCCTCCAAGACAATGCGCTCTTAATGACGAGGGCAGCCAAGCAGATGGGTGTAAAGCCTCAGGCGATGCTCTTCATATGAGATGCAGGTGTACATTACGTTGTCCTAGGATTCATCTTCGCCCCAATGGCAGCGTGGGTCTTGTTCTATTCCTAGAGTTGTAAGCTTCTGCTTGAAAGACCCATGCCCAGTTAACAGGAAAGTGGCCTGGAGTCCAGGTGAGTACCAGGGAGGTGTTGGAAAAGTAACTGTAACAAAAAAAAAAAAAAAACCCAACCAAACTGTTATATTACGGTAACTCCTTACATTTACTCGTATTTGTGTATGTATTTGCGTGTGTTCTCTGGTCGATTTGCCTATTTTGCTGGACGAAAATACCCCAGTTTCTGTGAGGAAAAACCTTGCTATCTACGCCTGAGACCAACTCAACCACGGAATGAAAAAAGCCCATCAAAGTTCCTCGCGTCATCGACGGAATTCGAACCCAGGCTTTTTCCACCCGGTATGGGGAGAAAGGTGACGATACCACTGTGCTAAGCGCGTAGACCGTAATAGTGACAGTGGGGAGGAATTTCTTGGTTATCTCATACTTACTCCAACCTGTTTGTCATTGATCAAATAGGTGTTGCATGAGCTGCCGCTTGCACGTACAAGAAGGTACAATTTGATGGGCTTTTTTCATTCCTTGGTTGAGTTGTTCTCAGGCGTAGATAGCAAGGATTCCCCCCCACAGAAACTGGGGTTTTTCGTCCAGCAAAACAGGCAAATCGACAAGAGAACACACGCAATTTACATACACAAATACGAGTAAATGTAAGAAATTACCAGGTGACCTTAATAAAATAGTTTGGTTAGTTTTTTTAATTTTTTTTTTTTTTTAATTTAAAAAACCAACAGTTACCTTCCTGTACGTGCACATTTATTATTTCGGATTTCACACTAGGACCTGACTAGAATCAAACTGCTGGTACTACTTCGACTGACCTGCAAAGGGTACACGGTGCCGTTCCTCATAAGTCCAGTTTCGATGCTTCAGTGCTCACATTCTTCTGGCCGTACGTATCGGGGGAGATCGTGCTATATAAGCACACTCTTCAAGAGTTGCAGTCATTCCTTGCTTATGTCAGGATGTATAAATTTATGTGAACTCCATGTCAAATATATTCTCTCTCTTATTCTCAATAATACCTTTATAAATATTTGGGTTAAAACTAAAAATCCAATGTACACTAGATAGGAATTAGATTTAGTTGAAAATCTAACTATAATACTCTGCTTAAATTTCTCCAGTGAAAACCCATAATCTACCAAGTTTTTATGGTAAATTTCATCGACAATTTCTTATTTTACTAAATGTTTAGGAAGGTTATAGATAATTAATGATGGATCATCTTTCTTAGGCAATCTAGCTGTTATGACAGCTGTTGCCAATGAATCAGTTGCCAATATTAACCAAATCCGACTTTGACGCCATTTTTTTTTCTAATATCACTCCACTTTTTCGTGCTAACTGTAAAGACTTAACTTTTATAGAAATAAACTCAATTTTTAACATATTAGTTACTACCGTTTTAACTTCGGTACTCGTTTTTAAATCACTGTTCTCAGTCGCCCTCAAGATTAAAACATTTTCACTAGTTTTTACCAATTTCTACGTCGGTAGGCAAATCCCCCCCCCCCTGCTTCACCGCACTTACTGGAGGTGACAGAAAATGCATCATCATTGCTAGGCTGTTCAACCATTCTTGCTTCGCCCAACCACCTTAGCATAAAAGCGCGATGGAGTCGAATCCACACCCTCTCGTCCATCATGCTCTGGATCTTTGCTAAATTTCCGCTGATATTCATAACTATGAGCATAGTGTACCTTATTTGAGGCCATCATTGAAAAAGATTGAATAACTCTTCCAGCAAAATGGCCCTTAAATTAACGTCAGCATTGGCTGCCTTTAGCTTTTGATTCTCAATCAATAAAGCTGTGGTCACAGTCTCTAGATCAGTACATTTATGCATAATTGGATTCCCTGACGTTTTCATAACTTTGAGTTTCACTACACAAAAAATTGCACATCCTTTCTCATTTTCAGATAACTTCGTAAATTGTAGAAATCTCTTCTGTGTCGTTATTTCCATCATTATTGACCGCATCATCATTATTTTTAGTATTAGTACTAATAGTACTAGTTGTAACATTTGTAGCGTTACTAGTAAGTATTGCCACATTTAAGTTTTGTTCTATAAACGATTGAGTAATTTCACCAGATTGTCGTGACTAACTACCACTTGGTATTTTGCTGTACTGAAAATCCACTAATCTGTGTATTTCAACTTGTAATGAAGGCGATTTTCCCTCACATTCGGTACATCCTCATGGTTTTTAGCAGTGCCATTCTTAGTTTCTATATTAGTATTCATTTTAATTATGTTTTGTGCAATCAGATTTTAATGCAGCTCAGAGCTGTTTTGATCGACAAGAATTCCTGGCATGTTGAAAATATAACTTTTCAAGCTTCAAAAGTACATTTATCTATTTTGAAAATTTTATATTTGAAGTTAGCAATATCAACTTTATATAAGCAGTCTGACAATCTCTCTCTCTAAATGTAAACCCTATTCAAATCCTAATTTCAAGCACAAATACAGAGCTTACCTAACCGTGTTCCTACGTGCAGTAGGAACAGTCACAGACAATAGAATGTACCAATTGCATTCTATTGGTAGACTGCTACCAAGTGCACAAAGTGGTTGGTTATGTCGAGAGTTATTGTTAGTCGAGGAACTCTCTGACTATCCTACAGGTGTTCAGGATTGAGACTTTCTGTAGTTCCTTGTATGTGTTCTCTGGGAACCTATCGCTGCTAGGGTCTTTGGCACAATACCGGTGGTTGACAGGATGATCGGGATGGTCGTTACTTGTTCATATGCCACATCTCTTTTATCTCCTCTCTTAGATCTGTGTACCTCCTGATCTTTTCCTCATGGGTTTTCTGGAGATGGCCATAGTAGCCTTTTCCTTCTTGTTGACAAGAGCTATGTCCGGTCTGTTGCATGGTATTGGCTTGTCCTTATAATGGCGCGGTCCCAGTACAGCAGAACAACGGTACACGACACTACACATATACAAAATTCATATACTTTTAAATCTCTGGCCTCTCCAGCGAACTGATACACCCACAATGAAAGCAACGCGGAGATGTGGGAATTCCCTGGTGCCGTTTGACTCTAAACACACTTTACACTTTTACAGCTTGTGGGTTGGGGTCTCTATAATGGCCCAGGGTTCGTACTTGCAATACGGCACACTTTCTTTGGTCAAATGATATTT
The DNA here is from genome assembly GCF_048544385.1 of Mastigoproctus giganteus. Taxonomy (NCBI): domain Eukaryota; kingdom Metazoa; phylum Arthropoda; class Arachnida; order Uropygi; family Thelyphonidae; genus Mastigoproctus; species Mastigoproctus giganteus. The sequence continues at coordinate 31,261,614 of NC_143581.1, read as the reverse complement.
TCTGGTCGTATCTACGAGTGTACTCCGTCTGGGATCACCCTGCGTCCTGTGGTGACGTGTTGAATCCTTTCTGAGGCCAGGTCGATATGCATCATCTGTCACTCCGGGCTCCTTGGCGATGTATTTTCTGTAGTTACTGGTGTTGAATACCTGCTCTTGGATGGCAAGCATGAATCCATCGGTCTCGGGGAAGAGCATCCTACTCGTAGCCATGCATTGGAAGTCATTTTATCCAATGTGATCTTGATGGAGGTCATTGTGGTGTCTGCCATGGAGTGTCGTCTTAGCCCATCTTTCTAGCTTCGGTTGTTCCTTCTGAGCTGGAGGGATCTCCTCGTTTAGTTGAGTGGGGTGTGCCGTTTGTCTATCTTCCTTATGGCCTTGTAGAGTGACGCCGTGTTTTTCTGGAAGTATTCCTTCAGGTTTTCTATCGCTTCCTTCTGTTACTTGATAAGGGCTATCAAGCTCCCTTCCTCGTTCTTTCTGCGCTTCTCTACGCAGCCGGCTTTGGCCGGTGTTGGAGACTCTTGGTCATCATTGTCCTTGTTTTTCTCATGATTACTCCTAGATCGGTGATAGTCCAATCTGTGATCCCGAAGGAGTACATTAGCACTGGGACTACATAAGTTTTTCTCTTTTACTGTGTTCCTTCCCTTCAGCTTTGAGCAGGCTTCTAAGTTTCTGATGGTATTTTTTGGTCTGGCACACCTTGATCTCCTTGTGCTTTAACTGCTGAGCCTGAATCATCCCCAGCTATTTGTAGGTCTCTCCCCTGTCATGACTTCAATCTCTTTACCAGTCTGCAGCTGGTAGTTTCGGCTGACTAATTTTCCCTGATGCAATCCGTGGGTCTTGCATTTCTCTAGTCCAAATTCCATTCTGATATCATTGCTGAATTCTTCGGTGATCCGAAGTAGCTGCTGGAGTTGCTTCTCGGTTTCCGCGTAGAGCTTCATGTCATCCATATATATCAGGTGGGAGAGGTAGTACAGGTTTTTCCTTCCTTCTTTAAGGGTATATATAGGGCCTTATAGCAAGGGGGAAGAACCTTGCTATCTACGCCTGAGACCGACTGACTCAGCCACAGAGTGAAAAAAGCCCATTAAAGTTCCTCGCATCATCGACATGATTCGAACTCGGGCCTTTTCCACCCGGTGTGCGAAGGACGGTGACGATACCACTATGCTACTCGCGCAGACCGTGTCTTATCCGGTTGAACTGCTCTGCTAGGTGCTTTTGTGCAAATGAGTTTTTGTACCAGTAGTTGTTGTCGACGTTATCTATTCCTGGAGTTCGCCAGTTGTGTGATTTCCTGATCTAGTGTTGTACTTCTTCCTCCCGAATTTCCCATTCGGTTTTCTCCTGTACGTCATTGGTTTTCTTCCGTTCTAGTTATATGCAGGGGCTCGGCTGTTATGTCTCATTTCATCGCTTCACATATTGCCCCAGAACTCCTCGATCATCTTCTGCTTGGGTAGTCCGTTGCCGTCTTTTCTGTTTGGCCGATACTCCTGTAGAAGGCTCTTTGGTTTTCTTTGAAGATTCTGTTGTTTATTTTCCTCTGGGAGCTGTGTCCCTTTATATTGGAGTATTCTCTTGCTGCGTACGAGGAGGTTCTGCTTTCGCGTGTCTAACTGTCCTCCTATTCTCTGATTTTTTTTTTTTTTTTTTTTTTTCTCTCATGTTTGCTGTAGACGTTCTCTTTTAGAATGCTTTTCACTTTTCCAAACCACTTCTTATTCCGGTTATCCTGTTGATACTGGGTCAATTGGCCTATCTTGACTTAATTCTATCTTCTGCTGAAGCCTTCTTTCTCAAGCAGGCAGTTCCTTGTTTTTTCGTTTCTTTTGATTTCTTGTATCTCTTCCGTTGATCCCAATGGCTGCTACGGCAGTACAGTACGTAGCTGTGTGATTGGCATCTAGCATTGCACCGTTGTTGTCTAGGGAGAGGTTGTACACCTCAATCGACAAATAATGTGGTATTATTTGTCGATTGAGGTGGACCTGTTTAGCTTGCATCCAGTGGTGGTGTTAGCTCTTCGGAGTGACACTAGATAGCGCCACTATCTCCCTCTGCCGTCACTTCGGTCCTGAGGGAGGAGAGCCACTGAAGCGACTTTCGCCATTTTTGTCTTCTTGTTGTTATTATTATTCATAGTGGTAGCAAATGATGCAAGAAAGCAAGCTTATATATCATCGGCAAAAAAAAAGCCGACATTTCCCGTTTCACCTGTTTATCTGCTCTACCCTTTATCTAGCACTTCCTTGAATTTATTCAAATCTGCACAACAAAAATGGAGTTTGCTCTAACAATCAACCACCCTCTGGCTGAAGGCAAATTTTCCCACATCCGACCTGAATTCATCTTTCCTCAATTTGAATTTATGCCTCCTTGTGTGTAGTCTGATCAGGAGGAAGGATTCCACACCAGCATTCAAGGCATTAAACACCTCAATGAGATATCCTCGCAGTCTCCAGATGTTGCAAATTGCAAAACTGAAGCCTTTTCTGGTAACAGTACTTTTTTCTTCTCTGTATCCGTTCCAACAGAACAACATCCTTTCTAAAATGAATCTTCTAGACCTGTATGCAGTTTTCAATGTGTGGCCTAACCATCGCCTTATACAAAGCTATTATCCCCTCCCTATCCCTCTTGAAAAAATTTCTCTATATCATTGACAAAACCCATGACCTTTCCTGGCAGCCTGTTTGCATTGCTCAGAAAAGTTCATATCTTACTGTTACCTCTAGGTTTTTTGCGTTCAGTGTGGTACCACAGAGCCCGTACAGTAATCTGGGATTGCTGTTCTCCGTATGAAGTACCTTATATTTGTCAATATTAAACTTCAATTTCCACTTTTGGGCCCATATCCTTAATTTGTTTTGTTGCCGTAGTATATCCTAAGTACCGTGAATAACTACCTTCTTAACCTTCATATGATCTTCAAACTTAGATATTAAGACTGATATACCATTAACAAATGTGGAAAACAACAATGGGTCCAGCCCTGAGCCCTGGGGAACTCCGCTAATAACAACCCAAGATCCATTTCAATTGATAGCCAATCTCTAGCTCCTCCTACTCCACCATCCCACCCTCGTGGGTAGGACAGTTGGTATTATCGCCGTTCTTTCTAATTCGAATCCCCTGAATGACGCGAGGAATATTTATGGCCTTTTTTTCACAGCGTGGCTGAGTTGGTCGGTCTAAGGCGAGGGCAGCAAAATTTTTTTTTTCTCTTGGAAACTCCGTTTACTTGTTCAGCAAACAGCAAATAAATCACTGAACGCACGCAATTTACAGACATAATATATGTGGCGCAATGTGGTCTTAAGTCGCTGATGCGCCGAAAACCCTACAACACAACGTCAACATCAACAATCTCTTTTCACATAGCAGCAACTTCCCTTTTTGAGTTTACTAAAATAATTGCATACGCAGATGACGTTACCATACTGATTAACTGATACTCTCGTCGGGATTTGGAAAATACCGCAAATTATATTCGTGCTGATCTTTTAGCATGGTCTGTCGATAACAAATTAGTGATTAGTCCTAATAAAACGAAAATGATGGTCTTAAGTTCTAAACTCGATATTAATCGTCCACCTCAAATAAAAATTAGTAACAAACAACTTCCAATGGTTGAAGAATTAAAATATTTAGGGATTACCGTGGATAATAAGCTAAATTTTCATTCTCATTTATTTAATATTGCCACAAAAATTAAAGGATTTACTAGTGCATTGGTTAGAATATCACGTACTGATTGGGGGTTGTCTCGTAAAACTATGTCGATATATTATAAGGCGGTGTTTCTCCCTGTGGTTACCTATGCTTCAGGAGTATGGTTCTATAGGGTTGGCACTGTCTGGTTTAGTTCAAAATTAATTTCCATTCAGCGAACTATGCTTCTGGTCATGCTGAGGGTATGCAGGACCGTTTCTACTCCAGCTTTACAAGTTCTTCCTGGAACATTGCCTTTGGACTTGATGGTCATTTTTACAGGTTTATGTTACTGCATTTGTAAACGGCGATCAGCTGAAATTTTTGGGATAAGTATCAACACTGACGCTGTTATTAGGAAAAAAGTAGATGTTTTAATGAACTTATTAATATTTGGCAAACTAGATGGGACGGAAACTAGATGGGGAAAGAAATGCCACAGCGCCCCCTATCCTATGCCCAAGCGCTGAGGACAACTCCAGATACAACCGCAAGCATCAAACTACCATCAACAAAGAAGAAAACACTACTCAGCACGCCACATCTGGTCATAATAAAGCCAGTGGAAAACTCGACAATAGACAGTAGCGAAGCAGTAAAAACTACCGTTGTCCAGAAACTGGCCAAGGACTTTAAAACCACAAGAATAAAGTCCATCCGAAAAACAAGAAATGTTGGAGTAATCATTGAAACAACAACCAAGCAAGAGGCTCACTCTATCATCACCAATCCAACAGTCAGTACCCTAGGTCTTACAGCAGAAATCCCTAAAAAGAGAGGCCCATCCATACGTATATTTGATGTGGGCAAGGATATCACTCCAGAGAACATCACAGATGAACTCTTCAACAGAAACTTCCAAGAATTAACTGACATAAGTAATGCCAAGGAACACATCAAACCAAAATATCACACTAGCTCCAAGTCTCCCCAGCTATACAATTGGGTGGTGGAGCTTTCTCCACAGGCATGGAACATCCTCAAACTACAGGACAGAGTCTTTATGGGTTGGAGCAGTCACGCTTCAAGGAGCACGTGCCTGTTCCGAAGTGCTTCCGATGCTGTCATTTTGGGCACACCACCCACACATGCATGCAAATCGTGTCTACCTGTGGGCACTGTGCCCAAAAAGGGCATGACTATAATTCTTGCCCAAACAGATCCACAGATGCAGTTTGTGCAAACTGCAAAGCAGCAAAGCTCGATGCAGCACATTCTCTCAGGGACAGTAAGTGCCCTGTTTATCTAAAAGCTAAGAGGAACCAACAAATAAAGACCGATTATGGCAGCACGCCCTAAGTCATTCAACAGCAATATCATAAAGTTTATCCAACTAAATGCCCAGCGAGCCCGTGCAGTAAGTGCCCAGATTAGAATCAGGGCCGAAGAGGAAAATGCTGACATATTAATTCTACAGGAGCCATATACCCATTCAAAGCTAGTCAGGGGATACCCCCTGACTTTCAAAATCATACATACAGATGAAGACACGCCCTGGGCTGCCATAGCTGTCCGTAACCCTAACATCATGGTTACAAGGATTTCCTCCCTATGCACTGCATGGGCGGCGTGTGCCCATGTAATTTGCCCGTTGGGAGCCTTCTGCCTCATCTCCCTCTATTGCAGACCTGGCCAAGATATCACTCCAACAATAAATTATCTACGTACAGTCCTTGCTACACTTCCCAACAGCAAGATTATCCTTGGGGCAGATGTAAACTGCCGCTCTCCTACCTGGTACAGCCTGACCACTGATCGCTCTGGGTGCCACAATGGGCAGCTTCTTGAAGATTTCCTGGCCACGTCTCCCTTCCTGGTTCTGAACAAGCCCAATAACCTGCCTACCTATTCCAGCACTCTGTGGGAATCCACAATAGATATCTCCATAGCTACACGATCCATTTCCAGCTAAATTTCTGGGTGGCAGGTCAATGAGGCCTGGACCACCTCAGATCACAGAGCTATTACATTTCAACTCACAAGATCCATTGATCCAACTCCACCACCTCACTACAATATTAGTCGCTATGCCATTAACAAGGCCAATTGGGAAATCTTTTGCTCCACGCTGCAGACCATGATCCAGAACCACAACTCTTCTGATCTTCCAGCACTGGACCCCAACCAACATCAAAAGCTCACAACAGAAATCATCATCCAGGCCTGCAATCAATCAATTAGAAAGAAAAGACCAATGCCAAATGCCGTCCCATGGTGGTCCCCAGAGCTGGAGCACCTTCGCCGAATTGTACACTCCAAAAGAAAAGCCTTTCAGAGAGCTCGTACCTCTTGGCCCCCAAATGAGGTCAACACCCTCCGTGAAGAATATCGAAGAGTCAGAAACGATTACACCTCCCTTATAAGGCAGTGTAAAAGATCATCTTGGGAACGACTCGTCAAAACGACTGGCAATACTGAACCCTGGGGGGTGGTGTACCGCATCACCACCAACAAGCTCCCGAGGGGCGAAGTTATCCAATCCACTCTCACACCAAACGGCACTATGACTACATCGTGGGAGCAGTCTATGGCCAATATTCTGGACACACTTTTTGGTACAGATACTGATCCTCTGACAGTACAACAGCAAGAAATATGCCAGGCAAACAACATCTACTTCAACAATGCTGTAGAAGACCAATTTACCACTGATGAACTGCAGCAGGCTCTTACCAAAATGAAAGAGAGGAAATGTCCCGGACCAGACCTCATTGAACCCGAAGTCCTTAAAAAGACCGCCCAAATTAACATCCAGTTTCTACTCGACCTCTTCAATAAGTGCTTGTCCCATGGATCTTTCCCAGAAGAATGGAAAAACGCCAATGTAAAACTAATCATAAAAAATCCGTCTAAACCGCTCCAACAACCAGAGTCATATCGACCCTTGCCCTTTTATCCATGGTCAGTAAACTGTTTGAACGACTACTCCTAGTACGGCTCCAAGACCATTACACCAAAGCTGGGCTCCAGTCCAACTTCCAGTTTGGATTTCGACCGGGGCGTTGCACAGAAGACGCACTGCAAATGATCATCTCTGCAGTCTCAACTTTTACCTCCAAATACTACCTACTAATAGCAATAGATTTCGCAGGAGCATTTGACAGGCTCTGGTGGGCAAGTATCCTTCGCAGACTTAGGCAAGCAAATATACCATTAAATTTATACAAATGCATCGAAAACTACTTATCAAATAGGAAAATTACAATCTCTTCAACGTACCGAAGAATTACCAGGTCAATCTACAGAGGTTGCCCCCAGGGTTCAGTCCTTGGTCCTTTTTTGTGGAACATTGTCCTGGATGAGCTCCTTGGACTGGACCTAGGTCCTGTAGCTATACAAGCCTTTGCTGATGATGTGACCATCTCGATTGAGGCTGACAGCAGAGCTTCTCTGGAAGCCAGAGGAAACCAGGCACTTCAAATCCTTCAGAACTGGGCAGCCCTACACAAACTAAGACTCTCACCCCAAAAGACACAATCCATTCTCCTGAAGGGATCACTGCAGCCTACTAGAAACCCCACTATCAAACTTCAAGACCAAACCGTCAAGCTAGTTTCTACGTTAAAACTACTGGGAATAGTACTTGACCCTAAGCTCACTTTCTCTCCGCATCTTGCACACCTCCACGCGAAAGTGAGAAACTACACTGCTCTCATCGCACGGGTGAGTCGTCGCGATTGGGGATTGAACCGACGCACCCTTAAGATTCTGTATAAATCAATCTTCCTTCCCTTCATAACGTATGGATCAGGGGTCTGGTTTCGCAGGGCAACTCTTTACAACAACAAACGTAAACTGGGAACCATCCAGCGCACCATCCTTCTTACTATTACAAGGGCATGCTGCACAGTTAGCAACCCAGCCCTTCAGGTTCTTGCGGGCGTCCTTCCGCTTGATCTGGAGGTTATTCAAAGGGGCCTCCACTACTGTCTATCCAGGGGTATACCAGCAACTATCCTTGGACACTCCATCAATAACCTGAATGAAATCAGGCAGGAAAAGAAAAAAATTGCCATCCTTCTACTTCAGACCTGGCAGGACAGATGGACTGCTACCGACAAGGGCCCAATCACCAAGAAATTTATACCGTATGTGAATGCCGTATTTCCTAAATCTCCAACTTGGTTTTCTCCTGGTCTTCATACCACCTACCTCATCACTGGACACGGATCAATAAACCATAAATTAACATCCATGGGAATCATTGACAACCCCTACTGTGCATGTGGTGAAATAGAAGATTGGAACCATCTAGTATATACCTGTCAACACTATGAGGACCTCCGCAGCATCCTGTTTACTCGTATCCAAGATAACCCTCAAGGAAATGAACACTTATTCATCACAGAAGAAAACTACTACTATGAGTTTACCAAGTTTGCACAAGCCCTCTTCACAAGACGGAGCACCCTATTGCCAACACAAAATAGGAACAACCCAAACATCTGATCCTAACCTAACTGGCAAAACCGATCTTAACCTGGATAGGATCAACTGGTATATGGACCACCTCATTCTTCAGTAGCAACTTGCACACGGCTCTCTTGCTGTCTTATTTATCGTCCTTCCCGGGTTCCCCTTTCAACTGATGGCGCTTATTGCTCCATTGATAACTGGAGGATACCTTCGCCTACATCCTCCATATTTCTAGCTATACCCTCCTTTCTTGCGTACACTCTGTACTTCCCCGACTCTACCTTTTCTTTTTTTTTTTTTTTTTTTTTTTGTCTCCGTCCAGGAAGCTCTGGCGACCCTGGCGGAGACAAGCCAGAGAATAATGGGCAGACTGGCTACCTCCTAGTGGTGTGTGCGGGCAACGTGGAGTCCCACTAGGGGCCCTGCGGCCAAATGCCAGGACACACGACAGAACCTAACACAATATGTCATATACAACACACAACACTTTTCTGGCATTTACAGTAGTACTGTATTCCTTCACAGCGAACATATGGCGCAGATGTGGGAAACCACAGGTGGCGCCTGACCCCAAATACTATGCACACACTAGATGGGACACGACTGCCAAAGGTCTGATTGCCAGAGCATTTTTCCCTATCGTTGCTTTCTTATTGAATAAGAAGAACCAGAGAAGGTTTTCTATGGGAATGTATTTGTCCCATTTACTTACTGGACATGGTTCTTTAAACGCGAAATTTTTCCAATTTCGGTTGTCTGACACGGATCTCTGTCGATGTGGTTGTTTAGAAGATTGGAAACATATTCTTTGCGATTGTACATTATATAGTACAATCGCAAAAAATACATTATATTTTGGAGAAAGATTAATGGTCAATGTTGGGAGTATGAGTTTAGGGCAGGAATGGATGTTTGTTCGAGATGAACAAATTTTGAATGTATTATAAGTTTTTGCAAATGCCGTTTTTACGCGAAGAGCTTCGAATAGGCAATTCACTATTTCTAGTAGTTAATGGTAACAGATAGTCTCTGACTAACTCAAATATGTTGGTGGGTTTACTATTTAGTTTTATTGATAGCTATGTTTTTGGGTCTTTTGTATTGTTTTACTTATTAAATTGATATGTTTTTAGTTATTTAAAAGTGAAATTTTTGTAGCTGATTGGAAGTTTAATGTAATATTATACGTTTTATATAATTTTTAATTTATGACTTCGATGTTATAAATTTTTGTTATTACTTTTACTCTGTGTGAGTTTTTCACCTTATACAGGCTTTTATTTTATTTATTTATTGCATGGATGCATGACTCTGTGTATCGAGATTGTTTTTATTTGCTTTCAATGATTGTTTTCATTTCATTTCATAAATTACATAATATGATTTATCTATTTTGTTAATGTTAGTATTCTGACTAAGATGCGTTTAGGGCTAAAGCCTCAAGCTGCGAGCAAGTTGATAATGCTATTGCACCTAATATATACATATGTTAGTTTTCTGTTGTTCTGCAGGTTTCTGTTAGTATTTTATTTTTAATTTGTTGCATGATGCGCTCTGTTTACGTTATTGGGTATCATACATCAAAGTTCTAATAACCATGCTTCCACGAGGTTACCTTCCTTGTACATAATTTTATTACGGTTGATCTTGACCTTATAAGGTGCTTATATAATGATGTCTAATCTTAGATGTTTATGGTATGAACATCTTCGTCAATTACGAAAGTGTGAAGTTTACAGAATGAAAAATCCTTACGTGGCAGAAGATTTAGTTCGAACAGTTCGAAAAGGAATTTGTGCGGCGAATTCCTTTTATATCTTGTTTCTCGTCTGAAGATACTATTAGAAATATGGAGATCCGTTTTATCAAGAAGACCTCGACGATATTTAGTGCAGAAGATGTTAGAACTCTTGCTACCCACGATTGTATAAGATGTGGACTAGTTGTTAGTGTTCAAAATTTTGTGTTTTATTTTATTTATTTATTTTTTAGGAAGCTTGTAAGGTACTCAGTTGAGAGTTAGGCAGATTTGAACTAATGTTCTGGGTGCTGCCTTTATGTTTAATAAAAATATAAAAAATATTCCCTTCATGCACACTGCTCCAATTTGTATAGCAGTCTTTTATGTGCAATAGTACCAAAGTATTTTCAGAAATCTAAGTATATCATGTCAAAAATATTTTTTTGCATCTGGTTTCTTTGTTACTGTTATAGTATCCATTCAAATTGAACAGACAAGATCGCCCCTTAATAAAATCCGTGCTGTGACTGCAGTATAACTTCGTTCCTGTCTAGACGGACTTGCGTTACTTCTTGAACCAGTGACTCCATTATTTTCCCTGGAACCGAAATCAAGCTAGCAGGTTTACAATTACTCATGTCTCCCTTTAATCCTCCTTTCTGAATTGGTGATACATCTGTCCATAGGGAACTCCCCTGAATCCAGCGGTGCTCATAATAATGTTAAACGTTTGCTTACCTCTTTTGCTGCCTCCTTTAATAAAACTGAATAGGTCCCCTGCAACTGGTGCCTATTTTATGTTTAGCTTCAACAATTTCTCCTCTCCTCCACTTTCCTCTCAGTTATCACAAAATCATTCTGCTGCCCTCCAGAATTTGACTCACTTATGGCATCTAATTCCTAAAAAAATTCATGTGTGAATGTAGATGCAAAATACCCATTCAATTTGTTAGCAACCTGAGAAGAATCGTCACCTAGTTAATCTTTCATATCTAGTGGACTGATGTGATTCAACCCTTCCTTTTACTGTTTACATAAGTAAAGAAGTCTTTGTTGCCTTTCTTTGCTTTTTTTGCCATCGACTTCTCGTAATCTTCCTTAGCTTGCCTAACTTTCTTTCTGACTTGATTGCAGACTAGTTTATATTTACAGTAGGCGTCTGTTGTATCACCTGATAATTTATATGCATCCCATGCATTTTCTTCATTGTCACAAGCCCCACAATCCATCTAGCATCCATATAGGTCTATGCTTTGAACCGTATCTCTTAGTTGGTATGAAGAGCCTAGTAGCTTTTTATGATTACTTCCCTGTTTGCTTGCCATTTAGAATTCAATTTTTAAATTCTATACAGCGGAACAAACTGATGATAACATCATTAGTTGGTCCCACTGTATAGAATTTAAAAACTGAGACCACCGTAGTCACTTCTACAGAAGCAAAATCCCTTTCCTTTCCCTTGATAGTAGTTACATCTTTAAGTAAATCCCACATCAATACACTGTGGTCTCTGTCACCTAGTTGTTCTTTTATCTGCGGATTCTTAATGCATGACGGGTCGTTGCTGATAATCAGATCAGTAGTATTTCTTTCTCCCATTACCTCTCTAACATGCCTGTGTAGAAAACAGTCATCTCATGAATCCACAAACAGTCTTGCTACTGTGTGAGTGACCAATTCACAAGTTTCAGTTAAACTCGCCAATTACAAGACATTCTGATTTAATGGATTACTATATGTCTGTACAGATGTGCATTCTACTGATCACAGTGATTAGGCCTATAACACACGCCTACGCTCATTTTTTATTTTCCCTGGGCTTATGTCCACCAAATTGACTCAACATTGCACTGGAGATGTACTGCCTTATATTTTATGTGCTTCTTTACTAAAAGCGTAACTCCCTTCCCCTTTTTAGTGTCCCTTCTGCACACATTGTATTCCCCATATTGTGTTTCATATATCCAAACAATTTCTGCATTCCATGATTTGATAAGCACTCAAATTCATCAAATTTATTTACTATGCTCCTTGCATTATTATACTTACAAGTATACCGGCAACTGTTTTTACTCTTAGTAATTCACAGCCCATGTATTTACTTGTACCACGAGGACCCTCAGCTGGTTTTAAAATAGCGACACTTTGCTTTCAGGCTGCTGCTTTTTCTAATAGAAGCAGAGCAAGTATCACTTTCCCCCATGTCTATGGCTACTGTTAATCAATTAGTTTGTGTATCCCCCCCAAACTATCAGTTTTCAACGCACCTAACACTGCCTTGATAGCTTCATTAGCATTAGTGGAGGCATACGATGCAAGAAAGCGAGCTTATGCATCATCAGCAAAAAAACCCCCTCTCATTTCACCACTCCATTCGTTCCAAATGCCTATCCATCTCAGCCTTAAATTTATTTAGGCTATTAGCTTCCACAACAAAAGATGGAAGCCTGTTACACCAATCAACTACCCGCTGGCTAAAGGAAAATTTCCGCACATCTATTCTACAACTATCATTCCTCAATTTGAAACTGTGCCCCCTCAGGTTCTTAGTCGGAGCAAGAGGAAGATTTCCATCAGCATTCAGCTTGCTCAACCCATTCAAGGCCTTATACACCTCAATCAGATCACCTCGCAGGTGCCTATTCTCCAGCCGCTGCAATTTGCAGAACTTAAGCCTTTCTTGGTAAGAACACCCCTTTGTTCCCCTCACCAATCTTGTTGCCATTCGTTGTACTCGTTCTAGCAACTCTACATCCTTCCTAAAATGAGGCCTCCAGACCTGTATGCAGTACTCTAAGTATGGCCTGACCATTGCCTTGTATAACGGGATAATCACCTCCCTGTCCCTGCTAGCAAAATCCCTATATATCATTGACCAGACTCCATGACCTGCACTGCTCAGCGAACTGCATATTTTATTGCACAATTACCCCCAGGTCATTTTCACTTTCCATTTCCCTGAGTGTAACATACTCAGGAAAGCAAGTTGGTACGTTTATCTTCGGTTATTGCTGCCTATATGCAGTACTTTGCATTTGTCAATGTTAAACTTCGGTTTCCATTTCTCAGCCCACTTTCCCACCTTATCTAGATCCAGTTGGAGTAGCATACTGTCTTTACTGTCATTAACAACTCTGCCAACCGTTGTATCATCTCCAAACTTAAACATTAAACCTGATATACCTTCATCAATATCATTGATAAATATACAAAACAACAATGGGCCCAACACCGAACCCTGGGGAACTCCACTAATAACATTTTGTTCACGAAGAGCAGTGTCCATTGATTACCACTCTCTGTCGTCTCCCACTTAACTGTTAACCTCCCCCCCCCTTTCTTCGGGGTACGCCTATCCTGCTTCAATTATACAATCAGTTAGGACAAGAATCTGGCCCCTCGGAAATCAAGGGTTTTAAGGGCCCCGGATTTCTGCAGCTGCAGATCGCGTGTTTTTAATGGAAAGATCGCTTAGTATCTTTCCATCTCACAAAAATACATTTTCTTTGTTTACCCTGGTGTGGTTTAAGATGTTGATAGAGAGAATACGACATGCAAATAACACTTAACAAAAAGGCCATGTATACAATCTACTTTCACATAATAATAGTACAATGAGTAAAGTGTGTATCAATTCTAAGTGCAACGATATGCTAACAGTTAGAGTGCTAACATAACCTAGTTAGAGTTATGAAATTCAATGGTCTCGCGATTCCATGCGATTGTACATTTCACCTTTCTAAGCAAATCTTATTCCTTACTTCTAACATCCTGTAAACAATACTAGATGATAAACTAAGATACACCTTATTGAATTAATTCTAATTTCCACATATAAAAGAAAATGAGAAAGGCAGCATTGAGTTTGAAGTATATTTGGCTGTTTCACACATGTTATAAGGATATATAAGGATGATTTGCTTACCAGTTTAAGCGGGTTTGTCCCGGGGCTTGTTACAAGGCTTCCTTCTATAGTGGCCATCACAATTCTATCTCTTCAGCCAGACGGATGGTGCGGATGGCTATTGAAGAGGCTTAGGCGAGAAGCCGATGGTGACTTCGGCAGCGACAGGGACCAGCATTGATGACCGCAGGGATCCACTATACAATGGCGAACCTACAGCAACTAAGGCATCCATAGGAACGATGTTGACCCGAATCAGCAGAGCCTTCGGCGGTGGCGACGGAGACACACCTTTGGGCTCATTTGGGCCCTTTTTATATTCTGTGCTCTCTCATTGGCGACCGGAAGTCATGAGTTTACTGCCCAAGATATTGTCCAGGGATGACTCATGCTTCCAAAAGGGTCCCTCTGTCTCTGGTTGACTTATTTGGGCGCGCCGTGGTGTTGGAGAACTTCATAACTAAAAAACGCCAACCTACTTTCTCACGCTGCCTTCCCTTCTTGCCAACCTCCCACAACTTCCGTTCTGTTACCCCGGTCATAAGATCTTTTGGGTATCGCAGTTGGCGAAGAGGGCTTGATCTACTGCATTCCTTTCCCTTTACACATTAATTCATTTCTAGATCTGGTAGGGACTAGGGAGACTTTGCCTCACTCCTTATTAGGTATGGAGAGGAATTTGTATAACCTAGTTAGAGCTAGAGGTTTTCACGTTCCCTGGGCTACAAACTTCGTCAAGCTACAATGGAAATATTCTCTCTGTTCTTTCAACTGGCAAAAATGCCCAACAGTTACATGACTCATGTTTGATGTTGTTCCGTTACAATATTGATAACTGAGTATTAGTATAGATTAGTTATAATTACAGGGAAGTAAAACCTCTCGGGCTAACACAACCATCCCTTTATCCATTGTAGCAACTTACCCTTAATGCATACCTCTCTAATTTGTACAGCAGTCTTCCATGTGCAACAGTATCAAAAGCTTTCCTGAAATCCAAGTATATGATATCAAAATTATTTTTAGCATTCAGTTCCTTTGTGACCACATCATAGTATCCAATAAAATTGGTCAGACAAGACCACCCTTTTACAAACCCATGTGTCTTAACTATTACCGCAGTCTTATCTAGATGATCCTGCAATGCTCCTTTAACCAGTGATTCCATTATTTTATCCCGGAACACAAGTTAAACTAACAGATCTGTAGTTAATTGTGTCACCTTTTAAACCCCCTTGGTGAATTGGTGATACATTTGCACACCTCCAGCCCATGGGGACCTCCTCTGAGTCCAAGGAAGCTCTCATAATTATGGCTAAGAGTTTGCTTACTTCCTTTGCTGCCTCCTTTAATATAACTGGATAGATTCCGTTCACCCCAGGTGCCTTCCTTATGTTTAACTTCAACAATTTCTCCTCCACTACTTTGCTCTCAGTTATTACAAAATCACTTAGCTCCCTGTTAGCGTTTGATAAACTTCTGGCGCTCCCCTCATTGAATAACTCCTCATGTGTAGATGCAAAATACTCATTCAGTTTATCAGCTACTTGAGCATGATCATCAATAGTCAACCCATCTATGTTAAGTGGTTCAATCTGATTCATCCCTTTCCTTCTAGAGTTTATCTAAGAAAAGAACTCTTTGCTGTTTTTCTTTGCATTCTTTGCCAAAGAGTTCTCGTAATCTGCCTTCGCCTGCCTCTAACTGCCTTTGTGACTTGATTACAGACTAGTTTATACCTGCCATAGGCTTCTGTGTTACCTGATACTTTATATGCATCCCATACATTCTTCTTCTCTGCCACAAGCCTCATTAATTCACCTGACATCCACTTAGGCCTAAACCTTGAACAGTATTTCTTGGTTGGAATGAAAAGCATAGTATCCTCCCGAATTAAGTCCCTGAAGACTTTCCATATAGAATTCAACGTTGGTAACATCATCAGTTGATCCCACTGTACAGAATTTAAAAACTGTGTGAGACCTCTTTCGTCACCTTTACGAAATCAAAAGCTCTTCACTTTAGCCTTGAGTTACATCTTTAAGTAATTCCCACATCAATACATTGTGATTACTGTCACCCAGTGGTTCCTTTATCTGCAAATTCTTAATGCATGAATAATCACTGCTGATAATCAGATAAAGTGTATTACTCCCTCTGGTTGCCTCTCGAACATGTTGCTGTAGAAAACAGTCATCCTATAAATCCACAAAAAGTCTTGCTAGTGTGCGAGTGACCAACACACAAGTTCCAGTCAATATCTGGAAAGTTAAAATCCCCCATTATAAGATATTCTGATTTACTGGCGCACTCTATTTCTCTGCACAATTGCTCATTATACTCATCAGATTCATTAGGCCTGTAACTGACATCTACTCTCATTTTCATACCAAACAGACTCAACACTGCATTGTCCACCAAAATCAATTGGATGCACTTCCTTAGATTTTGTGTTTCTTAACTAACAGCATAGCCACTCCTCCCTTCCTGTCCTGTCTATCCTGCCTCCCCATTGGAACTTGGGGAGTACATTGTACTCCCCAAATTCCAATTCTGCACTGCTTATATCTGTGTGACACCACGTCTCTGATTTCCCAACAATATCTGCCTTTGATGTCTTGACTAGCACTTTAAGAGGCGTCTCTGTAGCCATGTGGGAAGGAGCAGCAGTGCGTAGCACACGCTTCTTGATTAGACCGGGGTTCGAGCCCGTCACCACCAAATACGGAGAATGCGGAAAGGTCAGAGAATGACCACCACATATCCCGGAGCAATATGGCCTTAGTTGCTAATGCTGCTAAAAAAATATCCAAATAACAAATAATAAGCACTTTAAGCTCATCAAGTTTATTAACTATACTCCTAGCATTGGTATACATGCATCTGTTCCTACCCTTAGTTACCCTAACACAGCCCATGTATTTACTTGTTCCACTATGACTCCCAGCAGTCCTGGAAATCTACATTACCTTGCTTTCCAGGCTGCTGCTCATTCTAATAGAAGCAGTGCAAGAATCACTTTTGCCTCTGCCTATGGCCACTGTTAAACTTTTAGTCTGTGTATCCCCACAAGCTATCAGTTTTCCGACCCACCTAACACGGCCTCGATAGCATCAGCAAATATTCTTGCATCCTTTTTATTTAAGTGTACCCCATCCCTGTAGAAGCAGTCTCTCCTGTGAACAAGCACAGACCAGGCTGAAAAAAAATTCTACCCCTTGAGCTTTGCACAATCTCTCCAGGGTCGAATTGATCGACAAGGCTCTCATCATGTACTCTCTCCTATCGTGTCTGGGCAGAATTGCAGACACTTTTAAATTCAACCATAACTCACGGCTTTTTTTTCAGCATTGACCTGTACTTGTTGAGTAAATCTGCAGAACTTCTACTCTTAATGTCATTAGTTCCAATGTGTACAACATCACCTTTTGTGCCCTTAAAAGATGATATCTGCTCTACAACGTCATCAACTTTTGCCCCTGACAGACATACAGCAGATATTCTTGCACCTCTTCTATTTAAGTGTATTAAATCTCAAAAAAAAAAAAAACTGGCCTCCTATTAATAAGCACATGTATTAACGGTTTGCGGTTAGCTAAAAGCATGTGCTTATAACCGTAAAGTGAGTTGTGCCTATAGAAGTTAACATGCTGATTTGCATATCGTGAGGTCTGAAAATCCCATGTAATTCAAGGGGAAAGAATCCTACACCTTTCGCTCGAGATCTACTAACTGCACTTTCGAATAAAGAGGCCATTATAAATTCCTCCACTATTCGAACCCGATCTCATTAAACGAGTGTGCAGACGGCGTTGTAACGTGCAGACTATGCTGCTGCATTGGGTTGAATTATATTGGATAAAATATATTTGTTTATTGCAATCAGTAGTAATTATATGGTGGTTCATTGAGGACTGATACAACACTCATAACAGTAGCTATGCTAGCGATTTAACATATTGTTATAAAGGCTAATTAATTACAAATAATAATTATTCACAGAGGATAGTTATTTACGGTTTTTTTTTTAGTTAGCAGCAGAATCGGGATCTATTTTGGATACAGTATCATGCTTGCTTACATCGCTCAGTCATTGCAGTATTACTGCTCTTTTTTACCATTTTTGCATGGCGACCACACTTTTCGAAGCCATTATGACAAGAATTGTCTACTTACTATACGCCTTCTACAGGCTTTGTCATCAATAATTTTCTTATAATCGGCATCAATAATTTTCTTATAATCGGCATCAGTGTTCTGTACTTTGTGGAGCATTTCCATTGGCTTGAACCTTTCGATTTTTTTGAGCTTCCGTGCCACAGACTGTGCAATTGGGAGGGCTCTTAAAGAGTGTCGGTGGATTCTACATTGGCACAGTTGCCAAAAACTGGGCGTATTTATTTCGCCCAGTGTCATTTTTATTGTTGCGAGTAAGCGGAGGGCAGAGATTCATATTGTGCATGTTTATGTGAATAAGTGATAGGTTCATATGTAATACGTTCTAGATTCGTTCTGAAACTTTTATAAAGTTCAATACTTCCGTTGTCTGTGAAGTGTGTGTGAGTGGAGGAAGGTTATGTTTGTATAGGATTCATTAAAGTAGACAGCACTCAGCAAATGCAATGGTTTCCAACATTGTTTTTGCTTCAGAAGCCAATATAAAAGTTTAAAAGTGTATTGCTAATTAAAACCACATCATTAGATAAATTAAATAGCTAAGTAATAGCTAAAAATGCACTTCGCCATTCACCGCCGTTTGAAGTGTTCTCCATCAGAATCTTTTAGCATTAGCAGCGGCATTTGATGCAAGAAAGCAAGCTTATGCAGCATCAGCCAAAAAAAAAAAAAAAAAAAACCACTTCCACTTCACTCCTCTGTTCGTTCAAAATACCTGTCCAGCTGAGCCTTAAACTTATTTAGGCTATCAACTTCCACGACAGGGGATGGAAGTCTGTTCCACCAACCAACCACCCGCTGGCTAAAGGCAAATTTCCGCACGTCTATCCTACATCTGTCTTTCCTCAATTTGAATTTATGCCCTCTCAGGTGATTATTCTGAGCTAGAGGAAGAATCCCATCAGCATTGAGCATGCTCAAACCATTCAAGGCTTTATACACCTCTATCAGATCACCTCGCTGGTGCCTAGTCTCCAGACACTGTAATTTGCAAAACTTAAGCCTTTCTTCGTAAGAGCACCCCTTTGTTCCATTCACTAATCTTGTTGCCCTTCGCTGTACTCGTTCCAGCAGCTCTACATCCTTCTTGAAATGAGGCCTCCAGACCTGTATACAGTACTCTAGGTGTGGCCTGACCATTGCCTTATACAAGGGAATAATCACCTCCTTATCCCTGCTAGAAAAATTCCTATATATCATTGACAATACACCATGAGCTACTCTTGCAGCCCGTCTGCACTGCTCAGAGAACTTCATATCTGCCTGCACAACCACCCCCAGGTCCCTTTCATTCTCTTCCACTGTCAGTGTAGTACCACAGAGTTGATACGTTGCTCATCTTATCGATTTCGCAAATATTTATTCGGACCTTCTATGCGGGACTGAGCTGGCTTAGTCCCAAATGAATTGTAAATGTTTTACCTCAGATTTTTGATTCCCAAAATTTCCTAGGAGAAAAAAAAAATCTGTGTAGGACACGTAGTTCATAGATACGACATACAGAAGCTTCGTGGCCTGAGGTGCCTTGTAATAAAACAAATAGCCAATTCATCTAACGTTTATTCCCCAGTGAGTAACAAATTTCGAGTATGAGTACTGTACTACTATCAGTTCATGACAATTTTATTCGAAGTTGTGTCTAAAACAACGAAATATAATAGCATCCAGTCTCTACAGTATTCGCTAATAAGCTGTAGACAACTATGCCATGGTACTATGGGAGAATGTCATTTTCTTGTGACATTCATTTCTTTACGGAGACGATTGAAGATAGAAAAAAACAATTTTGATGGTTCCCCTACTCCCTTACAATGTTTGTTAACAAAGTACTGAGCTCAGTAGAAAATGAACAACACCGAAAAACAACTTCCTATCACTAGTGATTTAAGTATCCCAGCAGACATTCTAAATCTTTCTCCAT